>NW_027397105.1:852798-875914 GCF_003265705.2 Callorhinus ursinus | reverse complement strand
TGCGCGTTCACACTTGTGCACACACTCATGCGCGTTCACACTCGTGCAGTCACACTTGTGCACTCACAGTCGTGCACATTCGCACTCATGGTCACACCCAACCCCACCGAGGCACCTTCTGCTCTCACAGACTTGCAGGAACACAACTGAAAATTGGCTTCCTCCCAGAACTGAGATGTCACAGAGCCACCACCTCCTTCCCTGTTCGGTAAATTGCCTGATTTCCCCAGGACGGTTAGTGTGGCGCTCAGCCGTGGAGGCCGTGAGGACACAGAGCCAGAGGGAGTGGTTCCCGAATCTCTAGACCAGGGAACCAGGGAGAAAGAAGATGAGCAGCACTTGGAACCCCATCCTCCAAGCCTGGGCTGCCCGTTCCTCCGGGGGCTGCCACCTTGGCATGCCGTCCCCCGGGAGGCCCTGACAGAGCCCGGGGTGATCCCCTTCCAGGACGGTAAATTGTCGCCGGGGGACCCAGGACGGAAAACGGCTGGAGTGGCCATGTCCTGATGCCGGAGCCTGCAGGAGCTGGGAGTTCCTCGCCTGACTGAGCTCTTCCAAAGCCCGGAGCTGCAGGTCACCCTTCAATTCCACGAGGTACCCCGTGTCCTTCCCACGGATGCCCTAAGTCAGCTAGAGTTCGTGTCTGCTGCCGGACCCACGTGGCTGTTACGTGGCCCGTCCCTCGCCCGTGCACCTGTGTGCTCAGCCAGGTGGCACATCCGCCCATCCGTGCGCGGCTGCCCCAGCACTGGCTCGGTGTCCGCCTGCTGGTCAGGTGAGTGAGAGTGTGGTCAGGCCCGCGAGCTGGTCAGGCGACTTTGTGGACAGGCCCAGCCAACGTGAGCCAGCCGCCACCCCCACTCCGGTCTCTGTGCCTCAGTGTCCCCAGGGAGTTTGCTGCCGGGTAGCACTGAGGGCGGGGGAAAGCACGCCTCGGTCCCGGCCTCCCACCTTGCTGTCTGAACGGCCGGACGCAGGAGCTGAAGGACTTTCAGGGCAGGAGGACCCACGGTCGGATCCTCCTGCTGCCAGTTCTCTCATCAGCACAGAAGAAAGTTTTCCTAGACATCATGTGAGTTGGCAGGTGTCTGGGATCTTGGACTTCACCCTAACTGATGTGAGGGGCTCACGGCACCCGAGCTTCCCGGCTGGACCACACCCCACCGCTGTCTGAGGGACGCCACGGGGACACGGCCTGGGAGGCTTGGGCCCGCTTCCCCGGGGCGCATCACATGCTTGTGCCCTTTGCTGACCTTGCCGAGCCTCTGTCTGCTGTAGACATGTTCGCCGAGGGGTGACCGCACGCTGAGCCCCGACTCACTCTACTAAAAGCACTTACCGACGTCCTTCCGGGACGGAGCCTGCATCTTCCCCTGACCCACTGCCTGGCCTCACCGTCCGTGGCTTCCGTGGCCCCTGCCTGCCACCCCAGGTCCCACCTCTCCTCCTGCCTCCCCTGCGAGCCCCATGTGCGCCTGACCTTCACTTGCACAACGCAGATCTCGCCCTTCAGGAAGCCCTCCGTGTTCTGTCCCACGGGGCTGGTCCCACGGTGGTGGATTCCCAGAATTTGGGAACTGGCCCATCTGTGTTTGTAGCCCCGGGGTGACTGCAGATGTCCCCACCTCTGAAATCCTGGGAAACTGGCGCTCGGGCCCCTGAGACGTGTGGCCTTTACTCCCACGACCTCGTCACAAACATGCCGACCCCTGGTTAGGTCTGGACTCGAATTCTGGCCCGACACATCGAACCGAGAGCCTGGAGTGGGGGCCGACCTGTGAGGAGCCGTATCCCCGCTTTGCAGCCCAGACGCCCAGAGAAGTGACAGGACCAGGAATGCAGAGCGGGCCTGCGGCCGAGCGGCCAGATGCCACGGAGCACCCTGGGAATGCTCCCTCCCCGTGCCACTGGGCACCATGGCTGGAGCTGGGGGGCGGCTGGGTCGCTCTCATCTGTGACACCCTCCAAGCCCCCACCCCTGCACAAGGAAGCAGAGACAGGGCCCAGAGCCACGCAGGTGTGGCCACGTGACCCCCCCCACGTGGCCGGTCCCCTCGTCCCGCGGGAGCCCACCAAACAGGTCTGAAGCCCCTCTCCTCCAGCGGATGTGCGACTCCCTCCAGCTTTAGGAAATGGGCTCAGAGACTGGGAGCTTCAGCTTCCCTCATCACCTCCAGGAGCCAGCCTCAGGGGCCCGCCACCCCAGAGATCTCGGGCATCCTTCGGCTGAATCCTTTGGACGTTTTCAACAGCAAAATAAATCAGATTTGCTGAAGCCGTGAAGGAGCCGGGACAATGTGATTTCCAAAACGCCACTGTTACTGGAGATGATGAAACACTGAATGTGTCCATAAACACACCGGGTCAGCACCTGCTCAACACAAGCCAGTCCCCACGTGGTCTGGTGGAGGCAGTGGCAGACTGGGCGGAGTGGAGGGTGAGGAGGGGGCCTCACGCCTGACCTGCCCCCACACGCCCGGCACGGTCCCCGTCTCCACCCGGACACACGCAGACCCACGGGTTCATGCCTCCTTCCCGGGCACACCAACAGGGCCAGAGAGGAAACCACAGGCCCGAAGCAGGGTCAGCGGCACCATGAGCCCCACATCTGCTCCCTGACCAGCCACCTGACGGACTGGCTCCCAGTCTCCAGGAACCCGACCTCTAACTGGCCCAGTGGAAGCTCTGGGGCAGCTCAGAAGTTTGCAGATGGGCCCAGGGCCCGCACACCCACCGGTGCTGACAACAGGCGCTATTTCTGACGCGCCGACATGAACCAGGGCTCCTGTGGATCTTCACTTTGATCGCGGTCCTAGTGGTTTGCACGACTCACTCCCACTTTGCAGATGGAGAAACCGAGGCACGGAGCGCTGAAGCAGCTTGCCCATGGTCACCCCAGCTGGGGGGAAGCCAGAGCCGAAGCCCAGGCTGGGCAGGGGTCTCCTCCTTTCTCGAGGGGCCACATCTGACGTCCTTGCAGCGTCACGGAGCTGTTACACTTACACTGAACCTCGTGCTCCATGAGCCCTGATGCGTGTACATCCCTACAACCAAGAGCTTCCCCTGGCCCCTCCATGACCTCCCACTGCCCCGTGCCCCTGAGCACCCCTCCTCTGTTTTCGTCTCTCTCTGTTCGTCGACGTGGTCCAGAATCTTTTATACAGGGTGTCACACGCCACGGTCTCCGTTCTGCCTACAGACACAGTGCTCGTGCTGACCGCGAGGGCAGGGATGCGTGAGCAGCCCGCACTGCCCACGGCCCATGCACAGGGACACGCAGGTCTTCACCCCGCTCCCACGCACCTGCCGTCACCCCACCTCATTCGGTAGCACAGTGGACGCCGGGCGGTTTCGCCAGAGGACGGCGTTTCCTGCATCAACGCCCACGTAACAGGTGGACACTACATGCCCCGTGACAACCCGGCAGCCACGGTCCCCACCCCGGGGAAGCCTGCCCAACCCATGCAGCCGACCCGTGCCCTGGGGCCGGCAGGAGGGGTGAGGCCACACCGGGGGAACAAGCGCCCGACGGAGCAGGGGACAGGTGAGGAGGGGTGGGGAGGGGCACAGACCTGGCTCCGGTAGGCTAGGCCTGCGGGGGAGGGGGTCCTTCCCCGAGCGGACCGTGAGAGCTGCTCCCGACTCGGGCAGAGCAGGGAGGTCAGCAGACCCACGAGGGACCCAAGCAGAGCCTGCGTCACCCACACGCTCATGGTGCACGGCAGCCCCCGGGGACCCTCAGCCCGGCCGGGGGGACCTCAGGTGGGGGCTCCCGCATCCCTGGACACACACTGGAGTCCCTCGGCCCCCTCCCGGAGAGTCTGATTTGGGGTTTTGGGGGGGTAGCCGCATGCATGGATTTTTAAAGCTCTCCGGCTGCTTCGGCTGGGGCTCCATGTGCACGTCCAGCCGGGGCACAGGCTCCTCCCCGAAGCCCCGGGAGAAGGACAAGCCAGCAGGGCTCCTGGGAGGGTGGCTGCTTGTGGCCCGGCCCCGCCCCTGCCGGTGTCCAGCAGGTGTCCAGTGGGGACTTGCCCTGATGGCCTGCACTGACCACACGCGGACCGGGGGCCCCCAGGAAATGAACACGAACCGGAGTTGGTGCAGGGATTAGCCATGACCTTCTCACCAATACCAGATACTTACAGCCTTTCGGGTTCTGCCTGCGCGTCCACATGAAGCTAACTCGATACCAGTTAGAGCCAGGGGATGTTACTTACACGGGCTGTTGCATTTCCAGCCTGCACCCCACCTCCCCGCCCAAAGGCACCACCCCTCACACCCTCACCGACGCAGGAGACCTGGACATGAATCGCCATGGACCGCGGGGGCGCGGGAAGCCGGAGGCCAGCCCGACGCATCCCTGAAGCCGAGCCCCACTCCTATCTTTTTCACTTTAATCGTGTCTTACTTTTAATTAATTGAATTGCTTTTAATTGTCTCGATGCCAACTCATACGAACCAGATTATTATAATCACATTGGGCCTCTACCACCTTGGAGATGCTGTGGGCCTGTGGCCGCAGCGCCCATGAGCTCCACGTGCAGGAGACGCCTCTGTGTCCACCAAAGCAAAGGAGGCTTTGTCCTGAGTCAACGATGCAGACGGCGGGAAGGAATCCTTCTGCGAGAAACAAATCAATTGGTGATATTTGAAAATGGCCAAAAATGTTAAAATAGGTTGTACCCCCCAAAGGCCACTTGGACAGCAGGGCTGGCCCCGCACTGGGTGCTGATCCAGTGGGGTGGCCGGTGAGGGCCCTGGCCTCCGTGGGGCCGCGGGGAGGTGGCAGGCCGGGGAGCACTTCCTTCCGAGGCAGCCCCCACCGCCATCCCCCTCCCGTGGGTGGCGCTGGGTCCAGACCCCTCCTGGCTTCTTCCTCCTGCTGTCCTGTACTGTGAGCCTCTCCTGGTGGCTTCACTCTGGGCCAGATGCCCAGAGAGGAGCAGGCTTTGTTCCCGGACTCCGTGGGCGCCTGGGCCTTGGCAGCCTTGGCGGATCCAGCCCTCCCGCCTCTCGGAACAAGCTGCCCCGTCCGTCATGCCCTGCTGTTCGGTGTTGGTGTGTGCCCGTCCTCACGTCACCCGGCTTCGCCAGGAATCACTCCTTCCCTCCCCCGCTCCCTCCGTGAGTGCTGGGTTAAAGCGAGAGTTCCTATCCCCAACACGCACGCTCTCGCCCTTGGGCCCTGGGCCTTCCTCCCTCCCTCCGTCTGCCTGCCTGCCCGATTTCCCCCTTTGTGCATTTAGACTGTGTTTCCGATACTTCCACACCTCAGTTGTAAGCCGTTATTACTATAATTCTCAGAAAAGACAATGTTCCAATTCGTGTATCTATTTTGAAATTCAGAAACCACTTTTTTTGAAGTTTCAGAAAAGCATTATGTTGCTCTGGTGGGATCTCTGCAAAAGCTCTTACCTACGTTCTCATTTATTTTTGTTAGGTTGTCTCCTGCCTGTGGCTGGATCTACTTCCGGAAGAGGCACCTGTCCCGGGCCCTCCTCTGGGTCTGCTCCCCGTGGACGCAGCCACCTCCATCCGCGTGGGCCCGGCTGCAGCGAGGGGACCCAGGCTCCTGGCCGGGCTGGGACGGCCAGGCCAGCAGAGCTCTGGGAGACCCGGGAGGCGCCATGCTGCTCCCAGGGGAACTGGGTGCCAAGCTCAACACCTGCAGGCCTCTGAGCCCTCTGACGGGAAAGAGAACACGTGGTCTGCTTCCCCCCATGAGCACTGGCCGCCCAGCCTCACGCGGAGAGGGTGCCGGGGGGCAGCTGGCCCAGGGGGACAGGGGTGGGTGTCCAGTGGCGTCTTCCCAGGATTCTCCGCGTCACCATCCAGACAAGGGGGAGCTGCAGCTGCAGGGGTGAGTCAGGTGGGTTTTGACGCCTATGTCGGCAGTGTTGAGCCCGTGTCATTCAGCCCTCGGCGACCGAGCCGGCCCATGATGCAAGTGCCAGAAACCGCTAACAAGGACTGAAATCGCCATAATTTGCCGTGTATCTGCCAGGATTGGGGTAGAAGCTCAGAGCCCGAGCTGCCCCCGCCGGGCAGGTCGGGGAGCCAGGCACATGGGCCGCGTTCCCGGGACCGGCCAGGGTCGGGAAGGGGCCGGCGGGTCCAGAGCCCGTGCCCCCAGGGTGCACGGCGGCGATGGGGCCCCAGGAAGAGCGGCGGGCGTGGGTGTGTGCAGCGAGGGCAGGGGCTGAGCCGCTGCGGGAGCTCAGGAGGGTGACGCAACGTCAGAGTCGCTCGGAGGGAGGGAGCTCTCTGCCGAGAAATGCGTGCAAGCCGGACCTGGGGGGCCGTCCGCTGGCAATGCTGATGGGAAGGCCTCTGGACAACACCTCACATCTGCTCCTGAGACTCTTACGTTCACCTGGAGGGAGTAAACGCTTCCCTTACTTTAGGAAAGTCACCATGATATGCTTTTTAGTTACACAAACACTCACGCTTGTTCTTGCGGAAAACCGTGAAATCCCCTTCACCCGAAGGCAAACCTCGAGGAGGCAGGGGCTCCGTCTGGCCACCCCTGGGGGGAGGGGCAGGGGTGAGGCCACAGAGGGGACGCGATCTGTGCCGCCTTCCCTGCTGTTCTGGGGGAAGCACGCGTCCTCTTCTGGGCGGTTCTCGCCCGGGAGAGAGCGTCCCCACGCTGCCGAGCCACCTTCTGTGGAGGACAGACGGAAGGAAAGTGGTGGGCCTGGGGTGTGGCGGGGATGGGGGTTCCAGGCGCCCACGGAGCAGGGTTCCAGGCGCCCACGGAGCAGGGTTCCGGGCGCCCACGGAGCAGGGTTCCGGGCGCCCACGGAGCAGGGTTCCAGGCGCCCACGGAGCAGGGTTCCAGGCGCCCACGGAGCAGGGTTCCGGGCGCCCACGGAGCAGGGTTCCAGGCGCCCACGGAGCAGGCTGCCCTCCGAGGGCGCAGGCGTTCGTTCTCGCCGTCGGGCGTGGCCGGCCCCAGGCTAGGCCCGTCTCTGGGATGCGCCGACCCACTCGCTGTCCCCCGGGAGGGGCTGGGTCCCCGGGACTTCATGCAGCCCCACCCACAGCGACTGTACCGTCCTCTGTGTGACACTCGGCCCCTCCGTGAACACACAACCTTCAGAAAAGTGTTCTCTCAAGCTGCAGTTTCTTCTCGGCTGGGCTGTCCGGGTCCCAGAAAGGCCGGCCTGGCGTGCGGCTCAGGGTGGTGGAGGAAGGGGCACGGGCAGTAGCCGCGGGCCCTGACAGAGCCCAGCGGAGGCCACGGAGGCCACGGAGGCCACGGCCCGGAGTCATCCAAGGCACCGCCGGGCACGGTGCTGAAGACTGCGCACCAGCCTGCGGGGCCTGAGGCAGCACCGATCCGGCACGTGGCTTCACATGGTGCTGACTGGGTGTTTAAGCGAGGCGGGACTTTATGGTGTCATCAAGGGTGGGTGATGTCACAGCCACCGCAAGAAAACGGAGACTCTGAGCCATACGGGGAGTTGCCCGGGCTCACTCTGCGTGGCGGAGCTGGGACACACGTATACTACCCTCTCCTCCATGTCCCGCGGCCGGGGCGTGGGCAGAACCAGGCAGCATCCACCGTGGGAGATGGGCCGGGAGAAACACAACAGGGGGCTGGAGGCCGGGCCGCAGGGGCCCCTGGATGAGGGTGGGTAAGAGCCAGAAACAAACCCAAACCGGACGGAATCTGGTGAGGCTGGGAGGGGCTCTGGAAGTGTCGGTTTGGGGATAAAACAGCAGGTCCGCATGGGCCCCGCTGCCAGGCACGGGGGCGCGAGGAAGGCTGGTCCCAGGTCCACCTGCAGCCATGACCAGTTCCAAACCCCACTGACCTGTAGGATGAGTGGTCTTGACCACACCACCCACTGACCCTTCAGTGAGCCCCAAGGAAGTACCCGGGGCCCCTGGTCGGCTGGATGCTCCCTCCCAAGGGCGACTGCTAGTCCGGTCAGGTCGGTGCACAGTGACCAGGACCCCGTGCATTCCGGGCCCCGCGCTTGGCTCTGAGGAAACGTAGAAGCAGCACGTGGACAGTGAGTGAGGTGTGAGGACCAGAAGGTGACCGGGGACATGGTGGGTGCACAGACGGCAGGCGGGGAGAGGAGCGGGCGTTCCCTCCTCCTCTACACACCTCAGCCCACCTGTCACACGCGACTGACCACGGGTCAGTGTCCAGCCCTGGACCCGGAGCTGCCCAAGGGCAAGGACACTCTCTGGTCTCTGCTCGCCCCTCGCCTGAGGAGAGAGCCAGTCATGCACGGGGACAGGTGCCAGGGCCGTGAGCAGGATGGCCGGTGGCGGAGGCCCAGCAATTCCAGGCTAAGGAGCTGGACTTTATGCAGCGGCGCGGGGGCACCTGGCAGGGGTCGGGGTCCGGGGCGCAGCGGGGGGCGGCGGTCAGGATCTGGGGCGGCTGGAGGCAGCGGGGGTCAGGATCTGGGGCAGCAGAGGCGGCAGGGGTCAGCGATCTCTGGCTGTGGCCTGGGTGCCGCATGTCACAGGGACCCGCTGGACAGCAGGTGCTCGGGGCCGTCCCACCCAAGTGTCCCCGGACGCCCTGGGGAGGAGGCTGTCGGGAGAGCAAACGGAAACAAATCAGAGCTAACCTGTGCTGATCACCAGCTCCCTAAATCAAGAACCTGGCAGATCTTCTGGGTGAAAATCAATCTTCCTGTCCCCACAGTAAATACCATAATCCTTTTTCCAGTGTGGTTTAGAGAATGTAACTGTCACGCTCATGATTTATTCGAAAATATTCTGCCAGGTTATGTGAATGAATGGGGGTGTCAGCCTGCTTTTGAGCAGGAGGTCAGAGCGCTTTCCCGGGTGCGGGCCTCCCCCTCGCGGCAGCGCTCCCGCGGCTGCCCGCTTCCGCGCTTGTCCCAGACGGAGCGCCTGGGCCGGCCACCCGGGTGTAAACCCGCGAACTCCAGCTCCAGAAACAGAATAAAGCAGAAGGGAATGACTGGGAAGGGGAGGGAAGGGGCCTCTGAGGAGGTGGCCGATCCCAGTCGTGAAGCAGTGAAAGGCTCTGAGGCCCGCGCCAGGAACCGCGTGGAGGTCGTGAGGCTGGGGCAGGACGAGGAGGAAGAACGGGCCGGAGACGAGCCGGACGCGGGAGGGTCTGCAGCCCCAGAGGACACCCCGGGGCTTTGAGGAAGCAAGTGATGGAGTCTGTTTTATCCTTTTCAAAGTTCCCGCTAGAATAGCTCGGCCTTCGCACCATCTTCTCAGAAACCTGCGCACCATGAGAACCAAGTGGAGGAGGAAGCAAATGTGAAGGCTGACGCGAAAAGGAAGTGAGACTAGGCGGAGGTCCAGGTGGACCACAAGCCTGTGTTCCTGCAGAAGCACTGGGGCAGAAGCAGGGAAGTCAGGGGCCAGGGGCGCGGGTACACCTCGCTGGACTGCACGCCTATGGTCTAGAACTCTCCAGCGGACCCGGGAGCTTCGTCACCCCCAATGGCACCACCAGGCTCACGCCGAACCGTCCCCTCCAGTGGGACTTGGCCTGGACATGTGACTAGTTGTGGCTGGAAGTAACACGTTGCCCCATAAATCACATCCTCCCTTGGCCTCGCTGAGGACAAAGCTCAGGCTGGAACAGAGCTGGGGGCCCGGGAGGGGCAGCAAGAACGCAAGCACAGGTGCCTTTCAGGGGGCCCTGCTGACAGTGAATGACCAGGACAAGCGCCCTCTCTCCCCCACCGAGGCTCCCGCCAGGAGACGCCAGGGCGGCCGGTGGCACTGGAAGAGGAGTCCCCGCCACTGCAAGGGCCCGCCAGGAAGCCCCTCTGTCGCCGTGAGCCTGACCAAAGCGATACCACAAGGCTCTTAAATGAAGCTGTCTTCAGAACCACAACCTGCAGAAGCAACAGGGTGGCTCCCTGCTAAATAAAGAAATGAAGCGGGGCCCGATACCCCCTAATATAAAAGATGGCATATCCAGGACATGATCAGAAATGACGTGCCGTGCCAGGAGAACACGACTATAAAGGAGCGCTGAGAGGAAATGTTCTGGCACCAAATGCACCAGACTCGAGGACTGTCTCCAACCGGTTAGCTAAATCCCTCTTGCAAGAAGCTGGGAAAGAAGATCAAAATAAACCCAGAGCAGAGAGAAGGAAGAACACTATAAAAATCAGAGTAGGAATCAATGAAAGTGAAAATAAGAAAATGGTAGGAAAAAAAGTCATGAAACAAAAATCTGGTGCTTTGCATAAAAGTCAGTAAGATTTACAAACCTCTGGCAAAACTGACAAAAATTTAAAAAAGAACCACAGTTCTCCAGTATCAGGAATTAAATAGGGACTATCTCCGTAGATCGTGTAACCGTTGAAAGGATAATGAGAGATTACAAACAATTCGTAATACAACAAAGAAGAAATGGACCAATTTCTAGAAAACTTAACCAAACTTAACCCAGATTAAAGACATAGTCTAAACAGCCCCATAACTATGGAAGAAATGGAATTCATAATTAAAATTTCATTTGAAAGAACCCAGGCCCAAATGGTTGTGTGGGAGAATTCTACCAAATATTTAAGGCCAACAGACAGATGGAAAGATGCTCAACATCACTGATCATCAGGGAAATGCAGATCAAAACCACGATGAGACACCACCTCACACCTGTCAGAATGGCTAAAATCAACAACACAGGGAACAGCAGGTGTTGGGAGGATGGGAGAAAGGGGAACCTCGTGCACCGTCGGTGGGAACGCAAGCTGGTGCAGCCCCCCTGGAGAACAGTACGGAGGTTCCTCAGAAAGTTACAAATAGAGCTACCCCAGACCCAGCAACCCCATTTCTGAGTAATTACCCCAAAGGAGCGGTATCTTGAAGGTATCTGCACCCCCCATGTTCACTGCCACATTACTCACAACAGCCAAGGTGTGGATCATCCACAGGTGTCCACCAACACATGAACGGATAAAGAAAACGCGGGGTGTACACACAATGGAAACTCACTCAGCCTTAAAAGAGGGAAATCTTGACATTTGGGACAACATGGTGGCCCTGCAAGACATTGTGCCCCGTGAAATCAGCCAGGCATGATCTCACTTACGTGTGGAATCTAAAAGCCAACTTGCAGAAGCACAGAGCAGAAGGGCAGCCGCCAGGGACTAGGGGTAAATGGGCGGATGTTGGGTAAGGGGGACAAAGCTTTAGTTCTGCGAGATGGAGTTCCGTCAATCTAAAGTGCAGCCAACCCCGATAAGGTGCGCACTTGGAATGTGCCAGGAGAGAAGATCCACGATGTTCTCAGCACACACAGAAACAACTCTGTCCGTGATGGGCGTGTTAATGGCCTGAACTGGTGAGCATCTCACAACCGGTACATACAGCAAAACATCAGGGTCAATATATACGTTTTTCATCAATTATACATCAGTGAAGCTGGGGACAAAATTCACTCCAATTTTCCACAATCTAAAAGGTATTCTATGTCATGACCAAGCGGGATTTATCCAGGTATGCAGGGTTGGTTGAATCTTCAGACCCATCGGTGTAATCCACTCCATCAACAAACGAAAGAAAAATCCCATGATTCCATCAATTCAGGCAGAAAAAGCACTTGACAAAATCCAACAGTTATTTGTGATTTTTTTAAAAAACGAGGAAGTTTGAAATAGAAAGGAATTACCTCAATAAAACACAGCTACAAAAAAAAAAAAAAGCAACAGCTCGCATTATATTTAATGGTTAAAAATGGGATGCTTTCTCCCTGGAAGTAGGAACAAGTTTCGTCTGACACAGTCCTGGAAGTTCCAGCTACTGTGCTAGGCAGGAAAATACGTACACATATAAAAGGTAGATATATGCCTTTTAGATATAAAAGGCATACGGATTGGAAAGGAAGAAATAAATTGTCTATTTGCAGATGACATGATTATCTATGCATAAAATCTCAAGAAACCAACAAAAACACTCCTAGAACTAATATATGAGCTAGGTGCATTCTCAGGATACAAGATCAACTCACAAAAATCCGTTTCATTTGTATATACTAATGACGAATATGCCAGAACTGAAATTAAAAATACAAGGCCACTTACAACCAGAGACAATGAAATCCTTAGGTATGCATTTAACAAAATGTGCACAGGATCGGCATGCTGAACATTAAAAAATGCTGACGGAAGACAGCGAAAAGGCCCAAATAAATGGAGAGACGATCTGTGTTCATGGGTTGGAAGATGCAACATAGTTAAATGAGCCCCAGATTGATCTATGGGTTTAATGACATTTCTGTCAAAACACCAGCAAGGTTTTTTATGGGTGTAGACAAGCTTATTCTGAAATTTATATGGGGAGTCACAGACCCCAGGATAATTAAAGCAATCTTGGTGGAGAGGAACCAAGTAGGAGGGATCAGTGTTCAATACCACAGTAATTAAGACCAAGACTATGGTATCTGCGGAGGAGGGGGAGAGACACAGATCAATGGAACAGAACAGAACCCAGAAACAAGCCCACAAATGTGTGCACCACCGACGTTTGACAGAGGCACACGATTTGGGGGAGGAAGGACGTTCACAGGCAGAAACCGAACCTCGCCCGACACTTCACGCCCCATACAAAAATTAACTCGAAATGCACCAGGGAAATCAATTAAGATGCGAAACCGTTAAAAAAAAAAATGGGAGAAAAATTCTGAGACCTAAGGCTAGGCAAACAAGCTCTTAGAGCTCACACCAAAAAGCATGGTTCAGAAAAGGAAAATGGGTAGGACCTTGTAAACCAGATGAAAAGACAAGTTTCAGAGCAGGAGGAGGTGTTTGCAAACTGTCTCTCCTGCAGCGGACTGGTGTCCACAATATACAAAGAACCTTCAAAACCCAAAAGCCAAAAACAAACGAGCAATCCAATCAGAAGATGAGCAAAATATGTAATTAGACATTTCTTTTCTTTCTTTTCTTCTTTTTTTTTTTTTTGTAATCAGACATTTCGCCAAAGACGACATGTACATGGGAAATAAGCACGTGAAAACATGCTTGGCATCATCAGTTATCAGGACATGCAAATGAAACCCACGGTGAGACACCATGGCACATCCATCAGCTTGGCGGAAACAATGTTGTGATGGAGAGACTGGGAATGTGACTTGGGGAGCAACTCTAGAAAAGTCCAGCAGCATCTTATAAAGAGGAAACATGCAGTTGTTACACTAAGCAGCATCCCAGAGAAACAGAAGGGCTGTGTCCACAGAAAACTGCACAGACTTGTTAACAGAAGCTTGATTCCTAAGAGCCAAAAATTGGGGTGCTGTGGGTGCACCTAGCCATTCATCTGTCGAAGGCACGGGATGCCACTCAGCCATAAACAGGAGCCAAGGACGGACACATGCAGTGCTCGGAAGATTCTCTGGGGCGCCGTGCCGCGGAACGGAGCCAGGGCCAGGAGGGGACAAGCTATACAGGGTTATGAGTGGGGCAGGGACACCAGGGAGGTGTGTGTGGTTGGAACAGTACAGCTGGTGAATTGTCTTTCCTGTGGACAGGGGTGGGGAACCCGTGAGTGTGATACACTGTCCATAACTGAAGACACACACACACACACACACACACACACACACACTAGTAACATCAGTAACATTAATAACATTAGTAACCCTGGGGAAACCCATTAAGATGCGTGGGTTGTAACAGTGTCAGCATCCCGATCGTGATGTTACAAAATGTTATCCCTGGAGGAAAATGGGTAAAGACGCACAGAACCTCTCTGTGTTATTTCTTAAAATTGAATGTGAGCCTATAATTATCTCAATAAAAATTTCAATTAAAGAGAAAGCTAAACATACACCTGCCGTAAAACCCGGCTTTTCTACCCTCTCGGTATGTACGCACCCAAGAAAAATGCTGAACCATGTCTTTACGATGACTCGTGCGTCGATGTCCACAGCAGGTTCATTTGTAATCACCCCGAACCGGAAACGCCCTGAGTGTTCCTCCGCAGGGGAATGGGGAACCCAGCTGTGGGCATCCGCGGCATGGAGTACTATTCAGCCATACAGCAGGAGGGAAGTCCTATCAGGGGGCAACACGGAGAGTATTCATGCCAGACTGAAGGAGCCAGAGGGAACAAGGGTAAGGGTTGTGCTCACAGAACTCTAGGAAGCACTAACTGGTCTATAGGGAAAGAAAGCGGGTCAGTGGGCAGCTGGGGGTGCGGAGGGGGGAGGAGCAAGCTGCTAGGGTGAGGGATGTGTTCACTGTCCCAACTGCGCTGACGGCTTCACGGACGCGTGCACGTCAGGGTGACCAAATGTGCATGTCCAACGTGTCCAGTGCATCGTGCCTCAATACCGCTGCGGACAAAAGGAACACTGGACGCACACGAATGAGTGGTGAGGTCAAGAACGGGCGTGCACGTGTTCAAATGGACAGGTGAGGAAGAAGCAGATGTGAGGAGGGGCCCAAGGAAGGAAGAGCAGGTGGAGAGTCTCCACGCAGAGGCCAGACCCGTGTGTCCTCTCTTGGCCCAAGTCCCGAGTTCAGACGCAGTCACTGTCCCGGGTCTCGGGGGATCCTGAACACCAGACCGAAGCTGGTCTAAAGCCCGGAACCTTCAATTCCGCTTCCCTGGGCCCCGGGTTACCTGGCACCTCCGGAGAAACACAGCCAGGATGCTGGGACATGTGCTCAGAGCAGGAGAGGGGCAGAAGTCACGCCCCGCCCCCGCTCCCAGCACAGGACACAGCAACAGGGAATGGCGGTCGCTGAACGTGGCCCTTTTCCTCCCCAGGAACGGCCAGCCGCCCGCTACCTGTGCCAGATGCAGGGGCCCCCGGCCAGTGCGGCTGCTCAGGACTCAGGGCTGCGACGTAGGAGGGTTCCAGAACAAGAGAAGCGGGACCTGACCAGGAGGCGATGCGGGTGATGCCTGGGGGAGGGGGCTGCGGGGAGGGACTAACCGCAGAGCTCGGGGTGACTTTCCAGACAGGGTGAGCAGGACAGTAGGGGCCCCTCCCCAGGGCCATGTGGGGACAAGCACCGTGCCACCTAGAAGCACCTGCTGGGCAGGAGGAGGTGTGGTGCCTGCCTGGAGGGGACAGTTGCCCAGCCTGCGGGGCGTGGGGAGTCTGGGACCATCTGGAAGATTCTCCTGCCTCCCCACCACGTGCCTCAGACCCTCCGGAGGCCCCGGAATGTGCACGCTCTGGGTCGCGCTCAGGCCTGAGTCACCACGTGCCCATCCCCGCCCTGCGTCGGGGAAACGCAGCTACCAGAAGCCAGGACAGAGGAGACAACAAGCCAGTGCCTGTGGCGTGAGGGGGAGAAGGAGAAGGGGACCCCAAGTTCATGCGTGCCCACAAGCACACACACGTGCACAAACTTCAGCAGCTCTGGGAACGCTAGAGGCATGGGGGTCTCAGAGCCTGCAGCCCCGTGCCTGCAGGCATGGGCCGGGGGGCCTGGCGCTCCTCTCGGGGTAGGGCCCCCAGCTCTCAGGGGTTGGCCTTAACCCACAGGACAGCTGTGGGCGGTCGGCTCCTGGCTCCCTGCCTGGGGTTTGGAGGGGCTGAGTTTGGCCCTGGGTTGGGTCCCGAGGCTCCCTGCTGGCTCTAGGGTTGAGGGCTCTGGCCCCGTGGCTGAGCTGCGCACTTTGGGAATTGCAGCAATTGTCCGGGGGCGGGGGGTAAGTCAGGTCCTGCAGAGGTGGCAGACCCACAGGCCTCGCAGCTGCTGGGAGCACGGGGGCCTCTGGGGCTCCCGGGGCACTGCTGGCCTGGCTGTGCACGCCCAGGGCCCCTGCATCTGGCACAGACGCGCACTTGTGTTGGAAAAGGCAAGCAGGGCCCAGACCCAAGAACTGGGTGCCCAGGTGGACCCGGGGAAGGGGCTGTGCGTGAGGAGGAGTCTGTGATGCAGGCCCCACCAGCCTTGGGGGGCGACCCAGTGCTTAAAGCACAAGCAGGCCACCGAGTCCCACCTAAGAGCAGCTGTTCTCACTTGTGCCCACCTCCTTCCAGCCCTTGTCCAGAGGTGCGTTTTTCCGCCCTGTGAGTATAATCTGTACATCATTTTGCATACGGGGTGGGGGGCTGTCCACTTAATACATCATAAACATTTATCACGTTTCCACACAGGTTTACGATCAAATTAAATAGCTGCACAGACAACACCCTCTTGCTGGGTGTATCGGTTACTGCCAAACTGCCATTATGGACAAATGCCGCATCGCACACCATCTGGGGATAATTTTTTCTTTCCAGAGGTAAACTGACTGGGCCAAGGAACGGGTATTTCTGGCTGTATGGCACGTTGCTTACAGAGCGGTGACGTCTACTTCACCCCCGAGAGGAACCGAGTTCAGCCACAGCCCCACAGCCCACAGCCCGACCCCGGCCTTGCCGTGGCGTCCGGGCGGGGGGGGTGCTCTCTGCCGGCTTAGCGGATAGCACGTAGCACCTCAAGACGGTTTCACCCGTCGCTGCCCTGATGACCAGCAAGGCTCCCGGTCTTCCCAGAGCTGCTAGTCCCCTGGAGCTGACCCACGGCTCAAATGCGGGGCCTGCTCGCTGTCGGGTCATCACTTCCCTCTCGTGAACCGTAACAGACCCTCAGTGGGCACAGCATTTCCCCCCCTGCACACCCCAGCTAGGGGCGCAAACACCTCCCTTCCCCTGGCGTTTCCCCACCTACACGAGTTCTGGCTTTGTTCCTGCTGTCATCTGTCCGTGTTTCCCTCTGCGGCTTCTTGTATGGCTTCAAAGCCGAGAGCGGTCTTTCTTCGTAAAGATGATAAATATTTCATTATGCGCTAACTTTTCTGTTTTTTAAAAAAGAGGTTTGGCTCTTTGAGGCATCTGCTGTCTGTTCCTGGCATGGTGGGGAGGGGGGGCGCGGATCTAAATTAAAATTCTTCCATGCTATCCAGTTTCTCCACATCATTCATGTTTTATTATTTTTTATTATTTTATAAGGTGTTCAAACGTGAATAAGATGAGGCTTTCTGACTTGCTCTTTTTATTTCTTAAATGTCCTTTGAAATCCTCATCTGTTTGCTTCTCCAGAATCCCCTGAGTTCAGAAAAATACGGTTGGGATTGATTCGAGGGAGGCTGTGTTTGCAAATGAAGCTGGTGACACGTTCTCCCCATACGACGTGTGCTCATTGTGGCACAGATTACGTCTCTCACCTCGTCTGCACCCCGCAAGGCCTGCAGTGTTCTTTGCAAAGGTCAGGCATATATTATGTTTATTCCTAAGTAAGTCAGATCACCTGTTTCTGTTACAAATGGATTTTTTCCATTATATTTTCCAGCCATTGCTGGTGCTCAGGAAGACCACCAACATTCACATGTGCAGTTTGCATTCATCTCCCTTAAACTCTCCATTTTTGCCAATTCCTTTGTATCCACTAACCACGCCAAGGTTCTTACATTGTCTTTTCCCCCCAGCTTATCTTATCTAGCCTTACTGAATTAATTAGAATGTCCAAACAAGATCAAGGCGAACTACCTTAAGTCTTTTTAGGAGCCTGGTAAGGTGTTCATTAATTATTATTCATTAATCATCAGCACGGTGATAACAGGAATTTATTTTTGTTCCTAATTTGGAAGCTACTTTGCCACTGCTGATCGTTTACTTGTGCTTTATCTTAGTGAAGAGTCCTTTCATTCTTAAGTTCTACTCTGTTGTAAATGGTTGAATCTTATCACTTTATTTTTCAGGTAGCTGTGAGGATGATTTTACACCTTTTACTTTGTCTTTCGTGTTGAATGAGTCATGAAAATTTCTCCCCAGGGACAGTAAGGGTCCCAACCCAGGTCTCCCACTTCCCACCCCCACATTGTTTGATGGAGTCCCTCCTTTAGGAAGGTGTGATTTGGTTCACAAAGGCTGGAGGGCAGCTCACCACGTGTGATGACCAGGGCAGGGGGGCAAACTGCCACCCCAGATGATGCCTCTCCGGCGTATTATTCATATTATTTTAAGCCGGTGGTTTTTAAGAAAGTGCAGACCCAAGAGGAGCTCTGAAAGTCGAGGAGAAGTTGCCCTTTTGTAAGAGACATTTCCACGCATAAGGGAGTCTCCAATTGTAAGGGTGTCCGCACATGCTGTGGTCAGTAACTCTAAATCTCTAGAAACTCTTATCAGTGCAGGAGGCATGGACTTAAGTCTGCATGATGGCTTCACCCTTGTTCACTGTGCTCTTCCGGCAACCCCCCGATAGCTGACTCTCCACCCCTCCCACCCTTTTGTCTTTAGCTAAAGATGGTATTTAAGGTGACAGCTTCACCTATTTCAGGGAGTTACCCCATTTTTCTGGGTCTCTCCCGTGTACTCAGGAGGTATACATGTAAACTTTTTTTTAAAGATTTTATTTATTTATTTGAGAGAGAATGAGAGACAGAGAGCATGAGAGGGGGGAGGGTCAGAGGGAGAAGCAGACTCCCCACCAAGCAGGGAGCCCGATGCGGGACTCGATCCCGGGACTCCAGGATCATGACCTGAGCCGAAGGCAGTCGCTCAACCGACTGAGCCACCCAGGCGCCCTACATGTAAACTTTTGTCTGTCTTTCTCCTGTCAGTCTGTCTCACGCCGACCTGATGCTCAGGCCAGCTGGAAGAACTCTGAAGGGCAAGGGAAAATTCTTCCTCCACAATGCCAGCACACACAGGCAGATGAAAGGCGTTTCCAGATAGAATTCTTTCTGCCTCAAAGCATGCAGGACACCTGCCTTCAATGGTGAAACAAGCAGTACCAGGCATCTGCAAGAGTGACTTTTTAAATTAAAACAAAACAAAACAAAACAAAAAAAACTTGCAAAGACCAGAGAATTGATTGCAAACAATCTCTCTTTAAAAGAGAACTGGGCACTTCTGACTAAAAATTAACCGAGGCCCAAGTACAAGTGGCGAAGGAAAACCCCACACTCGGCACCCGGACCCCCTTCTTAGTCTCCCTTCCGGGGCCATGAGACCCCCCCATCGGTTCCCCGGCCGACAGCCACCGTCCTGCTCTGCAATCTGCAGCACCCGCCCTCATACTCGCTGGCTGCCTTCTTTCTGCTGTGCACTGTGCTCTGCCCCAGTTATAGCCAGGACAGTACTGCCCCCTGGGGTCTAAGCGGAGCACAGGACGGCTCCTGGGAAGCACCATTCCTGCCGCTGTGAGGCCAGCTTGCTGTAAGCTGAGTCACCTTCTTGCCCCACCGTCCCTAGGACAGAGCTTTTCTAAAACGTCCCTGCAGACACTTCGCTTGGACTGATGTCCAACCTATGGGGCAGGCTGACCAGGGCTACCGCTAATGCCCCCATTTTACAGATGGATGGACGGATACACTGCCTGAAACATGTGCAGCTAAGAAATGGCAGGGTAGAAATTCCAAAGCAAACTCCAATAGGATTCCAGACCCCACGTTCCTTTTACCGCATCACACTGTCTTCCTGCAAGAAATCTCGTCTCCTTTCAAGCTTGAACTAGAGAATTCAAACACCGACAACCGCAGGAGGTTAAGTGTGCACTTGCTTTAAGTAACTTGAGGCTTCCGGGTGAGTAAAACGTGGGGGCTGCCAGGCAGGGTAGGGCACAGGGAATCCCTCACTGCCCCCCCCATTTTATTTTAATTCTCACAAAGCCAATCAAATGTCATTCTCTCAGAGACACAAAAGCTGAGCAGAGCAGAGGGTGGGTGGGTGCAGGAGGAAAGGGGGTGGCCTGGGCATGCCAAGGGCTCTGCCCACGGGTGCTCAGGGCCGGCAAGGAGGGCCTGGGGATCCCACTGCCTGCAGGCCTCAGGGGCTCAAGGACAGACTGCACTTGGTGGGAGGGGCTCGGTCTGTCCTGCCAGGTGAGGAGGGGCTACAAGTGGGGGAGAAGGCCAGCTGACCCCGTTCAGAGTGGGAAGAGGCCCCAGGGCACAGGGCTAGGAGGGAGGGACGGATGGAACCATGGGGGATGAGGGAGAAGAGCGGGAACACCAGCCCAGAAGGTGGGGCTGTGGACGGAGTTGAGAGGCTAGTTCACAAAACACAGTGAGCGGAAGCTGACAACCCGCCAGACTTAGAGAAGTGAGTAGCCCAGGGTCCCACAGCCAGCAGGTGCAGAAGCAGGTGGACCCAGTGCTCCCATCCCCCAGCCAGGGCTCTTCAGATGGGCCCACGTC
This sequence comes from Callorhinus ursinus, assembly GCF_003265705.2. Classification (NCBI taxonomy): domain Eukaryota; kingdom Metazoa; phylum Chordata; class Mammalia; order Carnivora; family Otariidae; genus Callorhinus; species Callorhinus ursinus. Next base: position 855,805 of record NW_027397105.1, on the reverse strand, counting down.
ACTGGAGCTGTTGTACCTGCAGCCCCGCAGCAGGTGGGGCAGGTCCAGGACTCCGAGCTGCCCACCTGGGGAGTCCCACAGGCAACCCCATCCCAGGGTGGGTGCTGACCTGAGCAGTGAGAGGCCCCAGGACTCTGAGAGCAGAAGAAATACACCTGGAAGTGGTTGCAATCTGCAGAAAGGGGCCAGCACACGCACCTGCCCACCAAGGCCTCACCCCTGCAGAATCGGCCGACAGCACGACCTGGCTCCAGGAGTCCTGTGTTCCAAAACATCCTGTCATATTCCCTGGTCCCGCCTCCCTCCAGCCACCACCATCTCTGCCCCCGGGCCCCCCAGGGGAGCTTGTGAGCGCTGTCTGCACTCCAGGTCCTCAGCGCCTGCCCTGGCCTGGCTTCTGTCCCCGGAGCCAACTTTGTCCTTGACCCAGTGTCCCTACCCTCTGCTCTGGATCACTGCTGGGATTCAGGATGAACTGCCCCAAGATGGGCCACTTGGGCATGAAGATAATTTTCAGCTGAAAACAATCACGGCCCAAAAAACCTCAAGAGGGAACTCCGACCTCCCTCAAATTGCCCAAAAATTTAGAAAAATTCAGGAGGAGCGCTATCTTGGGACATAGCTACGTCATACTGTGCATGAGGTATGGGGGGCGGGAGGGGCCCAGCAAGGCCTGTTTGATCAGAGTCCCCTGCGTCCTATCATTTCTGGACGGCCCAGCAGACACCTGTTACCAAGCATTTGGTCCTGTTCATCTTCCCGTAAACTGTATTCTTTCCCTTTGAAGTCCCAGAGCCCTGCCCCTTTGAAGTCCCAGTGATGATGCACCTCATTTTCCCTGTCTTTGGCAACTCACATGTATGCAACAGAGGGGGCAGGAGCTCCCACCTCCTCACCCTGTCCCACCCTGCCTGGCTCCCGGAAGGCTCCGTCCTCCCTGCACAGATTTGCAAATGAGGACCCAGAGCAGGGAGACGCTAGGGGAGAGCCTCCTCTGAGGAGCGAGCTCCAGTTCCTTGTCCCCCCCCGCAACGCCCATCCCTGCTTAATTCTGCATTTAGCCGTTCTAATTAATGAGCAAACATGCTTTGCAAAACAGTGTTTAAACACCTTAGGATTAATTTAATCAGATATTTAATTGCCCTGTAATTAATCATCTAAGCTTAATGAATTGAACCCAGATCTCTGGGCGTTGGGTGTATCCCAACGACTTCTGAAAATAAATGTGCTGGAGCCTCAGGCTTCCTGCTCGCACTCGGGGCCATGTACAGGGCCCAGCAAGCGGCCTGGGCTCAGCTCGCTGAGGCTGGAGAGGCACAGCCTTTGCTGGGCGAGGCTGCCGGGCTTCGGGTCAGCGCGGGGAGCACGTCGCTCTAGGGCCAGGGAGGCTGGTCCCACTGCCCTGCGTGCCTTTGTGCAAACCGCATCCCTCTGCAAGCTTCCACAGCTTCATCTGTGACGTGGCCTGCCAGTCTCCCCGGGCTCTGGACAGGCTCAGAGGATCTCAAGGAGGAGATGAGGGCTTGTAGACTGTGAAGTCTAACGCACTAGTGAGGAAGGCCCTGCGCCCCCTAGCCCTTGGACCCTCTCTCCACTGTCCCCAAAGTCCCTGGAGCAGGGGGCTTAGCAGGCAGCTTGAGAGGTGACCCCCCAGCAGGTGTGGTCCCCTGCCTGCTGCAATGAAGGAGGGCAGCGGCCCATCATCTGAGATATGTGAGGGGCTGATCCCTGCCTGTGCTGGGATCTGGAGAGCCCCCAGCGGACCTGGCAGTCCGAGGGCCCTGAGGCCTGCTCCTGGGAGACTGGGTGGAAGGCCAGGGCAGGAGGACCGATGAAGCCCCACGGATGGGAGCACTTCCAAGGGGCCAGGCCCTGGTCTAAGACTCACCCGTGCTCATGCCGGGAGTCCTTCAAAGAAGCCCTATGCTGGGCCAGGCAGGGTCATCCTCCCCTCCCCGCACCAAAGTGAGGAAATGAAGAATCAGAGCAAGCAGGAGGTGGGGTCAAGAGCTGGCTGCACAGGTGAGAGATGGGGGCAAGCCAGTGCTGGGGACACACACTAATGGCTGGCAGACAGGACCCCTACCCCTGCCCCAGCCTCTCCCAGGCCAGCGTCTGGGGCCCAGGAGGGAGGGCTGGGGCTGCCCAGCTCATTCCCGGGGCAGGAGCTGGCTGAACTTCCGTCTGCCTCTGGGCCAATGCGGACGGCAGGCCAGAGTCCTAACCTGCCGGCGCAGCCTTCCTCTGACCAGAGGGCACCAGACTCTGCATCGGCCTCTGCTCGGAGGGAATTAGCCCCACACGGGCACAAGCCCTGTCCCAACACGGGAGCCTCCAGCCACGCGTCAGCAGAGGATGGATTAACTCCAGTCTGACTTGGGGGCTTTCCCCAGAGTTATTTATGCCGCCCCATTAGCTCAGGAAAGGCAGGACTCATAGAGCATCAGGGCCTAAGAACCCAGTGCAATTAATATTCCTGCGACTGAAATACACAGCAAGCCCAAGCCTCCCTGGATAGGGAAGGAAGTGCAATTCCAGGCTGCCTGGTTCAAGGAGAGAGGCTTTGGTCATCGAGCAGAAGGGGCATCCGGAGCCCATCCCTCTGTCCGTCCAAACAGCCCATGTCTGTCCCACTGTTGCCGGCCGTGCAGCCATGACCACAGCGCCCTCCCGATGTCCCCTCACCTGCCAGTCCCCCTCCAGCAGCTGCGGGAGGCGGCCGGGGCCACGAGCAGCAAAGGCTCCTGGAGGGCAGGGACCACACGGCCGTCGCGTCCGCAGAGCTTCAAAAACCCGCTCCCGCCAAGTGTCCTCAAGCGCAAAGCAAACGCCCCGGCTGGATCCAGAGCCCAGCGGGAGAACCGCGCCGCGCTGCGTTCCATTCTGCGGGGGGGAGGGGGGGGTCCACGAGGCGAGTGGTCTCGCTGCACATGGAGGGGGTCCACGAGGCGGATTAGTCTCGCTGCACGTGGGGTGGCGGGTCCCTGAGGCGGTCTCGTTGCACATG
>NW_027397105.1:805785-852398 GCF_003265705.2 Callorhinus ursinus | reverse complement strand
GTGGCAGGTGGGGGGGTGGGGCGGGGTCTGCGAGGCCGGGCAGTCTCCCTGCACATGGTGGGGGGTTGGGGGTGGGGGGTGGGGGTGGGGGGGGGGGGTTGGGGGGGCGCGGTCCACGAGGCGGAGCGGTCTCGCTGCACGTGGCGGGGGGGTGGGGTGCTGCATGCGACCGGGCTGGGAGGAGGGGCCACTTCCGCCGACTGTTGTGTTGGGGCAGAGTCTCAGGCTCAAAACCCAGAGCAAGAGGGAGAGTGTGTGGTGTTACTCGAAAAACTAAAAACCCGGGCAGAGCGAGTGTACGCGGCTTACCTGAGGGAGGGAACCAAACTATACACCTGCATGCTCTTCCTGACGGAAGGAAAACCGCAGGCAGCTGAACGTGCTCCCCAGGCCACAGGGTCCCTTTCCCTGAATAAACCTTGCTTTGTTTTTCTTGTGTCGGAACCATGTGAATGTTTTACATAATTATACAAAACAATGATAAAACACAAGTAAACCTTACAAAGTAACCCCTAAAAACAGGAGGCAGGTGGAAAGAGGAGTCTGGCTGTGTGTCCCCTGAGTGACATGGGTGCCTCGAGAACTCGCTGCCCCGTGACTCGGCGGCGGTGCGGCCACCCGGCCGTGTCCACCGCGATGTCGTCTCACGGACAGCCCTTCTCAACAATCAGGGCCTGGGCGGCAGCAGCACCACCCGGCCCGAGACAGGCAGCGAACGGCAGCGGGAGGAAGGCGAGACACCATCTGCCTGCGGCCCCAGCGAAGGCCCCACCTTGGCGGGCTCCTTGGCGGGTGTGGGACGCGGGCGGCCGGCCCGGGGCCTGACTGTCGGTCGCGGGCTGTCGTAACCGCGCCACAGACCGGGAGGCCGGCAGCAGGAGGGCATGTCTGTGTCTCGGGTTCGGGAGCCAGAGAGGAAGGGCGCCCCAGGCTTGCGCGCGGCCGTCTCTGTCCCTTCACGGTCTTCTCTCTGCACCATCTCTGTCCCAATTTCCTCTACAGTTATTTACTTCCTTAAGGACACTGGTCCTATCGGATTGGGCCCCACCCTGATGGCCTCATTTTAACTGGATTCTGTCGAGACCCTCCTTCCGAATCAGGTCATGCCGAAACACCGGGGGTTAGGATTCCAGTACCAAAAGAACTGGGGGCCGGGGGCACAATCGAACCCATACAGGCTACAGTTCCCACTCTAGTTGTGCTCCTCCCGGAAGCACTGGGATGGGGGGCGGGTGTCAGGACAGTGTCCATCTCCTGGTCCCTGGCCAGGTGCACCCGAGCCTCAGCTGCCCTCCGCGCCCCGGGGAACAGGTGCTTTCAGCCAGCACACCTGCTGATTCTCCATCCCCAGGGGTCCCCTCCGCGTCAGCCTCCCGCCTTCCATCCAAAAGTTCGGACCCTGGCTCTAGACCCCCAGTACCCCGGCTGGAACTCACTAACCCATTCATTCACTCATTCATTCACTCGTTCGCCCGTGCACTCAGCAGCCCTTTACTGGGCACGTCTGCTGTAGAAGGCCCAGTGTGGGGCCCCAGACACCATGGGCTCTGCCTTCCAGGGCTCCCAGCCCAGCAGTGAGTACACACAGGAAGACGGGACCCCCCCAGACAGGCTGACAGGGTCTAAGAGGGGGGGCTTGGGGGCTCTGGGAGCACAGAGGGGACCCTGTGTGCAGACAGCGGAGCCCCATCCTGCTGTTTCTCACACCAGCTGCCTTCTCCTGGCCACGTGTGTTCACAGAATTAATGCCACGGAGATCCTCTCAATAAAGGAAACGTCCAGGGCCAGGCACTTTGCGGATGGATTCTGGTCCTTGTGACAGAGGTCCCCTGACCCCCGGCGACCACGTTGGGTTTTTGTTTTTGCAAAAGGAGGAGTTTTCAGATGCTCCATGGACAGCCGACCAGATCCTGGGAAAAATCTAATCTTTTTACACGAGGGAGGGGCAGGCACCATGGCCCACAGACCAAAGTCAGCCCACCACCCGTCTTTGTAAATAAAGTTCTATTGAAACAGCCATGCCCGTGTATTTATGTTTGTCTGTGGCTTCCCTGGGACTTCAAGGGCAGAGATGAGCTGCTGTGACACAGACCTCACAGCCTGCAAAGCCTAGATTATTCGCTCTGGTCCTTCACAGAACGCGTGCGCCTGCCCCGCCGTAAACCGTGAGGACAGCAAAGCGGCAGCCACACCTCCAGTGACTCCACACCATGACCCTGACCAAACACGCCCTGATGCCTGTCCAGTGACAAGCTGGGCTGCGTGTCCTGGGCGAGTTCTGGCCGGTGACTTTAGGTAAGCCCCTCCCTACTCTGAGCCTCAGTTTCCCCACATGAAAGGGGAAGGAGTGGGCCAGGCCGTCCTGCGTCCGAGCCACGGAGTCTGAGCAGCCCTTCATCCTGTCGGAGGCTCTGTGACCCCGCGGGGGAGCTCTGTGCCCTCAGGGAGGCCCTGCCTTTACTCTGGTGAGCCCAGAGAAGGGAGGCCATGAGAATTATTCGGGCATCCGAGGCCCAGGCAGGCTAAATTACTTCCCTGAGATGGTGCCCTTCGGCGTGGAATTTAGCACTGGAAATGAAGACTTTGTGTAGCCCGCAGCAGAGCATCTGGATGAAAAATGGCAAGCTGGCCAGTGCCAAATGCGCAGGGGTTTCCAAACAAGCAGGTGCTTATCGCCACTTCTGGGGGGAGAGACTCACGAGGCGGGGAGGGCGACCCTGGAGACAGGGGCTCTGAGACTCTGCCGGGTGCCTCAGTCACGCCCTTAAACCTGCTGGGTCCCGGTTTTCTCCGCTTAGGGGGCTGATGACAGTGGAACAGACGCGACCCCGTGCAGCACGTGCCAACTCCCCAGAATATTACCCCCAGCTCGCCTGCACCTCTGCCGAGACTCGTCACGTGCACGGCTTTCACAAGACCGACCCAGCGGGCAGAAGCCAGAGCCTGGAGAAGCTCAGTGACGCAGCCAGGACCCACGGAGGCGACGTGGCCGTACTGGGACTCACACCGGGGCCCGTCCCCGTCAGCACGCCCCCCGCTCGTCTGCTGCTTCTGTCTGCACGTCCTCACCGTCCTCCGCGACTGGACACAGCGGTGCTCACTGACCGCACGCAAAGGGAGGCAGGAGTCAGTCTCCCCGGCCCCCCCGGTGAGAGCCCCCTCTGCCCGCCTGCCGCCCCGGAGCCCGGCACCGCTAATCTGGTCTCCACCTTCCAGGCCCTGAGGCCCCCAGCTCCCCTCTCATGTACCCGAGGGCGTCGTCTGGAGCAGGAGTGGGCACCGCCCTCCTGGGGGGCAGCGAGCGGAAGAGTGCCCCAAGGACGGGGTTCCTGCGAAGTCACGCCCTGGACACCCCGGGGACGGGCACTCAGGGAGGCTTTGTGACGTGCTGTGAAGGCAGCAGTCCCCACAAGACGGGATCACCACCCTGATGAGCTCCCTGCACACGGCCCAGACGCGGAGGCAGAGGGGCCACAGGGCACGCTTAGGCCTCAGAGACAGAGGGAGACCGCGGGGTCTGGGAGCAAGGCTCCCGTGTTCCAGGTGCCCCCCACCCTTCTGCCCTGAGGGCTGAAGACTCACAGGAGACAAGACCAAGTCTCACAGCCCCGGGAAGCCGACAGCAAGCTAGATCTCACCAGGCGGGTGCTGGAGTCAGGCCTGCAGGGCCCAGCAACCTTGGCCCCCCCAAGCCTTTGCTGAGAAAGTCACCTGAGGACGCGAGGCAGTAAAATGAGGAAAGAATGAAAGGGGCAGGGCGCAGTAACACAGAACAGCAAGCCCAGGGGTCAAATGGGAAAAAGAAATATTCGAGAGCCAGGCAGGGCCCCCCGACGCAGGGCCCCTGAGAGCAGGGATTTTGACGGCCGCCGCTAAGGCGGGGTGGAAATGCAGGTCCCGAGCAGAGGGTCCAGGAAGAGAGAAGGCGCTGTGCGCGGTCTTTGATAAAGGCCCCAGAGCCAGGACGACACGAGGCCCCGGGCGCAGAGGTCGTGAAAGGCAGTTTGTCCCCGCCTGGGGCGTCCAGCTGCCCGATCTCGAGCAATCAGAGAAACGCCACCCACAGCAGAACAGGCCCCACGGCCCCCGGGCCAGGGCTCAGACGCCACACAGGCACCAGCTGGGCGTGCAGACAGGACACGTCTCTCTCAACGGTGGCCGCACGTCCACAGACGCAGGCCTCCATGGGGATAGCCCCCACGCCCAGCGATACCGCAGATGGCCCTGCCGCGGCCCACGCAGCTGGACGCCGGGTGCAGGGAAGCCGGGGGCGGCCCCCCCATGCCCAGTTATCAGCCCAGCTGACCATTAACCCACGGGATTAAGGGTCTGCCTGGCCGTGCCCAGTGGAGCCTCCTTCCAGACGTGCACGGGTGTGGAGTCCTGTCTGTGCCGTGCGGCGGGTGAGGAAACCACCAAGTCCAGCCCCGGCGAGAGGCAGGGCACCAGAGGACATCCTCCTTCCCTGATTTACTGCAATTCTTGTTCTTCCTGGCTTGTCCCCGCTCAGCCTCCTCCGGCGGGGGCTGCGCAGTGGCCAGCGACACCCACACAGACCTTCACAGTAACCCGACGCTTCCAGGCTCCATCCACGATCATTGGTAATTAGCCCCAGTCCTGCCCATTTGACAGATGGCAACACTGAGGCTATAGGAGACCACAGGTGACCATGCCCCGGCCACACTGACAGGGAGAGGGACACGGGGTCAGCTGGGGTCCCGCGTCCCCCACGCGTGGACGGTGCCCTCTGACAGCACGCTGGCTGGGCCTGACCCTGCGGCACGTCCCTGGTGCAATGTCAGCCCGGCAACAGCCCCTCTGCCACAGGCCCAGAGGTTTATGTGAACAGGAATTACTCACTAGAATCTAATTTGGCAAATTCCAGTCTTTGTAAGCAGTTAATTTGATGGAGACACGACCCAGCCCCCCCGAGAACAGCGATCGTGCCGCATCCCAGGCTGCTTTGAATTCACATTCCCTCGTTATTATGTCAAGGACAGTCATTATGTGACTGAAGAAAACGTTTCCCATCTAGAAAAATAAAACCCAATCTCGTGCGGTGGATTAGCATTCTCTGTCGGTTGTTGAAAGGGGAGCTTTTAAGGAGCATTATTTCTGAATTATGTGGTCTGATGATTGAGTCACGCTGGCTGGGGACAACGACCTACCCAGCCCAGAGCAGTGCCGCCCAACAGACGACCCTTACGCCTTGGGGTCCCCTCACAGGCTACCAGGGAACAAGACCCCAAGTGCTCCGGGGCCGGGCAGGGCTGGGGTGACACAGGCGCATCTCAGGTCAGCGCTGGATGGTGCACACGCTCCCTGCGTGGACCAGAGGATCTGGGCACTGCCCGCAAACCGATGTGTGGCAGACAGACTCCATGCACACTGGTGACCAGGGGGGCCAGGGAAGCAGGTTCTGCTGGTTCAGGGGAGGCAGATCCAGGCCCCTTGGGTCAAGGAGAGAGGTGAAGTGGACCTTGGAGACCCCGAGACGGAGGTCACAACAGACCAGAGACCATCACACACCGTGCTTGGTTCACCAACGTGTTCAGAGCACAGGGCGGATCTGGAGGCTGCAGCCCCCGGAGCAATCAGGGAGGCCTCCCTGGAGGTGGGCAGGTGGAGAGGCAGAGCGCTCAGGGCGCACCGGGGGTGAGAGCCCAGAGCCGTGAGTGTGGCGGGCAGAACTAGAGGGCCGGGCTCTGGCCAGCAGAGAGGGCGCTGAGGGCAGCCGGGGGGAGGGCAGGAGCGGAGCAAGCCGGCTCGTCGGCAAGAGCGCGGCGTCCACGGCAGAGGGGCCGAGGCTGGGGGGGAGCGGACATGCCCCGTGGGGGAGGCAGTGGGGTGCCGACAGGTGGGAAGTGGGTGCGGCTCCGGAAGCTCAGCGCTGCCCCCACCCTGTCGCAGCGGTCCGGCCTCTGAGGGCGCGTGGGAGGACCGGCCGGGTCAGGGCACCAGCACGACCTGCACCCCGAGGCGCCCTGCACTTCCGGGGCAGCCGCGGACGCAGGGCTGCGGTGCCCCCGCGTTGGAGGGCGACGGGCGGCCTTCTGAGGTCCGGGGCTGAGCCGGGCCTCGAACCTGCCACGCACCTGGCACGAATTTCCTTCCTCAACCCAGGGGTCCTCGCCACGGGCCTGGCGGTGGTCCCACAGGGGACTGACTTTTCTGGGGATGGATTCACGCCAGGAAGTCCACGTTCTCCCGCCTCATGCAAGGCGCTATCAGATGGGTGTTGACAAGTGCCGGCCTGCAGCCGGTCCCCAGCCCCACGCGGACGGTGCTCACCTCCACCAGACCCCTGTGCCCACCCCAGCAGCTCGTGCTGAGGTCACACTTCACAGCGAACACCAGCGGCTTCGGATGTGCACCTTCACCCCGACCCCAGCCCTAAACTGCACGCTGGTGTGTCGACCGGGCTGCTGGACATCACTCTGTGGGTGAGGGCCTCCCGCTAAATAGACCCAAACAAGCTCCTGGGGGCCCCCTTGCCCACACCCGTTCTCTGCTCGTGTCCCCACTGCATGCGCCAGGCTTCCCGGCCTCACTGTGGGCGGCTCGCGTGGCTCTGCGTCCCTCCCCCACGCCCCGGCCACCTGACCGCCCGCCAGCCCCCGGCCCGAGGGCTCATGCGGCGGCCTCCGCCCAGGATTGATGCAGGCGTCACTGGCTAAGAGGGGGTCACACAGGCGTGGGGGTCCCTAACCCAGTCTGACTGCCGTCCTTACAAGGAGACATCTGAACCCAGACACCCCCACACGGAGAGCAGGATGGCAGAGACAGATGTGCGTCTGTAGGCCAAGGACTCCCGAAAACTGCCAGCAGCCACGGTCCGGGGGGCGAGGCCTGGGCCAGACTCCGCATCCCGGCCTCAGCCAGAACCAGCCCCGCCGCCCCGACCCTCCAAAACTGGGGGGCGCTGACTAGTCTCTGCTGCTCACGCCCCCGGTTACAGCAGCCCTAGGAAACGAACACAGCAGGTCGGTCGTCACCGGAAGGGGGTCACAAACGCCAACAGGGAGGGAACCAGAGCGAACCCCATGATGAGCTACAGCACAAGCATCGACGTGAGCCCGGGGCTCCCGGTATCTGGAGAGGGAAGTAGAAGCGCAAGCGCAGCCTGTGTCCACGCGTGGGCGCACACAGCGGTGATCTACAGGACTCAGCACACCCGGCATACGTACGGGCTCACACGGATGCGACGACACGGGACGTGACGTGACACAACGCCTCACAGACGTTTCCCGGCTCTGTCCCTCCAGAGAGCCAGAAGGCAGGGGCACTCCAACAGCCTGGCACCTCTAGCATCCACGTCTCGGCCACTAACAGAAGAAGGGCTCCTGGGACGAAGGGCTGACCCCAGGCCTGGGGAGGCCGAGGTGAACCTGAGGCGAGGAAGCGTCTGTAGGACAATGAGGACGAGTCGGGACGGCTCACGGGACACCGAGGGCTCCCACTGGCCAAACAGGAGACAACGTATGAAACTGGGCGGCGGCAGCAACGCGTTAGGACCTGCTGGATAACGTGGGACTCGATGAGCTCCTACGGACCCCGACGGACCCAGACGCCCGTCCCGTGCCTTCAGCAACCTCGGGGGGAAGCTGAGGACCTGTGCAGTGCAAGCGAGCCGCGGGGGCAGAACTCCGAGCAGCACGCGGCACCAGGGTAACGCACGTCAACGGCACAGGCTCCCAGACCGGGCACACCACTGCCGGTCCCCCAGCTTTGTCGCTGTGTCCGGGCTGTGCGGGACGACGTCCTTGTTTACAGAGACACGCTCTGAAGCCATGCGGGGGGACGGGGCCGCGTCTGTGCTCGTAGATGATTCAAGGAAACGAACTTTCATGCTGTGCCTTTGGCTTTTCTGTGTGATTACGTGACAAACGGGGCTTGCTGAGCGCACAGCTCTGGACTCAGCTGGTCGAGACGGGACGAGGGTGGCGGTGCCCAGACCACACTCTGCGTAGCCGGCCTCTGCACACTCACCGTACCGTGTCCCCAGTCCTGGGACCAGCAGCCTGCCATCCTTCCAGCTCCTTCCTTTGCCTTCCACGAGGAGGCTTCTCTGCCAGACCCTGCAGAGTGAGCTCCCGGGTGCCGTTCGGGGCTCAAACCCAGTGCCACGATCTCGGGGAGGCTCCCTTCTGGAAGCTTCCTGCCCTTACCAGGCTCCGGAAGCTTTGAAACCTGCCCACCGCCTTCCTTGTCCGTCTCAAAGGCAGTGCCGATGCGCTGGGACTCCCTGCCTCCCTCCTCCGTTTGGAGTGCCTCGTGGTTACGCTGGGCCCACAAACGACCACGGGCCATCTCCTCATCCTCGGGATCCACAGCTTTAATTCCACGAAAACCTGGTTCCCCTTCACTTCATAACCTAAAACAGCCATGACCTGCAGGGGCCAGGATGTGGGCGTCTTTGGGGACCATTGTTCTGCCTGGATGTATCACCACCCACTACCCCTACCCTACGCCGTCGAGCCCACTCGCGTATTCGACACTCTACAAGCCCGACAAAATCCTAGGTTCTGGGCACGTAACAGTGGGCAATGGACGCAGGATCCCCCTCGCGTGGCTCAGTGCAGCCCACCTCGGAGCTGACCGTGGCTTTCGGGCGGGCAGTGGGGCCGGAACGTGGGAGAGAACTCTTCCAGGGATGGCCGAGGTCCACGTCTGTTCTCCGCTCCCCACCCCAAAGTTCTTCAGGCCCCTCCGAGCAGCCGAAGAAAGCTACGTGCTTGCTCCCTGGAGGCATGAACCCGCACCCTCCACACACACACACCCATTTTGCAAATAACTTCGAGGCACCACTGAAGCCCTCTCGTGGGCCCCAGCCAGAAACAACTGCTCCCCACGCGGTCTCCCTGGTCCAGGCCAGCCTCCCCTTCCTGGAGGCCACGGCACCCGTGACTTGCAATGTCCAGACGCTGCTGAGGGACGGCCCCACTGCGCACCCGTCCTGCAGGTGCTCGCAGTTGCAAGCCTTCGAAGACAGATGCTGACCCAGGGGCCTCCCGACACTTGCTGGAGACAGAAGTGGCTGGGGACAGCTATTTTCTACCTCGTGTGAAAAATAATGTTCGGACGGACGGAAACCTCCATGAATTGAGGATTTTCAGTCGTCTCCTGTGACTTTCGGACTGTAATGAGCGGCTGCCGCTCGAAACCTCAGCTGCGCCCAGGACCGTGGCCGCGGAGCCGGCTGCGCCCAGCGCAGAGAACACCGCCCTCAGCCCGCGGCCCGACGGGGGCTCAAGGTTCGGCTCGCTGTGCTTCTGACATGATGGTGCCTCTCCGTTCAGGAGTAAAACGCCTGCCCGCTCCGCCCCACTGGGCATCACGGAGTCAGCGCTGCGGGGGCACCCTTCTGCGCTAATCCCCACGCACGCTCCGTCTAACCAGCTCCCGACGCCGGCTCTCCGGCCGCCCCCCTTCCCGCCCCTTGGTGCCTCGGGAGCGCAGGACGGCCCCAAGGCAGAAGTGAGCCTGAAATGAGGCCCGTCCTTCGGGGTCCGGGTGGTCTCGCCTGCTTTCTCAGCGATGAGCAGGGATGACACCAGCTTGCACCGGGCACCTTACTTCCTGCAGGTGGATGCTCCCCCGAACGTTCCCGGACGACTGCCTTACACGGCCCTCTGCAGCCGTCCTCCAGCAAGCGTCCTGGGCTCCGGCCACAGCAAGACGTGCGAGTTCTCCACACAGCACACTGCTTCAGGGGCGGGGACTTCACTGCAGCTGTCTCTTTAAATACCACACACACCCCATCCCTTCCCGTGGCATACCTCGCATGGTGGTGGATTCTTTGACACCCTGCTCTAGTGTCACCTCCTCCAGGAAGCCCTCCCTGATGACTCATGAGTTGCCCCGAAGATTCTCACCCTCTACACTTCAAATGACATTTCTGAGCCCCGACTGCCTGCGCCCACAGGGGCCCGCGCTTCCCTCTGTCGTGTCGCGAACCACTCGCTGTGCTCACCTTCTCCACCAGACTCCGATCCTCTCCGAGTTGTGGACCCTGCCCGCAGGGACTTGACCACTGGAGAAAAGCTCTCCTCTCGGGCGGGCGGTCTCAAGGTCTGGTCTGGGCCAGCGGTGGGGACTCGCAAGCCCCTGTAACTCTGCTACGTCGGGAGCCCCTCACCGGGCCACCGTCAGCGATGTCTGGTGCTCCTCGTCCCCCCATGTCACCGCCTCCCTCCCGCTTCTGAGCTCGGCTGGGAGAGGGGCGCTCCTCCCCAGACATGCTCACAAACACTCCAGCAGGTGCCGAGGGCCAGCCGTTCGTCCCAGGGGTACCCGTCGAGCGTCCCTGTGCCAGGACGGAGCACGTGACAGAGTAAGACCTGACATGCTCCCCGTCCTCAAGGGTCAGAGCGGCGAGGGACGGGCTGGAACGTGACGTGTCCTCGCTCGGGACGAGCCAGGCGCTGTGGGACGCAGCACTAAGAGGGACCAGCCGCCTGGAGGAGCAGGTGATGGCTCTGGCCAGGAAAAATGAGGGGTTTTCTGTGCAAACTGAAGTCTGGAGGCTGCTCCAAGCAGTGCAAACGCGGAGCGGTTCTAAAGTGCACAGCGCTTGCGGGGGGGCACGGTCGACCCTCTGTGCAGCACCCCGGGACGCAGGGCATGCGGGACGTGGAGAAGAGCCTGGTCCCAGAAGAAAGGCATCTTCACCCCCAGGACAAGGGCTCCGGAACTCGCTGTGCGTGCGACAGGGGCCGGGCGGCCCTGCGCTTCCTAAAGACGCCACCTTCTGAGGACCTGACACCTGCAGGCTCTGAGCCCTCCTGTGGCAGGAAGGACAGAGAACCAGGAAGACTGAGGAGGCTGGAGACTGCGGGCAGTTACCCTCCTGACAGCGACGCTCTCTCCTTGGCCGTGACGGACCTTTCTGCAACCCCCGAAGCAGGAGCTCATCGAAGCACAGACGGAGCGACCCCGCCGCGGACGCCTCCTGGACGCCTCCTGGACCCCAGGAGCATGCTCAGATCCGGGTGAGAGGGCGTGGAAGTCGGAGAGAACGCGGCCTCACCAGCTCGAGGATGCAGCCCCTCAGAGGCGAGCAGCTTCCATGGAAGCCGCGGTCCCCCATCCAAATGATCTGAACGGCCTCCTGGGTGGGCGCTGGGGGCGTGGGCCTCAAACAGGGAGGGAAGGAGGAACGCATCAGGTGCTGCCAGGCTTCTGCCCCCAGCACCGTGCCCACAGCCCCCAGGACCCGCCGCGGAGCCCCAGGCAAGGGCAAGCTCCTTCCCTGGACGTCAGCCTGGGCCCAGCCTTGGGGAAGCAGGACAGGGAGGAAGACCAGGCTCTTGGTCTTGGTCCCGTCGGCCTGTGGGTCGTCCCCTCAGGAGCAAAAGTAAAGAAGGGGCAGAAGAGTTCTCGTCCCCAGGGACTCACAGTCTACACGGTGAGAAAGGCCCATGGCACCCAAGCCACCGCAACGTCACGGTGTCCAGCTCCTCCCCTGCCCTCCTGCCTGCGTGGGAAACTCCGCTCCGCCCCGAGAACCCCGTGTCAGTAACGACGCTCCGTTCTCTGCGGCCCCCAGACCCTCCGAGCCGGTCCTGCAGCCTGACTTGTGCAAGAATCGGCTGTTGTCTCTAACAAGGAGCTCCTTTGGCCAGTGGCTATGTCACGCCCCAGGCCTGGCATGCAGGAGGCGCTCAATACCTGAGCTGTGGAACCACGTGCAATGCAGGCGAGCCCTGGGTCAGGCCCACGCGGGAGCTCACGCGGCGTGTGCTCCAGCCCTTTCTCCCGGCCCCGCCTCAGCCCGAGGTGCAGAACCTCCGCACCCGGCCGAGCCAGAGAAGATCACTGACGGCATCTGTGCATCAGGAACGCAGGTCCTCAGCGGCCAGTCCCAGCCACCAGCCGAAACACCGGGACGCCCTCTCCCTGAGCGTGCACTGAGTGCGGCTGACGCACCACCCGCTCCGCCGGGCACCACGGTGGGCAAGAGACGCACGCCCAGAGCGGAGCTCCCGGAGCTCGGACTGCCGCACTGGAGGCTTCCGTGGGACCGGCCCGGGCAGCCCCTCAGAACGTTTCCCCCAGGGCTCCCGGAAGCCCCGTCTGAGCGGGAAGGAACTGCATCAGGCTTCCTGTGAAGATCCACCAGCAAGAGCTGCCCAACAGCCAAGGCAGGCAGTTGTTTGTTTAATTTTGTTATCTGCCTTTCCTTCCAAGAGACTGAAACTGGATACGCATAGTGGAGAGGTATTTTTAAATATTCAGACCCAACGGTGGCATCTGAATGAAAACTTTTGCTTGGAGACTTTACAAGTTCCATATTGTGCCAAAAGATACACTTGATTTTTTTTTTTCTTTAGCTGTTTTTATTCTTTAACTTATTGATTGATTTGGACACCCAAAAACTCTGTGAGCCTGTCTTCCGGGCGCCAAGGAAACTGCTGTGAGCTTATGCAGCCTGAAGCCTCCAGGCCACCGTCCTCACTGCCACCCCCGTCACCCTGAGGTCACCGTCAGCACCAAGACCCACCGCTCCCTGCCCGTCTCCCTCTCGAACCCAGAGCCGCGGTGCCATGCCTCAACAGGTTTCCTGCGGCCACCAGGACAAGTCACCACACACTCAGTGCCTCGAAGCAACACCAACACATTCTCCTGCAGCTCTGGAGCTACAAGGTCTAAATTCGGGGCGTCAGCCGGCTGCACTCCTGTGGAGGACCTGGGCATGTGCACCTTCTTGCCTTTCCCAGGGTCCAGACGCACCTGTGCCCCGGGCCCCCGGGGCCCTCCTCCACCTTCAGAGCAGCGGCGGAGAATCTCCACCTGCTTCCCTCCCTCCTGGTCTGTCCCTCCCCTGCACACACGCGAACACACACGCACATGTGCACATGCACACCCCTCTGCTTCCCTTGTCACACCTCCTCTGATGCAAACCCTCCTGCCCCCCACGTAGGAGCATCCTCGTGATGACCTGGGGCGCATCTGAACAATCCAGGATCACCCCCCCCACCATAACAACCTTGATTCAGTCGCATCGGCAAAGCCCCTCCTGCACGGTCACTGATTCACAGGTTGGGGGCAACAGGACGTGGCGTCCTTCCAGAGGCCGTGACCCCATCTGGCACGTCCAGTTCCTCAGGGCGTAGCTACAGCCCCTCGGGCCTCGGGCTGACCCCTGGGCCTTGCGGCACCCAGCGGAGCCTTATTCACCGGACCTGCCGCTCGCGCGGGGGAAGCCCCCAAGTTGCCCGTCTGTGTGGCTCCAAGCAGTGTGCTGCCCTCCCAGGCCCTCAGTCTCCCGTGTGCGCGGGGGCGGGGGGGACATGGGCTTCCAGTTCTGCCCTCCTACCCCAAGACCGCTCAGCACACGGGCCTACCAGGGAGGGCCCAGCCTGCCGCTCACCAGCCGGCGGTGAGGACAGCCGTGTCCAGAGAGAAGCCATTCGCCCAGGGCCCAGTAGTGGGACCGATGAAGTCCCTCAGCTTACGCGTTCTAATTAAATCAGCACAAATTTAATTTGGATGTAATGTTCAGCATATGACCCATAAAAACATCCACGAGCGCTGTTCTACGGGGCCTCCCAGAGGAAAGCTGCCTTCAGGGGCCCAGGAAAGGGCCGCCGGGCGCTGTGGCCAGCAGGCCTCCCCGGAGGCCGGGAAGGGCTGGAGGAAGTGCGTGGGCTCCGGAGGGGTCTGTGACAGGCCAGAGGATGCTGGCTTCCCTCCCGAGGCCGAGGAAGGAAGGGACGGCCTGGGGGTGTAAGGACGGTGACCGAGCAGGCCACGGGTCCGAGGCTCAGTCTTCCTGGCTCCGAGACGGGGCTGGAGGAGCACCCCTCGCGTTGCTCGGCCCGCGACAACCTCCAGGGACAAGTGCCCCCTTGACCTCCCGAGCTCCTTCTGACCAGGCTTCACCCAACTTTGGAAAACACTCTCACTGGTTCCCACTTTGCTACGGGGGAGAAAGCCCTCCTAATAAAAGTTCCTGGCAAATAACAAGAGTCTCATATCATGGAAATTTTGCACACATTTTTCAACAATAAAAATGAAAACAAGTTTTCTTTCCCACGAGGATTTCTGTTCTGCTGCACTTACCAGCCCTTGGAAGGAGATGTGAGGGACCCGGACTCTGTTTTACGGCCGACAGAGATGCTGTCAACGCAAGCGTGAAGGAGCTGTGGGGACGGAAGTTAGAGACGGAGACCGTGATATTCTAATAAATGTTACTATTTGAAATTGGATTTGGGGGCATCAGCTAGAACAGTTGGTGCGGGGACCGTGAGGGTCACGCCTGCAGACAGCCAGGACACCCCGGGCCCCGCTGCCGGACGCTGCAGCTTCCAAGGGCCGGGTCCCCCCGGGTTCCTGGCAAGGAGGCTTTCACCTGAGAATGAGGGTCAGCGCCCTCACAGGATGGACGGGACAAGGCCGATACAGAGAGGGGCCAGCGGGGGTGGGGACGGAGGTCAACCCGTCGGCCAAACGCAGCACGCAGGTACCAGGTGAGCCTGGGAGCGGTGCCAGGAAGGTCCCAGCACACGTGCTGGCAGAGAAGGTTGGAGAGACCCCCTCCCCTGGGGGCGCAGGGTGCGAGCAGGAGACCAGGGCTGCCTGTTTATTGCCTCTCCCCATCTACCGGGCTTCCAGCTCCTAAGGGCAGCTACGTTTTGTTTGTTCATCCCTTTCTGTCCCATGCTTAGGAACATGCCCAGCACATACTAGGTCCTCAGTACATGCTAGCTGGCTGAAGGAAGGAATGAATGATGAATGAGTGAATTCCCAAGCACATTGCGCGGAGCCAACTCGGGGCTGAGCCTCGGGACCGTAGCGGACCCTGGCAGATCACCAAGCCAGCCCGCCTCCAGGACCCCCAGCCAGAGGCCCTCCACGCAGACTCCTCTGGGCCTCCTTTACTCACCCCTGTCCTGATGCCAGCCGCCCTGGGGGTGAGTGCCACCCCATCCAGTGGCTCCCCCTGGGGTTCCCTGGATGGCTCCCTCTCAGCCCCACAGCCCATCAGTCACCTTCCAGCCCCCTTCTGCCCTGGAGCAAACTGCCCGCGTCTCCGCTGGCCCTGCGTCCTGCCCCCCCCACCCCGTAGCAGGCAGGTCCCCCGCGGCTACGCTGCCGTAAGGAGCAAGCCCGATCTCAGAACCTGGCGGCACCTGTCACCGTTGCCCATGGCAACCACAGGGCCCAGAGTCCAGGGAGAGGACAGTCCTGTCTGAGACACAGGGTTCTCATGGCAGAAAGAACCCAAGATAGGGCAGAGAAGCTCAGCGCCTCTGTGATGGTTTTACAATCGTTCCTCGCGAGGTGGGGTTAACTCCCCCAAGTGTGAGCTGGACCGCGGCGCTCCACCCAGCAGACGTGAGGCGAGCTTATCGATACCCCCAGGGCCGAGGCTGCGGAGCACTCCACCTGCTCCAGGGGGGCTCAGTTACAAGTGTCTGGTGTGGGGCCGGAAAGCCGGGTACCCTCTGGGTGACCTGGACATCCACCGTGGGAGATGGGGTGCAGGGGGCTGCCTGAGCCCTACTTCTGTAACGGGCCCAGAAATGTGTGCCCGCAGCAGAGCCTGGGGAAATAGCGTTCACCCCCCAGCAGACTGCAGACCCGTTTAGCAGTGCAAGCACTCTCTGGGATTTAACCCAACGCCAGTGTCCCCAGCAGAAGGGGCTGCCCAGCGACCTGGCAGTCTCCCCTCACAGCACCCCTTCCCCTGCCTCTCACCTCAGGACATGTGAGCCTGCCAGGTTGTGCACGGAAGGCTCAACAACCTGCTCTCCCTCTAAAACCTGCTGCGGCTCCCCATGGCGGAAAGAAGCGAGCAACCCGAACGGCTTCGTGTTAAGTAAGCCCCACGGCACTTCAGGGCTGACCCGGACCTCCTGGAGCCCCGTGACCATCACGTGTAAGGAGGGAAACATCAGGCCCCGCCAAGCGAGGCGTCACGAAGCACCTGCAGGGCAGCCCAACACTGCAGGGGGGGATGAGCTCCGCCCTTGGGTGGGAGGAGCCGTGTGTGCCTTCCCAGAGTGGAGCACTCCCTGGGGTCCACGCTGGGGCACCGCGTCCAGTCACGGGCTGAGAACAGGGTGCTCGGTGTGCACGCCCTACAGAGACGCGTCAGGTCGTCTCAGGGGGATCTTCGAGGGATGAGCCCAAAAGTCCCGCGCTCCGGAGGTCTGCACGGGAAGACTTGGGACGGTGAGACGGGGCCCCAGGGGACATTCTCGAGCTCCGTGGTGCCCTCCCTCTCTTCCTGCCCCGTCATAAGCCCAAGGAAGCCTTCCAGACACACGTGGACTGAGCCGTCCGAAACACGAGGGGTTCGGGGACTGGCAGCCCACTGACAGCAGACAGGCCTCGCGTGCCCGCCAAAGGGGTGTGTGAGCAGGAGTGTCTGCTGTGGTCAGGCCACCTCAGCGGAGGGGATTCCATCAGAGTCTGCAGAGCGGACAGCAGGGGGACCTGGGAAGCAGGGGCCACCCACCCATGCCAGGGAGCCCCCATCAGAGTCCCCGAGAAACCCCGAAGCGTCCCAGCTTGGATGCAGCCCACCCCAAGGCGCCAGCCCCTGGCAGCGAGCCGCGGCCCCTGGGGCTCCCCTCCCGCCCTCAGCTCCCCCAGCCCGAGGGGTGCCCGAGCTACAAGGTGGCTAGGAGGGTGGCGTTGTTTGGAACCGGCAACACGGAGCAGCGGTAACTGGGGGAGGGATGGAGAACGGCTTCTAATCCCTGCGAGTGCGCAGAGGTGCTAAGGGTCTGCTGGAGACTCCCCCCTCTGAACGAGAGAGAGTTAGTCCGGAGATTACCTTCTGCCTGAGGCTCCTTCGGGCGCATGCCTTCCTGGTCTCGTGCCTCCACCGGAGCCCCTCTGGCCAACTGCAGGGTCTACTCCCCGCCTCCCCCATGAAAACGGGGCTAGCCATGGAGCCCTGGGGCGGGTGTAACGGGCTGAACGGAAGGAGCGTGGATCCCGCAGGATCCCCTAGGACGGGGCTACGCCCCTCTGCTGAGGCTCAGGGCTGTTCAGTCCACCCGCAGAGCCTCCTGCCCTTGCACCCAGGCTGTTCTGTCTCCCGTGACCTTGGCGACCTTGGAGATGTCTCTGAGACAGTGTTCCCACCCGGAAATGAGGACGAGGATTCATACTTCGTAAGGTTACGTGGCACCGAGAGAGTTCACGCACAGAAGACACACAACCAAACAACAAAACCCTCCGTCAGTGTCTTGGGGCTCAAACCCCGGCTGTGCGGGCTTGGGCAAGTTACTTAACTTCTCTGTGCTTCATGCCCTCACTTCCAAAGAGTAACAGCGCCTTCCTCATGGGAGCGGTACGTGAGCTGTAAGTTCGCTCGCAGAGAGCACGCGGACTGGCGTCCAGCACACGGCAATGCCGAGAAACAGCTCAGACGCGCCTGGGCTGGGGTTCAAAGTCGGAGCCGTGGAATTCTAGAATCTGCTTTTTCCTGCACCCCAAGAAATGCAACTCAAAGCCACAAAACCTGACCAGCAAACCCCCACGGGCTGTAAGAGGGCCCCAGAAACGGCTGAGCAAGTGCACTGTTGCACCTGCCAGTCCATGAGGGACCCAGACCTGCCTGTCCTGCCCGAACCGCAGGGGGCAGGGCCGCCCCTGTGCTGAGGGCTCCACACGTGGGCCCCTGGCCTGGTCCCGGGGTCGGGAGCAGGACCATTAGGTGGGGCTCCTTTGTTCTGCCCGTGACGTGTGATTTCAGGATGCGACTCGCTTCCAAAGCTGCCGTGGTCCCAGTCTGGCCGGAAACGGGGATCCCAGCTCCTGTCGAGAGCTCCAGGTCTGCCTGAGAGGGAGCACTGCGGGCCCCGGGTCCAGAGCTGGAAGATTGGGGGGCCACCCGGCTGTCCCCGTGCCCCTCTGCAGCCTCCACGGCACTAATGACTGCTTACTGAGCGCCTGCTGTATACCCGTCCTTCCTCTGGGCCCGTTGAGGTCGACATCTCTGAGCCTGAGAGTCCCACGGGGCAGATGCCACTACTCTCCCCATTTCAGGAACCTGGAGGCTCAGAAGGTCACTGGACGTGCCCAAGGTCACTTTTAGAACACTGAGTGGCAGGCAGGGGCTCAGCCCCGGGCTTGCGGGACCCAGGCTGGTGGTGTTCCCACACCAGGCAGAGTGAGGCTGTAGGTCAGTGCGGGCCCTGGAGCCCGACTCCCTGGGCTTGAAGGCCGAGCCTGCTGTTTGCGGGGTGTGTGACCCTGTGCATACACCTCCCCCTCGGCAACATGGCCAAGGGAACTCACTTCGTGGCGCTGCGGCATCCTGCAGGCCGATTGCCAGGGGAGGGCTTCCGGGCTGGGGTGCTCCAAGGTGGGTCTGCTGGTCAGCAGCATCGGCGCCACCTGGAACCTGTCAGGAAAGCAGATTCTCGGTCCCCACCCAGACCCACCGGCTCAGAGACGGGGGTGGGCCCAGCCATTGTGTTCCCACGCACCCTCCAGGAAACCCGGGAGCGCGATCCTGTTTGAGAACCACCCGTCTGGGCAGTAGCATGGGTGTGGGTTTCTGAACGGGGCTGATCTCAGCTCAAACCTTGACCTCAAACCTTTTGCAGGAAACTTGGGTAAGTTCTGGAACTTTCTGTTCTTTCTCTCTTAAGAGACAAAACAAGGGTCATCATCTTATCCTGGAGGTCTTGGTCAGGGTCAAAGAAGAGAAAGTGTCGAAGAGCTTTTAAACGGTGAAGTGCCACCCAAGGTCATCGGGAGTCACACCCCCTTCTGCGTGCCACCCAAGGTCATCGGGAGTCACATCCCCTTCTGCGTGCCCCCCGCAGAGCCACCCTCCTAGGTGCCCCCCCCTTGGGGGGTCGTGGGGGACGAAGGAACAGGTACACACATCTCTGCCCCTCCACCATCACCCGGCCGTGGCGGAGCCTGGGTCTCGGCATGCTGAAGCCGCAGTTAGAGCAGGAAGCCTCCGGAGAGAGGCGGCCCAGTGCCTGCCCCCCGCCAGGTTCCATAGTCACCGTAGCCACCCTGGGCCGGCCTGCAGCTCCGGATCCAGTGCTCCTGAAACGGGCCATCTTGAAGACGGTGTCGGAGTCCTGAGTCCCTCAAGGGTGTGCTGGGTGGGGATGGCAGGAGCCGACGGGTCAGGTTCTCCCCCAGCCAGAGCAAGTCTGGGAAGCTTGCTGTCTGCCGGCGGCCGGCCACAAGCCTCAGGTCCCCCTGCCCTCCGCAGCCATCTGTCTGCAGGCAGATCAGTCTGGCAAGACTCCACCACATCAGGAACCTGCCACGGCCCCCCAGTGAACCTTCCTGCCCCTCACCGCTGGGCCTGGCAAGCCCTGTGTGCTGCCCCGAAAGACTTTGACCACTGAGGCTCTGAGGAAGGATGGAGCCCCACTCCCCCTGCAGCGGGCAAAGCTGTCCCCCACTTCCTGCTGCAGCGCGGAAGGGCCCAGAACAAGGGGCTCCCTGGGGCCGGCCCGGCAGCTCACTCAGCCCTCCCGAGAAGCAGGGCTTCAACCCTGAAAGTGGTGGCTTCCGATGCTCCAGGCCCCTCGCTTCATTCCACCGCTGGCAGGCAGCACCTCACAAAGCCAGCCATCATCCCAGCACTGCGGGGTCTGACGGGGGCCGGCTCACGGGCCTACAGCCTGCTCGTGTGCTCAGGCTCACACTCGGGGGCCCATGCACAGTGAATGCTGCCCTGAAGCTCTCCATAATCTGGGGGCACCTATGCCTGTGTAGGGGAGGGAAGCAGGGCTGGGCAGGTGGGGGCAGCAGCTGAGCCGCAGGAGCATCTGCAACCACGGGCTTCACCGACCCCAGACACGGCTCTGGAGCCGGCACCACGTCCCCTGGCTCCGGGGAGCTGGGGGAAGAAGGCGGGCCTTCTTTACCCCGTGGCTGATCACGGATGCGGACCACCCCAGAAAGGGAGCGGGCTCCCGGGTGAAGCGACCCTCTTGAGGGGAACAATCCCTAGAAGGGGAGTGGTGGGGGAGTGCCCTGGCTGCAGACCCTCCAGCAGCTGGGGACTCGTCCTCCATGTCCCACAGCATCAGCCCCAGGGGCCCCCGAGGAGGCAGGGGGCCGTGCGGCCAGCATCTTCCTGCTGCCCCAGGGACAGCGAGGGAGCTGGAGGAGACGCAGGGGGAGACCTCCCCATACCCCACCGTGGAGATGGTGACACAGACCACAAGATCCCAAACAACCCCGATTCTGAACACACCCAAAGCAAAGCTATTCCAAGCGGTTAGGACTTATCTGTGACATTTCTAGGGGGAAACCAACTCAGAGTTCCAACCCACTGCTTACCCACACCGCAGACCACTCCTGGGTTAGGGCGTGATGTCTGCAGACCCATCTGCCAGTGACTGTGAATCCAGCAGCCTCAGGCACAGGACTTGGGGAGACACTGGCAAAGTGTCCCCTGCTGCATGGAAGGTGCGTGGGCTCTGAAGCCACAGCCTCAATTTCAATTCCTGGCTCTGCCGCTGGCTCGCTGTGTGACCCTGGGCAGGTTAGCTGACCTCTCTGAGCTTCCGCTTCCTCCCCTGCCAAACGGGGATAATAACTGCTTATAGGCCCGTCGGGAGGCTTAAACGAGACGAGAGTTTTCTTGTTACTCATCTCATACCAGGGTGGACTGTCACGAAAGACACGCACTCCCCGAGCTCTGTGTTTGCTGAGCCTCACCGTGCTCCCGGCTCCAGGGTGGGGGCAGTGCTGGGCAGTGAAGACAGGAGAGAATACTGGACCTGCCCTCAGGGCGTTCTCCACCTTGTCCAGACCAAGGAGCGCCCTCGTGAAGGAGCAAGGACATCTCTGATTGCCTGCAGGGGATAGTTCTAACCCCTTTTATAGCTCACAGACGGGCAAGCTGAGGTTTCAAGGGGGACACGCAGCCTGAGCTGGAGCCGGAATTCAGGTCTGTCTGGCCTCAAACCCCGTGACCACTTTGGGGGCACACTGGCCGCCGACGCTCCTGACTCCTGCGTCAGCTCACCCCCCATGCTGAGCAGGAGACTTAAGTGAGTGAAGGAGCCCAGCGGGCTAATCAGGGTGGCTGCCTGGAGGAAGAGCAATCCAGGCCCAAGGAGAGGAGGGTGGAGGAGCGCCGGTCTGCGGGAAGACTGAGGGCTGGGTGCTGGCCGGTGCTCGCCCTCCTCCCAGCCTGACCTCTCTGTCCGGTGGGAACAGGGGTCGGAGTGTCTGAGGCTCCCAGCTCTGCTTCCCTGGGGCTCCGGGGTCCTGATGCGACCCTGACCGGAGGGAGGGGCCGCAGAGCCCTCTGTGGGCTTGGCAAAGGCCACATGGCAGCTCGGCCTCTCCCCTGCCATGGGCAGAGGCCCCACAGCTGACGGCATGCACCGCCTGCCCCGGCTACTTCCCAGGGACCCAAGCCAAATGGCATCTCATGGAAGCAAGGGGGCTGCAGTCGGCGCCCCACCGCCCGCACACGCCCGACCTCCGGGGAGCACCTGCCCGAGCACAGCGCCCAGCGGCCCGGAGCTGGGTGAGCATGGGTGGGAGCTGGCGGCTGTGCAGCCCAGGTGGTCTACCCCGCTGCAGCCTGCCCACCAGCCCCGGGGCTCCGCCAGCATCCGAGAAGCCGAGTGACAAAAGAAACTCCGCACGGCTGGAAAGGTGCTGAAATGTATCAGCTCTAGCAGCCCCTCCTCGGCCTGCACTCCCGGTCCCGCCGCCACCAGCCGGAAGCCCGCACACCTGTCCCCGCAAACCCAATGCCTGGCAGAGCCCAGTCCCAGGGGAGGCAGCCGGGCTCTCCAATGAGCGGAGGCTGTTGTGTGAACCTGTCAACGTGGGGGCGCAGGGCTCCCGGCAGCCTCCCCGCCCCTGCCCTGCATGTGGATCCCACCCCGAGGGGAGCCCTGTGCAGAGGGAGCCCCCGTTCTCGGAGGCACACTTGGTCCCTGGGGTGTCTCTAACAGGTCACAAGAAAGTTGCCCTCTCGCAGCTCTGGGGTCCACAGTCAAGGTGTCAGTGGCCCTCTGGGGGGGGGGTCTCAGGCTGACGCATCCCTGCCTCTTCCAGCTTCTGGAGGCTGCCCAGGGTCCCGGCCGTGGCCTGTGGCTCCAGGCTCGGCCTCACGGCCTTCTCCGTGCCCATACAAAGCCCCCTTGCCTTCCGTAAGTGTTGCGTGGTGCCTTTAGGGTGTGCCAACAACCCAGCAGAGACCCCTCCTCCCGAGAGCCTTGACTCTGACACCAGGTCACAGGCACGGGTCCTTGGCATTCAGATGTGGCCTCCCTACCTCGGGCGCTCCTCGCAGATTCTGGAGGGCACGGGCACGCTGAGCGATTTCTCCATTAGGGACGGCCCAGGACTGGCCTCTGCTGTGAGGTCTGTGGAAAGGTCAGAGGCCTGTGGAGGTCACTGCCAGGGCCTCCTCGTGCTCAGCAGCCGGGGTGTGCCTACCTCACCGCCTTCGGTGGGCTAGCCTGGAACCTCACCTGGGGCTTCTGTGGTTGCGAGGGTGCGGCTTTGAAGCCACGCCCTGGCGCGGGGACCAACTCACCCTAGTTCCCTCTGCTTTGCTAGCCTTAGCTCTGGAAGTCCGTACCCTGCGGCCCCTTGGTCCTGGGCACAGGGATGTACAAGACACTCCTGGCCGGCAACCCTAGCAGACCCCAATCTGGGCAGGAGACACTGCTTTTCTAGGCCGGCTCTTAGGGCCCCCCACACCCTCAGCACTCTGCCTGGGAGGCCGGGACCCCAGTGGTTGCCCTGGCCCCTCCCATGCCCCGCGCCCCGGCACCACACACCAGGGGCCCTAGCCAACAGGCGGGTGCGGCCTCGCGGCTCTGCAGGCAGAAGTCTGAGGTCGAGGTGTCGGCATGGGGGGCTCCGTGGGAAAGCAGTGAAGGAAACGTGTTGGCCCCGTCCTCGCTCCCGGGGGTTTGTTCCTCGGCTTGCAGATCCCTCACCCCAATTTCTGCCTCACCCTCACAGGCAACCCCGCACCCCGTGTCCGAACGCCCTCATCTCGTAAGGACACCAGAACTACTGGACGGAGGCCGCCTGAGTGACCAGCTTCTCCACAAGGAGACCACGTCTCCGCGGGCGCCGGGGACGGACGCCGGCTTCCTCTCAGCCCACAGCACTCCTGGGGGGGCTTCGGTCTCCTGGCTCCAGCACGGCCCCGGGCTCTCCCTGCTCTGGGCCCCCACCATGCCGGTTAGGACTCCCACACGGAGCCCTGACACTTGGAGGCTCTTGGCCAGCCCAGCACCCAGGAGGGAGGTGGCGCTGAGACCGTGTGGTGGAGCTCACGCCGATGAAGCCTTACTTCCTCCGGGGCCAAAAGGTCCCCAATCCGTGCTGTGCGGCCCACGTCCCCCGCCGAGGGTCCACACGCGCTGTGCCCTCTGCTTGCAACACGGCACCCCTTCATCTGGCCGACTGCCACTCGTCCCGCAAGCTCATCTCACACGTCCTTCAGGGGAGGCTCCCCCACACGAAGTTCGACTCCACTGCACCCCGTCGCCCCGTCGTGTGTGCACCAAACATGTGTGTGCATGGTCACGTGTGTGGGCAGCACACGGCTTCCTCACCAGACAGACCCGGGCGCCGAGGAAGGACCACTCGGTCCTGCGTGAGGAAACAGAAGACGATCTCCTGGGGTCTGCTTGCATCCCTCCAGAAATACAGAATTCACCAGCCCCTGAAAGCCCAGCCATCTCCGCTCGGCTCTGACGTGCACAAGGCGACCCCATCCCCTCCTCTAAGTGGCCCTCCCCTGTGCTGTGGCCCCATCCTGTCGTCTGCGTGGGGGGGGGGGCAGCACCAGGCAGCTCCAGGAGCCCCTGCATGGTCTGGAGAATGTTCTAGAACATACGCCAAGGCCTCACCACACTCTTTGACCTTCTGGAACATCTTCACCTTCTGGTTTTATGTGCAGCCCAACGCACGGACGATGTCATTGCAAACACAGCAGAGCGCTTTGGGAGGAAAGCAAAAGCTCATTAGTTTTCAGGGAAATGCAAGTGGAAACAAAAATGGGATCCTTCTTCTTAGCCTCCAAATGTAAAAAGATTGATTAGATCCAGTCCAGCTAGGGTGCGAGGAAAGGGACACTCGCGAAGCCTGTCGGCGGGTTATTTCAACCATTCTGGAAAGTCATCGAGTGGGATTACTCAAGTTGAAGACACGGAGTCCCTCTGACCCAGGAGCGGTGCTGCTTCTGGGAAACTCTCCGACCGAAATGAAAACGCCAGCCCAAAAGATGCATGAGCAAGAACGGAAAACCCCACATTCTCTGGAACACTACACAGCCATTATAAAGAATGAGGTTCAGCTACGTAAACCGACTTACAGAGAGATGCACAAAGTAGCGAGTGGGGAAAAATAACAAGAAAATACCGCAAACAGTATGTTTTGTTTAAAAAAAAAGAAGCAGTAGCCAGCAGAGCCGTCTAGGCTTTATTATGCCTGGAGGCAGGGGGAGGCAGGGGCCTCAGCACGCCAGCCCCATGTGTGGGCTTGGGGTACGCAGGTGATGGCAGCCACGGAAGGCCCACTGCCCCGCATGCTCCCGTGGCGGGCCAGGTCCCAGGAGGCTCGGGGATAGAACTCACACAGTATGACATGCTCACTGTAAACATCCAGGGGACACAGCCGGGAAACCTCCGGAACTTACAGCGGTGACAGAAAGACTAGCTGTTCTCGGGGTTGCCTGGTCTTACTTAGACGATCCCGACAGTGGAGACAGGGAGGGAACAGAAGAGCCCCTGTGGCCTCATCCCTCCGAGTTCTAGAAGGGCCCAGACGGGAGAGGGCAGGGGGGCATGTCTGAGCAGCCTCAGAGCACTTACGGTCAGAGCTGAGGTGGACCGCCCTGCGCTCCTGGCGCCCAGCCCTACCTCGCCCGTGTCAGCTGTAGGCCCACAGCCTGGGCTCCCACGAGCAGCCTCTCTGCACACTTGGGAACAGAGGCGGCCCAGCTGGACTGTCCCAAGGTCAGCAATGGTTCAGAGCTGCATCTCAGCCACCTGCAGCCCCTAGCAGCCCCCCAGGGCTGCCCATCTTCCCTGGGTCAGGAGCCATCACGGCAGGGAGATGGCTCCTGGCACCCTCTCCTCAGACGCGGATGAGATCGGGACGAGGTGTGGCACACGGAGGGGGCACCTCTCCGGGACCACTGCAGCTGGGTCTGCGGGGTGCCAGGCCCACCCTGACGGGGCGATCCCATCAGCCTCTGCTCCACACCCTGGCTGTGTACCCAGCATCTCAGGCATGCGGCATGAGCGCCCAGACCAAGGCCCACCCACACAGCTGTCATGGGGCTTCTCAGTCAGGGCTCACAGGGTACGGGCATGCAGGCTCCAGCACCAGCTCCTCCGCTGGTTCTGATGGCCACTCCACGCACAGCCCGTTCTTTGTGGCGTGTATGTTGGATCCCGTTTGCCCACGGTCCGCTTTCCCTCCCACTGACCCTGGAATGGGGCCTTGACTGCAGGTGGCAACCGTGAGTTATTTTCAGATGACCCTCTGCGGGATTGAACGGCCCCAGAGTGACAGGCCTGGGAAGATACGGGGGACTCTCTCTTCCTTCTGCTGTCCTTCTGCGTTGGACGTGGGGCGGGAGGCGGGTCTCTGTGGAAGGAGCACGCCTGCGCAGCCTCAGCCAAGTCCGTCGATCCAATAGCCAGCAGTGAGCAGCCAACCCTGCGAGGATCAAAGGCGAGGGGCTCAAGCGGCTTGACCATCCCTGGCAAAGCTGAAGTGGCCGGGCCTCGCCAACCCAACTTCCTGGCTCTCACGGCTTCCAGAACGCTCCTCCCTGCTGAACCTCCAGTCAAGCCACGTCCGACCTCTTAGCATGCGGGATGCGTCTGGTGCCTGGGGGCTGCTGTCTGCTGTGTGCTGCCCTCTGGCAACAAAAGCTCAGCCCTAGCTTCCCCAGGCATGCCTGCAGGCCCCCCAGCTCCCCAAGAGTCCAGAAACCAGGGCCAGAATTGCCGGAGGATTGTCCCCTAAAACCACATGTGGCCAGGGACACTCACTTGGAGCTGCATCTGTGAGGCCCTGTGATTGGAGCAGGCTCAGGGCAGCACCAGCCCACTTCCCCAGGCAGGACGGCCCGGCACAGATGGGCACTCCCGAGCGCAGACAGACCCAGCCACGCTGTCCTCACTGCCCGCAGACAGCTGGGAAGAGGATTCAAAATCGATAATCTTTCACATTAGGTGCATCCACCTGGCTGTCCTTTAATGACAAAAATAACGTATGCCCAAATCAAACAATCACCAACCACAGAAAAAAGCGAATCTCCCTCCCTGCCAGCAACACTAGGCACCCCTGGTACCACCCGAGGGCGGTGGCCAGCAGCGCGCCACGTCCCTCCCACGTCCCCTGTGCCTGTAAGCACGCACGCGCGCCTCCGCAGGCTTGTCCACTGGGAGCCGGGTCCACGCTCGAACGCGCGCCTCCGCAAGCTTGTCCGCCTGGAGCCGGGTCGATGCAGGCACGCATGTCTCCTTACGTTTGTCCACGGGAGCCTGGTCCACGCATGCACGCCTCCGCAGGCTTGTCCGCTGGGAGCCAGGTCCACGCACGCACGCGTGTCTCCTTATGTTTGTCCGCTGGGAGCCGGGTCCACGCACGCACGCCTCCGCGGGCTTGTCCGCTGGCAGCCGGGTCCACGCACGCACGCGTGTCTCCCTATGTTTGTCCGCTGGGAGCCGGGTCCACGCACGCACGTGCGCCTCCGCGGGTTTGTCCACTGGGAATGTGGTCCACGCACGCGCGCCTCTACGGACTTGTCCGCCGGGAGCCAGGTCGTGTACTTAGGAAGCTAAACTGTCTTCTAACAAATGTCCTTGTAGATCAAAAGACACACATGTAACTTGTGCTCTTCAACGACTACTGGCCATTCCTTCCGGGTAAACCACACACTGTTAAAATGACCTCGTCCTGATTGGCGTTTCAGTCCGGATCCGCCAGAGAAACAGACCCAACAGGATGTGCGCAGACAGAACAACTTATTTCACGTGACAGGCTTGTGTGACGGTGAAGGCTGGCAGTCTGAACTGTGGCGAGCAAGGCCGCAGGCTGCAGGCCCGAGGGAGCGCGTCAACCTGAGCCAGAAAGCAGTCTGAGCACAATTCCTCCTTCTGCCGCGCAGGGAGTCTTTCCTCTGAGGGCCTTCAACTGATGGGATAAGGCCCACCCACACTGTGGAGGATAATCAACGTTTCAAGGTCTACTGATTTAAGTCTCAGTGTCCTCTAACACACACACACACACACACAACCTCCACAGAAACATTCAGAACCATGTTTGGCGAAGTATCTGGGCACCAGGCCCCAGCCAGGTTGACATACAAAATTAACCATCCCGGCAGGCACTCAAACATTTACTGAATCATCACTAACTGGCAAACTGTAGACTGGAAGATTTTCGTCCGCATCATTTTCTTGAATCTTCCCAATAATCCAGAGGGCACACAGAACTGCCTAGTACAAACCGGTGAGGAACTGACGCTCAGAACTCGGGTGTGTCTCACAACATGCTCTGAGCGCTTACCAGCGCCCCTCTGCGGCGTGGGCTCGACAACAGTAAAAATGAAGGCCCACGAGAAGCGTACAACAGAGACAGAGACCCCCCCTGCTCCCAGCGGGGTGGAGGGCCCGGACGGCCCTTGCTCAAAGTGCGGGAGCACTCCCACAGCGCGTGGGTGGGCGCAGCAGGTGCGCAAACTATTTACAAACCACACCCCGCACCCGCAAGCTGGGAGGCTCCTTAATTAAGAAGCAGCCTGGCCCACCACCTGGCAGCGTGTTTCCATTTCCTGGCCTGAGCTACGGTGTTGCCACAGTTGGCGCTTTGCAGAGGAGATCTGAGAAACATTAGCACTCTCCCAAGCCCACGCTCCAGACCCCCTGGGGAGCCCACCTCGCCATCTGCCACGGGCCCCAAACTGAGCATGCACCAACAGGAGACTGTGCAATGTGCTTTCGAAGGCGGAGGGGAGGGAGGCCGTGGAGCTCTGGGCTGGGCGTGCTCCCCACCGACACCCGAGCCAGGGCCCCAGGCCAGCTCTGGACAGCAGCACAGGGTGCTCATGGCACATTCTCCTGGTGCCACTGTGGCCCTGCCCTCCCCGCACTGCACTCGCTTCAGGGGCACAGGGTGCGGAGGGGCCTCGGCCATCTGCTCACGCCTGCAGCTTTCCAGACGCCCGGGGCTGGAGGGTGATGCCTGGGAACTCAGACAGGGCACGCTGCTCTGCTGCCCGCCACCCCGAATGCACACACACAGATAGGCCCACCCCGTTTAGGAGGGAGAACGGGGTCACTGCGGGGGCCG
Organism: Callorhinus ursinus; assembly: GCF_003265705.2. Classification (NCBI taxonomy): domain Eukaryota; kingdom Metazoa; phylum Chordata; class Mammalia; order Carnivora; family Otariidae; genus Callorhinus; species Callorhinus ursinus. Next base: position 824,102 of record NW_027397105.1, on the reverse strand, counting down.
CTGGCGCAGGTTCTCTCTGGGCTTCTGAGGTGGGGACAGGGGGTATGAGCACTGAGAGGCGGCAAACGCGGGCAGCGCTGGCCCTCCAGCCACCCAGCCTCACCCTGATCGCTGCGGGAAGGCCCCCACTGCTGAGAGGGGGCGTTGGAGGGAGCTGGGGACTCTGACCAGTGCAGCTGAGGCCCTGCCCCCGCCCCAGGGCCGAGAGAGGGAGGGCCGAGGAGGAGGAGGAGGGTCCAGGGTTGGGACCCACAGACCTGGGGAGGCCAGGCTCTCAGGGATGCCGACGACGGGCGTGCACACCTCAGAGAGGGGCCAAGAGTGGAGAAACAGGCTGACATTGGGCCAGCGGTCCCAGTAAGCGGACAGATGAAGGAAACCTGCCTTGGAAGAAACGGAGCCACTCACTGGGCGCTAGGAGTCAGAAAATAAATCCAGCTTCAGAAATCAAGAGCACCACATTCTGCCCCCAACCACCTCTGTGACCATAAGATTCCATTCCCACTACACAAGCACCAAGTGCGTGGCTCCTTGGGACATTTCTCTGTGGAGCACGGAACGCAGCCCTGGACCCCTGGCTGGCAAAGACAGCCGCCAACTTAGCGCTGTCGTGAGCGTGGGGCTGTCACGGTGGGGACCTCTGGGTTGGATGCTGTAGGACCGTCTGTAGGGAGACCTAAGCTCATATCCTTTCCTGTCACGGGAGGGCTTACTTCCCCCCAAGCCCCCCGTGGTACTATAGTCTGGGTTCCCCAGAAGCAGATTTCAAGATCAAGGTTTGAGAACGGGTGGGTTACTGGGGAGGTTACTACTGGGAGCCCTGCAGGGAGTGGGAAGGGGTGCCAGGTGCTCTCACGAGCAGGACACCACTGTGGGCAGCCAGCCCGGAGCGCTGCCCAGCGCCACCACCGGCGTGAGGAGACTGGGCTCCTCATCACCCGCTTCTCTTTGTCATGGGCCAAGGGCGGCTCCTAGGGGCACGGACATCCAGGCACTGCTGAGCCTGGCCAGAGCCTGTGGTGGGTGCAGGCCACGCAGAGATGCTACGCTGGGCACGCATGTGTCTCGTCCCGTCACGTGAGACAAGCCTTGTCTAATCTCCTCAATCGTGAATCAGGTAAAATGATATGCCCAGTCTATATAGAAGTAATAGTCTTAAAATCGGGAACATCTCTACCATTGGGTCCCACATCCCACCCCATGCAGGAAATGCAACATCCAGACATCGTTCTGAGCAAAAATCACCCTGCACTTGCGTGACCCCGGGAGACAGGACCCTTCCTCCTGAGCCCACCTCCCTTGCTGTACAAAGTCCAGACTGTGACCCAGAGGCTTCAGCTCAGTTAAAAACACTTCCCCTGTAATTTGCACCTACTCGCCCCAGTTCAGTCTTCTGGGGCCACACAGAGGAAAAACCAAACCAGACACTTCGCTGTCTGCAGGAGGCAGAACCCTAACCCCCGAAGATGCCCACAGCCTCATCCCCAGAACCTGCGAGAGCTGCCTTCTATGGCAAAAGGCATTCGCAGGTGTGATTAAATGAAGGGCCTCGACGTGGGGAGACTGTCCTGGGCTGCCCGGTGTCATCACAAGGGACCTTACAAGGGAAGAGGGAAGCCCGGCAGTGAGAGGAGATGTGAACGTGCAGGCAGACGTCGGGAGGCTGAGGATGCTCTCCTGCTGACGGAACAGGCCCAGAAGCCACTGAAAGCCTCGGGAAGCTGCAAAACACAGGGGACAGAGGCTCCCTGAGGCCTCCAGAAGCAAAGCAGCTCTGCCAACACCTTGGTTTTGGCCTGGCGACCTCTGACCTCTGGAATGGTAGGACAAGTTTATGTGGTTACAAGCCACGAGATCTGCGGTCATCTGCCACAGAAGCAATAGGAATTCAGTGCGCCATCTTCGTGGTGGCCCTCGGCATGCTGAAGCCAGAGACCACGGCCCCGCCTCCCAGCTTCCTCAACCAGCTCTCACGGAGCATGACCTCTAGGCTCTCGCCATCCCTGTGGCCCGGCTCGGTAAACTCCAGTGCCCACGGCTACTTCCCCTGGCGGCCCCACGCGATGGCCATGTGACTCCATGTGAGACCTGCTCAGGTCCAGAAAGGACCAGGGTCACAGCCTCCCTTGATCTAAACAGCCCCCCTCCCCATTGTGTCTACGTTGTGACGGCCTCGTCAGACTGACAGCCACACGCCGAGTCCCCATCTTGTGAGATGTTTCAGCCTGTTCCGGCATCCTGCATGTGCACACCTGAGTTTTCAGACCCAAATGTAGGAGTCTACATGACATTTCTTCTGCTTACCCCTTAAACTTGGTTTTCTTCCTGATTCTGACCCATTGTTCCAGCCCAGCTAAGTCACCGTGGAGTCTGACTTCCAGTGATAAGGAACCAGAGCACTATCCCCTACAGGGCTCTGCACCTGCTGCGTCCTTTCAGACTCTGGTTCACCCCCGGCCGGCTGAGGCTAGAGCCACGGCCTGTGCCTACAGCTGTCCCTTTCCTGATCCCCCCAAAGACAAGCACAGCTCAAAGACCAAAAATTGGTGGGAAGCAATGCAGAGGGAGTAACAAAGTAATCAATTTGAGGAAATTCAAGTGGTCCCGACCCCACAGGTCCATGCAGCATGGCCCCTCATCTACGGCTAGAGCCCCCGAGACCATCACGAGATGCCCATGAACGTCTCCTTGACTTTACTCCCTGAAGATGGGTTTAACAGCCCCCTCTACCTTCAATGCCCCCCACCCACCATCTGAACTAGGGAGCCCCTTTCCCTGAGTGAAGACACCACCTTGCAGAAGGTCAGGGGCCTCCGTGCCTCTGCTGGGCAGTTTACATCCATGTCCCCCAGCCCATGAGAGCCTTAGTCACCAAGGTTCTGTTTAGTGTAGGACGAACCCAATCTGCAAACTTCTTCCTAGGCACCCACCTATGTCCCCAGCTGATAAGCAGACACTTAGCATTATCCAAACATTAGCTGTAATCACCATCAACTAATAAAGACCCTCAACAGAACAGCCAAGGACAGAGAGCTGGACGACACTCTGCAGACCTTCCTTTGGCTTCACCACAGTTCTGTCTGGCCATTCGGTTCCAGGATAAGCTCATCCTTCCCCTATACAGCAGGGCAGGGACCTAGACCAAGAAAGAGTGAAAACCAATTCTATATAAAGAACTCCTACAACTCAACAACTAAAAATTAACCCATTTTTTTCAATGGACTGAGCCCTTCAGTAGACATTTCTCCAAAGAAGACATCCAGATGGCCAACAGACACATGGAAAGATGCTCAGCATCACTGATCATCAGGGAAATGCAAATCAAAACCACGATGAGACACCACCTCACACCTGTCAGAATGGCTAAAATCAACAACACAGGGAACAGCAGGTGTTGGGATGATGGGAGAAAGGGGAACCTCGTGCACCGTCGGTGGGAACGCAAGCTGGTGCAGCCCCTCTGGAGAACAGTACGGAGGTTCCTCAGAAAGTTACAAATAGAGCTACCCCAGACCCCTCTTCCCAAAACTGCACTGAGATGACCAAAGCAACAGGAAGCTAAGAGTGCGTCCCGGCCCGGGCTGCAGGAACAAACGTGCCTGCGCTGGGGCTTATCCACGACAGGAATGCCTCTCTCGTGGCTCTGGAGGCTGGAAGCCCACGATCAGGGCCCCGGCAGGTTGCAGTCTCACAGCCTTGTCTTCTCAGGGCGGGAGCTGGGAGGGAGCCCTCCGGGGTCTCTTTCAATGGGCACTAGTCCCATCACGGGGGCTCCGCCCTCATGACCTCATCACCTCCCAAAGTTCCCACCTCCAAACAGCACCTCCCTGCTTCAAGCCAGTGGGGGCCACTGAGTCCACGGCAGGGTCTGCAGCAGAGAGATGCGTGCAGAGCCTCCTCCTGGAACAGGTCAGTACCTGGCCAGGGACCGTGGTCAGTACAACGGACAAATGAACACAGACACACACACACACACACACATCCAGCAAGAAGGCTCACGAAGCACACAAGGCAGTGATGGGTCCCCTGGGAAGTGGGTGGGAAGGTTCCTCAGCAGAGCCCAGGAAAGTCTCCAAGCTCAAGGCAACAGGGACCTGGAGCGAGGGCGGAAGGGACGTGAGCAGGAGGCGGCAAGCCAGCGTGTGGGAGGCGAGCGCTTGCATGAGCTGCGGGAAGGACCGGCCTGCTGTGGTCCCATCTGAGTCAGTGGAGGGGGGCGTGCTGAACCAGGCTGCGGTGTGGTCATGAGGGCAGAAGAAAGAGGGCCAACTGCGGGTCACCCCGACAAGCGGGACTGAGGCAGCTGGAGCCCCCAAACCTCAGCCAAACGCCAGCGCCCCAACTCACTGGACTTCAGTTATTTGTACAGAACCCAGAGTCAGATCCGTTACAGCAGGACTTAGCAATAGGCACATGTCCACGTCTCACCGATACTTACTCTTACTACTCGTGTGGTGTTCCGGTATTTTCTGTTCTGGTGTAGTCGGTTTCATTAAAAAAAAAAAAAAAAAGAAAGAAAGATGCTGGCCAGAACCCACTAGCATGATTCAATGCAGCTCCGGTCTCCATGGCAACTCCACCACTCTGCACACACAGATGCCCCCAAGGGTCACCGGAGAGGCAGGGAGAGGAAGTGGAAGCAGGAAGCATCACAAAGAGGACAATTTCTAGGTTTCAGGGACTCTGTCAGAAGCCCAAGAACTGCTGGCATCCCTCACCGGAGGGTGCCTGCCCAGGACACGGGGCTCGGTCCCCCGTCTGCCACAGGCGAGGCCCCTACTTCCTCTGCTCCCAGCAGATATGGAAGAGCTTTGTGCAAATCAAAGAGAAAAACACAGATGTCACGAGGGGACAAGGGGCCAGAGGCACGAACTGGCAAATTCACAGGAAAAGGAAGAATATGACATGGCTATTCACTGAGGGTGCGCCCGCCCCCGGCTCTAGAGCCGGTCCCGTCTGCGGGGGGTGGGCAGGGTGAGGGAGGGAGGGAAGGAGCTTCTGAGAAGAGCCTTTTCAGTTGTGAGTTAGAGCCCCTTTAATATTCTTGGGAGAGACACAAGGAAGGCCTGATTCCTTTTTAATTACTTGGGGCCGCGTGCCCGCTTCTCTGATTAAGCTCCGTGCTGAGCCAAGACCGGGCTCTCACGGGGGGCACGCAGAGGAGAGATGTGTAACCTCCCCGGAGATCAGAGGGACACTGAATAACGTGACCGTGCCGGGTCATTGGACCCAGCAGCTGGGAAGAGGGGTGGAAAGCAGCGCCGACTGTCCGAAGTGCGACCTGCCTTCTCTGCCACGATTCGGACTGCACACGTTCTCCGACTCAGCACTTCCGCGCATGCACAGTCACCGAAGGAAGGAACTGGAAAGGCACGCACATATATTGACCGGAAGGTGAAATGCTGAAGACGAGCTAAACGGCCATCACGGCCATTTACCTACAGCACCGGGTACCAGATGAGGACAGGGCGGGTAAAGGCTCTGTTCTGGTTGCCGCTCGTGTCCCCCAGATGGGAAGTGCCCTGCGGTCCCCACTGCAGCGGGGAAGACATGAAGACTCAGAGCATGGCTGCGTGACGACAACCCTGTCCTCAGGACCGACTGTAACCTACAGTGACCTACCGTAGACACGTTTAAGAGCAACGCGTGTCTGCCGAGTCTCCCTGTGTGCCAGGCGCCGTCCCAGATGCCGAGGACACAGAGCGGGTTAAACCAGACAAAAGCCTCGGTCCTTCAGGTGCCCACAGCTGTCTGCGCGCCCGGGAAGAGGGACCGCAAGACAAGCAGGCTCAGCTGCAGCGCTGTTGTGCCTAATGTGATCTATTCATCCATCCAAGCAACAGTTACTAAGCGGCCACTCTTTGCAGGGGATCTGCAGGGCCCTCCTCCGGCCTGTAAGGCCCACAAGGTCAGAGCCTGGCTCCTCCCCATCTCCTGGTTCACGGTTCAGCCTGCGGTGGACGCGGAGCCCACCCGCCAGAAATGTCTGCTGACTCGATGAATCAGCACAAGAAAATATAAACATGAGGTTTTGGAACAAGATCCTTCCTTCTCCCCTAAAATAGAAGTATCCTTTAAATTTTTAGGACGAAAGTAACGTTCTTGAAGGAAACACTGAGACCATTTAGAAGTATCAACGGAGAAACCCCCTACGGTAACCCCACTTCTGGGAATGAATTCTGATCCCTTCTCGAGCTATTTTCAGATTCCCAACAGTGTCCCCAGAACAGTCTCCCTAGTTACTCTGCCGCAGTACCTAACCTGTCCACTTTACACGCTTATCAAAGGTAGAACTGCTTTATTTTTAATCTGATTACTGATTACTTTATCTGATACTGATTACTTTATCTGATTACTGATTACTGTTCACTGATGGTGACACCCATACCAAGAACAGAAGCTTCACACAGAAGCTGAAGACTACGGAGAAGGAGCTTGCCTCCACACAGCTAATGGCCATGTTTGGAGACCAAGATACAGAATTTTTTCAACTGAGGGGTAGCAGAAAATACTAGTTCTCCCTCATTGCATCCCCCTCCCAACTTCCTCCCCCAGGTCTGCTCCTTAAAAGCTCTGCGTCTTTTGTGTCCTCGGCTTTTCGGAGCTCTGGTCTAGAAGGCCCATCTGTGTAAGTATCTCAGGCGTGTGTGGATCAGACTTCCCGTCTGTGGCCGAGGGCTATAGCGAGAGGACCAAAGCCTGGGGGCCTTGCCCAGCAGCACCCTGTCCAAGCCGGGGATTCCATGAGACACAGGTGCGCGTTTGCTAAAGCGTGAGAGCAAACGCAATTAAAAAGGCATTCGTGGTGCTTTGGGGTCGACTTACGTTCTTAAAACTAATTATTGGTTCATTAAGACTCCCAGCTTTCATCAAAGGTTTTGTCACATGGAAACAGCGGACACACGGGACTCGTATGAAACAGAAGGTTAGCAAAAGCAAAGCAGCCCTCACAGCCAGGAGCTGCCTGGGGCTCTGGCGTCATCAGGACAAACCCTCTTCCTGAGACCTGTGAACTCGGGGTGAGCAACGAAAACATACATGATTCATGCTGTGTGTATCGGCTCTCTGTGCTGGGAAACTAGCCAGAAACTTTTATCAGTCTTTATCATCTTTGCATAGACCTTCGTGATCGCTTCCAACTGTAGACCTCTGACTCTTCTAGAAAGGCGGGGTCAGAACCTGTTGATTAATCACGGGTATTAATTCCCTCTCTCACCCGAGACCCCACTCCAGTGAATGTGGACGACCACGCCAGGTACAAACGCTCATCGACAAAGACCATGGGAGGAGAGCCGTCAGCAGAGCAGGGGGGCAAGTCAACCTCTGGAGGCGGGTGGATGTGGGACGACAGGGAGGCAGCGTGGAGGACGCCGCCCCCGAGGTTACACGTGGAGACAGGTGCAGCCCTCTGCAGCCCTGTGGATGGGACTCGGAAATTTCACACAGAAACGGAATTGAGATAGAGCTGAAAGCAGGATGGTTGAGTCCATCATACACACCATATGTGACCCCAGTGCCGGACCAACACTGAGCAGCCAGGTCCATCTACCTAGGTGAGACATCCGAGAGTCAACCCCAAGGAAGACTGACAGCCCGTGTATGAGTTACCCTACTGCTGCACAACAAGTTAGCCCAAAGCTGAGCCACTCACGACAACAAACACGGTTACTATCCTTCAGCTTCTGCAGATCAGGAATTCAAGGGTGGCTCAGCTGGGTGGTTCTCGCTCGGGTCTCTCCTGAGGGCACAGTCAAGACACGACCCAGAGCCGCATCATCTGAAGACGTGCCTGGGGCCTGACGGTCTGCATCCGGGACGACCCCTCACCACCCGGACCCCCCAGTGGCCGCCTGAGGGTCTCCATGACATGGCAGCTGACCTCCCCCAACAGCAAGAACAAGAGGAAACCTCAGTGCCTCTTGGACCTCCCAGTAGAAGTCGCACACTGTCATGTTTGCCACACTCTATTCCTGAGAATAAAGTCACTAAGCCCGATGCTCACTCAGTGGAAGTGGAATTAAGCTCTACCCTTACAAGAGGGTATGCCCAAAAATCTACACCTAAATTGAAAAGCCACCCCATCCCAGAAAAACAGACCTCCTCCTCTGGGGTTCGGGGTTCCCCAGCCCTAAAGACATCCTTGTGACCAGTTTAAAGCCAACTCCACCATTTAACAAGCCCCCCTCATGCTCATGGAGCACCTATGCACCTCTGTGTGGCTTATTCTAAATACAAATACAAATTATCTAAATGTAACTGTCAACCAGAACACCAGACACTTAAGGGATGAAAACCCCTGTACCGTAAAAGAGAAGGAATCAAACTATGAAAGAGAAAAGCTGACCCCCAAGGGACTAGAAACCATTCTGAAAACAGGAGATGAGAAACCACCAACAACACCCCTAACGAGTATCTTCAGGGAGAAAACAGAAGACATTGCATCTATTATAAAATAAAATGGTTCTAAAAATTTACACACTCAGAGAACATGAAAGAACTCCTAGAGATTAAGAATATATAGCCAAAAGTATTTTTAAAACATGTAAAAAGACTGTTTAAAAAAAGTCAAATCCAATAGCCCAGAAAATATAACAAAAAGAGACAGACTAGATGAGAGAAACCAAGGCCGCCAGATACGAGACAACTAGTGGAGTTCCTAGGAGATGGAGGGAGAAAAATACCTTCTAAGAAAACTAGGGAATTTATCAGATCTAGAGGGATGCAACTATCAATACTGGAAAGCTCACCAGGCCTTCAAGATAGTTTTTGATGAAAACAAGAACACTCTGTGAACAGTTCATGGGGAAATCTCAAAACATCAAGGATAAAGTTTTTGTAAAGTGTTGTTTGTTTTGTTTTGTTTTGTTTTTAATTTGGAATGCTTCCCGAATTTGCATGCTAACCTTGTGCAGAGGCCTCTGGCCTCTGGGTTCCGAAAGAACTGCACTGGAGAAGCCCAGATTGCCCTGGGTTTGGAACTCCTCCCCACACGCCCACAAGGAGCCTCCTCCCCTGAGCCCGCTCCTTCTGCAAACTCTACAGCTCTACCTCATTATGTACAAAGAAGTGATTCCCTCCCTCTTGGTCTGCAAATGTCCAGCCACATCCTCAAGACTCTGTTTTCAACACCTAAGACTCCATCAGTGTTTGGTAGCCAAAGTCCACTCACCCTAGAGAGAAATTTCACAACCAACAAGAGAGGCTCTGTGACAGTTGTTCTAAATAACAATTTTCTCTCTCTTTACCAAATTTCCATTTTCCAGGTGAGGAAACCGAAGTCAGAGAGGTCAAGTCACATGCTCAAGGTTACGAGATTGGGATCAGACCCAAGGCTCAGAGCCAGGACTGGAATCCAGAAATGTCCGCTTCAGAGCCTGGCTCTAAGTTTCTGCTCCTCCTCCTTTCCCAGGGACGAGGGGCCGGTCACTGGCACTCTGTCCGCCAAGTGAGCCGAGGCTCCCAGCTTCTGGTGGAGAGAACGTGACTGGCCTGGCTCAGGTCAACGGTGCCTTCATGGGCCAAGCAGAGGGTGCGGGGTGCCACTGAGTCAGGGGGCGGCTCCCGGGGCGACAGAAGGTGCATGAGCTGGAAGGCTGTCCTGAGAGGGCCTGTAACAGAGGGGTACAATTTCATGAGGCACAATCGGCTTTCATATCGCTGTGTTCACTCACGTCAGTGGCCAGGCAGAACTGTCACGATTTTTCACCAGACATATTCTGGTTCCCCACCCTGAGCAAGGCCCCTCTGGCTCAGGAGCAGAAAATGGAAATGCATTTGCTTCTTCCCCAGGCTCAGGCGTGGGGTGATTACTTGGCAAATAGCCCTGTCACATTTGGTCATCTCAGACATTTTTCCTACCCAGCAGCTCCTCTTCCCAAATGGACCCAGAGACATTTCTCAAAATGTTCTGCTCAAACAAGCGTGTGACAAAACAGCTTGTCAGTGTGTCTCCTTCTTGCCAAAAGGAAACCATGATGTTAAGATCCAGTCCTTTAGTCACTTAGAAATGATGTGATAATGGTGCGCTGGTTTAATTTTCCGGGGAAAGTAAGATGCTTCTTGACTAGCGAAGCTCCCCGTAACCCCAATGAAGAGGGGTAATTATCTTCTTCAGAGTCAGTCCCCTGTGGATCCCCTAATTAATTTAAAATATAGACGAGGGCTGTTCAAAAAGTGAGTTTACAAGGTTAATTACTGGTGTATTACACACAGCACAGGCAGCATGCTGGGGTGGTTGTGCTGGGCGCACCCCGTAGAGTAACCGCGGTCGACTGCCGACTCCCTCTCTGCCGAGGGCGTGAATGGTGAGCAGTGACCAGCGGGCTGGTTTTCCAGATACACTGGCATCGTCAAGGGAAATCAGCTCTGTTGGTGATGGTCTGGGCCCTTGGTTAAAATGACTAACTCTACGCTCCAACACACACAAGTCCACGCACACACGATCACACGTGCGTGTGCGCACACACAAATGTGCATGTATGTCCGCACTCCTGCACGTGCAGTCACATGCGTGCACATGCCATCTCTCTCGTGTGTGCCCCCCCCCACACACACACACGCACAATGTTACACAAGCAGCAAATGCCAAGGACGAGTTCTCAGCTAATCGCCAGATGTTACACCTCCAAAACGCCAGGAGCCTACCAGAACAGAGGCGCTCCAGACAGAAAGCAATCTGTCCCTTCCCTTCCTGATAAAGACCTAAGAGTTCTGTAGGAATGGGGGTCGCTACAGGGATGGGCTCTAGCTAAATCGGGTGGGTAAGAGTGAGGGTATTGAAGGTGGGAGAAAAGGGAGAGTTTGTTTCTCGCCTGGGGCTTGCAATATGAGACCCTGGTAAAGGGGGAGGGGCATCTCCATGTTCTTTCCCCAGATTCCTCCCCCTGCACGCCCACTTCCAGCTGGAGGTATTGGCCCGTTTGGCCAGAGCCGGTGTTTCACTAGCCAGCAGGGCTGCAGGCTCCGTGCGCCCCTTCCCCTCCTGCCTCAGACTGTGGACCAACAGGTGGGTAACCACGCCTCGCAGGGCCTGTGAGGAGCCACAGAGGTACGGACGGGACTCTGTAAGAGCAACACAGCAGAGAGGGCCATTGCTCTGTCCGTGACGTCCGGAAGGACACACTCAGCTGGACCCTGCAGGGTGAGCCAGTGCCCCAGAGAAAGGAAAGGCCACTGCAGACAGATCAGAGCGCAAGCAGGTGTGTGAGCACGGAAGACGGCAGGGTGGGGCTGCTGGGCTGGGCAGGTACGGGGGCTCTGCATAGCAGGCGAGGAACCGGACCTCATCCTCCGGGCAGTGGGAGGTTTTCGAGCCGAGGGACAGCTTTCATCTTGGGGGAAGCTCAGACTGGTAGCAAATGTGGGGACACTAGAGGAGAGGTCAAGCAACGGTGCCCTGACCCAAGGCTGCCCCAGCGGGGGTGGAGACAAGACGGGGTACAGGAAACAGGACGTAGATGCTCCAGGGCCTCTTCTCGAAGGGGGAGCAAGGCTCTGGGGTTCGACCACAGAGGGCGGGGCGACGGTGGTGCGTTTCCAGGAGAGGGGCAGAGACAGGGATGTGTGAGTGCGTGCACACGGGCACACACGCATGCACACGTACTCCTCAGCCAGTGGGTATCAGGCCCCGTTCTATGGTCCTCTCCTTACACCCCATCTGTGACGCGAACGGTAATAGCAGTGACAGCATCCAGTGAGGTTGCTTGTTATTTGTGAGCAGCCTTCTGTGCTTGGTAAGAAATTTCCATACCCAGACAGCCCTAGGTGTTGGCCAGTGGGAGCTCAGAGAGGACCAGCAACTTGGCTAATGTCACAAAGCCAAGAGGTGAGAGCATGGGCCACACCGCTCCACTGTGCCCTGCGGGCTGGAAAGAAGCCTGGAGGCCAGCCTGTCCAGCCCCCCATTACCCTCCGTTCTGACGGCCTGTGCTGAAGCCACCGCCGTATTTCGTTCCTCCGGAAAGCAGCACAGCCAGGGAGATTATTTTGACATATCTCCTGAAGACGCTGTTTCTAGAGCACTTGCCTGATAAAAATGATATATTTATTTGGGACCGCCAAGAGCTTGCTGAAATGAGGAATTTATCTGCATAGCTTTTGTTATTAAAGTGATTCTTCTTGTTTATTTCCTCCTAAGCTACTGATTCCATCTATAATACATGAGTTTCAGGTAATAGAAATTTTTCATGCAAGTAAATATTTTAATAACAACATTACGGTCTTGATTCAGAGTGTTACAGGCAACAGCCCAGCACAGTGAGCAAGTGCTGCACAGGGAGGCGAGGGGCCTGGGTCCTTGTCTCCTCTCTGCATCTCTGACCTTGGACCAAACCCAGCCTTCCCAGGGCCTCCGTTTCCTTATCTGCAAAGTGTGGTGGCGGCCACGAGCCCCCCTGACTCACAGGGGCCACCGTGAAGATCAGATGTGAGGACAGCCATGAAGGGAGGCTGCAGGCTCCACGACACACGGGCCGGGCAAACTCGGGGTATTAGCTAAAGAGACTCAGAGACACAGCGGCTTAAATAATAGAAGTGTCCTCTCACAAAGGCAGCGGGAGTCTAGGAAGGATGAGCGGCCCCACCCTCCAAGACCGTCAGGGACCAAGGCAGGGCAGCCAGTGTCTTCTGTTTTGCCTTTAAGGTCAGGGCCGAGAAGCGCACAGAGTACTCACGCCCTACTGGCTCAAATCTAGTTCTGGGGTGCCTTGGCTTCCCCGGCCACAGGAAGGCTGGGAAATGTGGTTTCCAGCCTGGGGGCCACATTCCCAGCTAGTGCTTGGGATGGGGGAGAATGGATCCTAAGAGACACTCAGCACCACGGAGCGGATGACCGCTCACGGTAACGGCCACAGAAATGGAAAAGCCCCCAAGGTCTTTGGGAAAAGGTCTGCAGCCACGTACCTGCCTCATGCTCACACCTGCACACCTGCAAACGGACCGGGTCATCGAAGCAAAGAGTAAGAGTGGATGCAGCCCCGCCCCTGACGTGCAGGGTGGTCACGACCCGGAAAGAGCGCGTGGTGATGTGACCTAGGGTGGAGGAGCAAGGCTGGAGAGGCCGGCGGGTCCAGGATGGACTCTGCTGTCCCAGCCCTAAAAGAAGGCAGCGGTGGGGACAGTCTGAGGCCCACAAGGTGGCAGCAGTCTAGACAGGTGGGACGTGGGAGATGACACCTGAGGACACACCTCCCATCAGACACGGCGCAGGTTTTCGCTGCTCCACCAGGTTGGCGGCCATTCCCTGGCCTTGCCCCAAACTGGGCTGCCTCCCCTCCGTGACCCCCAACAGAGGATGCTACCTGCTTCCTTGCCTGAAGCCTACGCCCTCCGGCAACATGTGCTCTTGTCTGGACTATGCTTGACGTCCCAGACGAGCGGACCCTCGGTCCACACCAAGTCCCACGCCTCGACCCCACCCACATGTCTCCCAAACACGTTCCAGTGCCTGCTGGGAACCCAGCAGGGAGCGAGCGTGGCAGGCTCCCCACACCCCCACCCATGGCAGGGGCAGCAGCATCCCCAGGGCAGCAAGACACACGGAGTCCGGGTGACGGCATGGGAGCGGGTCCACAAGTGTGAGTGGCGCGGGCCCTCCCAACAGGCTGTGGCCCCCACCCCCCGCAGACAGGGGACCACCGCCGGGCTGCTGGAACGCACGCCGCTCACCGCCCCTTAACAGCTCACATGCATTCGGATCTGTTCATTCGTAAGTCTTCGTCAAAACCACTTTCCCCTCATTATTTCCCGCTGAGAGTATGAGACTGTACAAATTTACGGTGTGGCTGTCACGGAGGCCAGCAGCACCACGAAGGAAGACAAGTTAACCCCCCGCATATTAGGAGATTGTCAGTTCAGCTCTCCAGAAGGAGACAATTTACTGGACTAATTGTTTGAAACTGCGTGGAGACGTTGTCCTTGTGGGGGGTCACACCAGAGTGACCTTACCCGCGGTTTCTACTGCAGGAAGCCTGGTACCAAGAGCCACAGGAACTTCTAGAGGAGATGTCCCTGCCAGGGTGTCAGGACAACGGATTCCAACCAGGACCACAGACGGGGACGCTGGGGTTCTTGGGGAGCAAAAGTAGCAACGCTACTGGCTGGGCACGTCCAGTTCTGGCTGACAACAGGTGCTGTGCTCAGCAAGCCGCACACAAGTGAGCACCATTCCTCACCTAGATCGGGGCCACGCTGCCCCACACCTGTGCTGGCCCTGTCCCACTTTCATGGCATGCCAGGGATGTCCTTCCAAACCCAGATCTGACCTTTGCCCTCCCTGCTCCCGCCGCAGGGCCTTTGCACAAGCTCTTCGGTCAGCCTGCGATCCTCTTCCCACCCCTTTCAATGCCAGCCCTATTTCACCGGGAGCAGACGCCGAAGTCCTACGAGCGCCCACAGGCAGAGTGGCCCCGCAACATCCAGGACCCCCCCCCCAGGGCCAGGACCCCCCCCGAGGACCCGGGGCCCCCCCCCCAGGAGCAGGCCCCCCCGCGAGGACCTAACAGGGACGTTCTGGAGAGTGACAGGGGGTGCTACTGATGGTCATGACGGACACTGCCAGGGGGGATGCCAGGCCTCCGTCCCCTCGCCAAGGCCATCCTGGCTGGACCTCCCCTCCGGCCTCCTGGCTTACCCCTGCTCTGCTGAAGCCTTCCACCCTGGCTCCTCCCGGAAGCTTCTCCCAGGACTTGGCAGGACAACCTCCTTCTCCCCCTGAAGCCATTGCTCTTCTGTCCCCCGCTCAGGGAGGCTCCCCTGACCGTCCTGAGGAAGGCCTCAGTCCCCAACTGTCCCACGCCCGTGGATGACACACGGCTCACCGGGACGCCATCAAAGCCCCCTCGCAGAGCTCTGAGGTCAGCAACACCAGCACAGCCACTCCCTCATGCAGATGTCTCGGGAGACCCCACGCCGGCGGGCCATCCCCGCTCAGCCCCCAGCTCTGCTGCCCGTGTGACGGCGGCCCCGCAGGTGACTGACAGACCAGTGACCGAGGGCCGCCCGGGTTGTCCGCACAGGGGGGCCGACTCCCGCCGGGACCGGGGCCCCCCGCTGGAAACCGGATCCCTGCCAGAACCAGGGACCCCTGCCAGGACCGGGACCTCCACCCGGACCGGGATCCTCCCAAGAACCGGGGACCCCGCCAGAACCGGGGACTCCCACAATGGAACCGGGGACCCCCCACGAGGACCAGGACCCCCCCCAAGACCCGGCACCCCCCACGAGGCCCAGGACCCCCCACGAGGACCAGGGACCCCCCGCGAGGACCAGGGACCCCCAGCAGGCCAAGCGTCGAACACCTGGGGCAGAGTGGCGCGGCCCAGACCAACCTCCTGGCGCAGGAACCGCAGGTCCGGGTGTGCACGCGCTGAAGGGCCGGCCGCCCCTGGGCTCTCCTGGGACACCACCAGCGCCAGGCTCACGTCCTCCCCAAAGACAAAAGACACACGGGGAAACGAGACCACCGCCGTTTCCAGAGTTTCCACAAAAACCCCAGACAAGCCTCTCGCACGCCCAGCACAGGTCGACCATCCATGCCTCTCCAGTCCCCGAGACACCTGGCACGGAATACTCGGATTGGCCGGCTCGGGTCGCATGCCCAGCCCGCCTGGACACGTGGTGGCGCAGAGCGGTGTCGGGCGGTCGAAGGTTGCACAGGTGTTGGGGACACGGAGGGCGCTGCGCGGGCCCCAGGGGCACAGCCGCGGTCGGCCGCGCTGAGGGAGCTGCTGCGGGTCGGCCTTGCGGGCACCCGTGTGGACGCGTGGTGCCCGGTGTGTGGGCCGCGGTGGGGCGCCCCGTGTCCCCGGACCTCACCTCCGCGCGCGCCGCCGGGTCCGCGCCCGTCACCGCCCCTCGCTGCCCGCCCCGCGTCCCCCGCAGCCCGCAGCCGGGGGGAGGCAGGATCCATCACTGCCGTGCAGCCGCGACCCGAACAGCACATCCGCAATTTAGCTCATGCGGAGCGTTTTCCGTAGAAAATGAAGCATGAAATATGCAAAAACAATGAGTCCTCCTCGGAAATGCCAGGAGCTGCTGCAGGGGAGCCGACGTGAACCGCAGCTGCATATCCCGGGGAGGAGACCCATTAATAAGGACAGTGGTGAAATCGTTATGCACGGACCCGGAACTCACTCAATAATTAATTCGGTCGATAAACATGGTATTAACCCTCCCCTAGTGCCTAACTTAAATGAGGCTTTTATTGAAATATTGGGTCTAGTTTCAGATTTTGCAGCTAAAGCAAGCGGGGACGTTGGCAGTGGCGGGGAGGCCAGCACCAGAGCCGGGCTGAATGCCAAGGCAGAGAGGAGAGAGCCGGCCTGTGGCCCAGAACAGGCCCCCCCATCAGAGCCCTCGAGTTAACAAACCGCAGGATTGGACACCGGCTCGGATGCCCCGCCCCAGGTGTGTGCCGCGCTTCCAGGCAGTTCTCAGAAGCCGCAGAGCCAGGTCCTCATCCTCCCAAACCCGCCTGTGCGCAGGTGATGCCAGTGCCCCCATCAGACCCCCCTCCCGACTCTCTCCCTCCCTGGTGCCCGGGACCGCCTCAGACAGTAAAACAGAGACATTGAAAGCACCAGGAATTGGTGTCAGAGTCATGTCCACATCTGGGCTGAGTCACCTGCCAGCAATTTGACCCTCAGTTTAGAGAAGGTCCCTTTTCTAGTCTGTAAATCCTAAAAAGCACCTACCTGGTATTGTTTTTGAAGAATAAAGAGCATAATGTGTCAGGGTGTTAGGTATTTAGCCCTGGGTCTAGCTCAGGAACTCACTAAACAAGACCTACAGTGCTCTGTTTCTCTCCTCAAGTCTGGACCCTCTGGTCCTCGGAGACAGGCCTTCTCTGCAGGTGGCCAGCAGCTCTGCACAGAGGTCAGTTTCTCGAGTATTCTTTGGCATCGCATTTGCTCCCGATACGTGGGGGGCGAGGGGGTCTGGATCCCAGGAATTATCAAGCTCGTGAGACACCATACCTACTGCATTCAGGTCACTTAGAGATCCTTCTAATGAGATATTGCCCTTGCGTTGAGTACCATTGAAGACGAGCGATGGGTGCATACGAGTTCATTGCTCCATTCTCCCTGATTTTGTATGTTTTCGTTGGTTTGAGTTTTGTACAGACCTATATGAAATGAGTTGAATGGGGTTTCTAAATTCCACAGCTAGGAACAATATTGTTAGGTTCACAAATTGGCACTCCTGTGCCCTTCTGCATTCTTGGTGAAGCTAGAGCCCTGCTGTGACCAGCAATAAGAATACAAGTGGGTACACTTTAGGATACCCAAACACCTTCATTTTTTTAAAGAGCACTGAGGAACATAAGTCATCCAAGCACAGCGTCTTGATTGAAAGGAGCAAATTATTAACCATGACAGCTGAAACATAATGAGCTTCTAATTGACACCTTTCCTAAATGTTCCTTGCCCCAGATCATATGCAGAGTAAGTGGTATCATTAGGAACAGAACTCAAGTTTTCTGCTTCTAAACCTGGTACTTTTGTGCTATAACCCTGTTAGGGTTAGCACATCATAACAGTAAGAGCCGAGAAAACAATGGCAGCTAGCATATGTTAGGGCTTTCTCTCTGCCATGATCTCCGCTGAGATTTCTGATCCTCTGTCTTCGGTGTATGTGCGTGCCTGTGAACATGTGTGAGCACGTGCGTGTATCTGAGTGTGCATATGTGTACATATGTGTTGTGTGTATATGAATAAACAAATAAGTAATCTCTTGAGGAATGTAATATTACTATCCCCACTTTACAGATGAGGAGATGTAGGATCAGAGGCTTCGGGTGACTTGCCTAAAGACATATTGTCGGGGAGAGTTGGGGCTGGGGGTCATCCTGCTCTATCCTGTCTGCTTCTGCAGGTGCCTGATTGCTGCACAGGAGATTGTGGTTCCACAGTCTTTCCTGTCGGGCATTGCGGTTTTTTCCAGTTTTTCCACTCTGCGTTGGACAGCCCCGCACAGGACTTTGCTTTCATATCTGTCTCACCCTGTTCAAATGCAGAAGCTGCTTAAGATCAGGGATTTTTGCCCATTTTGTTTACTTCTGTATCTCCAGTGCCTAGAACAGAGACTAGGTCAAGTAGGCTCAATAAATACTTGTGACAGGATGGATGGGTAAGTGGATGGGTGGATGGATGGATGGAAGGAAGGAAGGATGGATAGAGGGGTAGATGATGGATGGACGGACAGCCGGACAAACAGGGGGATGGGTAGGTGTGGGAGTACTTCCCTAGCATAGATACCCAGGAGTCTCTAGCTCTCACCCCTAAGTGACCACAGAGCTTATAGGACAGGGTTTTCTCAAC
>NW_027397105.1:745549-800785 GCF_003265705.2 Callorhinus ursinus | reverse complement strand
TGGAGCACTGGGTGTTATGCACAAACAATGAATCATGGAACACTACACCAAAACAAATGATGTAATATATGGTGATTAACATAACAATAAAAATTAAAAAAAAAAAAAAGAATCTCCTGGAGACCTTTTGAAGAATACGGATGCCTGAATTCCAGCAGCAGATAGTCAGGTTTAAGTGACCTGCCATGTGGCCTAGGCCCTGAAACATTTAAAAGCTCTCCAGGTAATTCGAATGTGCTGAACCACTAGTTCAGGCAGCCTGAGGACCACCCTTCTCAGAAGTGCAGAGGGCACTTGTTAAAAATGCCAACTATTGGGTCCCACCCACCGAGGCTGCCCAATCAGGAAGAGCCAATTTGTGTTGATTTATGCCCAAGGGGAATTTTTTTCCTCCTCCACTCAGTACCAAATTTAAAGGTAGGTGGTTTTCCTTGCAGTGAGGTTATTTTTGGTTCCCTAATGATGAGAATGAGGGGTTCCTAGTAGCCTCCCCACCTGGCCTGGGTCTTTGCCTGTTATTCCAAATCAAATTTCAAATTCAGCAAATGCTGTTGGGGCAAAAATCCAAAGACTAGGAGGGGTGCCTGCCTTCACTGAGTTTTTGACCTCATTGTTCCTTTCTTTCCAATTTATCAGTGCACTTAAGGAAAAAAAAATTATATTTTATCCAGCACTGTTTCAGAGGGAGGGTGGTCACAGGATGTCATGTGCTTACCAGACAGGCAGAAGTCTGGGCTGTGTAATATCTGCTTACTACAGTTTGCTGAGTTTGCTGCTATAACCTAATCCACACCCATCTGGCTTGTGTGAACGTTTGTTTCAAGTGTGCTTGAAGAAGGTGCATATCATCTATTAACTGAAACTTCGTATATATGTATATATGTGCAGAAGTGTATATGATTAGCTAACGATCACATTATTAAAGTCTTCTCTATACTTCTCTCCTTGACCTGTTGATTTCAGAGATAAAGGTCTGCATACTGATTATCGATCAACTTCTTCCTGTTCTTTGACCCATCAGATCTTGCACACGTATTTGGAAGCCACAGAATTAGGTGACTGGAGGCTCGTGACGGCTGTGACTTTGTCAGTTGATTGGACCTTCTATCGATGCCAGTTGTCCCTCCTTATCCCTTTAATACTTTCTATCTTGAAATAATTATTGAATGTCAGCAGGGTAACTTCTTTTCTGTTTTTAGTGCTGGCTCGGCATCGCTCATGACACCTCTGTCTTCCACATCCCTGTGTGATTCCCGTTCCAGGTGTGCTTCTTGGAAATAGCGGAGAGTCTAATTTCTAAACCTAGCCTGAGACACGTCTCAGTGGGTGTACTTAAGTTACAGTCACTTTGGACTGACTCTTGCCGATTTATTTTGTGTTTCCTATTTACTCTGCTTTTTTCTTCCTCCAGCCACACCCCACTTCCTGCCTGTCGCCGAATGGCCCAACTGTCTTTATTGTCTTTTTCTCCTCTCATGTTTCCCTTTCTGATACTCTTTCTCCGTCGTTTTAGAGAATACCCTTAAATACTCCATGTCTGTACTTGAACATACACTATCTATCAACATCTGGAAGGAATCAGTCTCTATATCTTTCCCTCGAGCAGAACGAAACTCCAAATGCCCTTCGCTTCCTTCCCCCCCCCACCCCTCTGTGTCCCTCCTACAATCATGTGCTCTGGGGTTTGAATTCTAGATCTCCCTTATTTTTAGCAATTTATCTTTATTTTAGTGATGTATCTTTAACGCGTACTAGTGTTTTGCAGACCCCCTCTTCATTGATTCATCTTTCATTTCTCTATTCATGTTTTCAGATGGATTATGAGAAAGGTGGGGGGCGGGCAGGGTGGGTGGAGGGAAGTGGGAGGTCCAGGCTTCCAGAGATGAAACAAGTGCGTCACGGGGAGGAAAGGTTCAGGGTACCAATCACAGTCAGTGGTGTAATAATGTCTACGGTGGCAGACGGAAGCCACATGGTGGTGAGCAGAGCATAAGGTGCAGCCGACCGCGTGGTGCACCTGACACTATGTAACATTATGTGTCCACATTGTAGTCAAGGTTTTTTTAACAAAATTACAAGACAAAAGAAGTATGACTTGAATCCGCATAATCCAAACTACAAGAGAGAGAGAGGTTCACCCGGCATGACTTCTGATTGGGATCTGGGGGAGAGAGATCTTGATCACTGTGCAGTCACTGACTCACCGGCCGTGAGTCAGTTAAAAGATTGCTGACTTTAATTCTGTCAAAGCACCGGTTGCTCTTCAAAGAGCAACTCAATAATTTTTGAGTTTTGTTCTTGGAGGGAAAAAGGAAGATGATAACAGGCAGATGGTTTATGAGAAGTGAGTGTTCTGAGTTCTTGCCCATCGGAAACTGTCTTTACCCTCTGGGGCATTTGAGGCAACCTAGGAAACCTTCACTTTAAACTGTTTCCCCTCAGAGCTCGGACCACATGGCTCCTCGCCCACTGGAGTGTTGCTCAGATTTGCCGTTTTATAGAGAATCGGTTCCTCGCTTTCTCTGTTGATCTTTTGCTCTTTCTGAAAGGTTTTTAGGATATTTGTCTTTATCCCCGGTGGTATGAAATCTTTCCACGACTGCCCAGGGCTTTGTGCATTTTTTATCCAATGCACTTGGCTCTTTAATACCTTTCAGTAATAGTGATTATTGTAATGTTAATTCCTGGCATTGAACTTCACAGCATGGCCGGCCTAGTGATGCTTTGCACAACCCCGTGCTGGATACTGTCATACTCCTTGTACAGATGAGGAAACTGAGCCACACGCCCACAGAAAAGCCTTTCCTCAGTCCCGGGAAGCACTTTGCTATTATTTCTTGGAAAATTTCCTGCGTTTCATTCTCTCCGCCAAGTCCCGTTTGTCAGGTATGGGATTTGGAGGTCAGTCTGTGGGCACAGGGTTAGGGAGATTCCCTCAGCTGCATCGTTGGGCTCACCCACCCCGACCTCAGCTGTGCCCCTCCGGCCCCTGGACCCACCTACGGAGGCCCTGCCTTTGGGAGTTAATTGGACCCTTAGGTCGTCAGGGCCAGGGTCCCCAACAAGAAAGCAAAAAAAAGCCAGGACATCTGAGACAAACTGCATTAGCATCCTGTTCTGCAGCTTCAACAGGACCACAATAGCTTCCTGTCTAGCAGCCTTTGCAGAAAAGGCTTTTGCAGGGCATCCTGAAACAAAATAATTCACCATAAACATTGGCCACTATCACTTAGCCTCCAAATAGCCCACATGAACAATAACCCGATTAGGTAGACAGGTGCGTGATAAAAGCCCCGATTGGCACACCTTAGCAGCCAGTCCACAGGGGCCCAATCTCAGGATGCTTAAGGTAGTTCCTGGAGAGCTTATAAAAAACCCTACACTTAGAAACTCAGAGGGCAACCCCCTCAGGACCCCCTCCCTCTCCGAGAGCTTTATGCTTTTGCTCAGTAAACGTTGCTCTGCTGCCCACCACTCTTTGGTCCACCTCTTCGTTCTTCGAAGCAGCGCGAGCAGGAGCCGTGGGCACGAAGGGGACACAAATCCCATAACAATGCCTCTCCAGTTCAAACAGCCTAGAGACAGGGATGGAGCAAGGGCCAGACAGCGGCCTGCTCCTCCTCACCCATCGTTCACGATGACCACTGCCCCAGCTCTCTCCCGGCCCCATCAGCCCGTCCTCAGTTTGGCACCCCTAGACGTGGTGCCCCCAGCTCTTGCTGGCTTGGATTCTGCTCCACTTGCCTTCTGTCTTCTGTGGATTTCTTTAAGTCCTGTCTGCTCCACGAGCCTGCTTTGTGCTTTCCACAGCTGTTGTGCATGGTGATGCCTTTTCTGTCATGTCCGGGGATTTGGAGCAGAAAGGTAAGCAGGTGCTTCATTCTCTGCGCAACCTAGTCTCCTCCTCCCACACCCTGAGCAGGGGGACCTGTGTGGCAACAAGGTGGACGGTGTTGCAGACGCATGGCCCCCAGGGAGAACGGGCCGCACGCCGGGCTGCAGCCCAAAGAGCCTGAGAAGCGCTCCAAGAACCGGACAGGGCCCTGCAGCAGTCACCTCCACGCCTCAGCTGCAGAGGGGAAGATGGGCCGCTCTGACCCGCTCCCACCAGGCCTGTTCTGTCCTGCTGGTGAATCCCTCTGTATTTGGAATTTAAATTTCCGGGAAAGACCTGACTGGCCCGGTTCGTCACTATGACTGCTGATGTTCTAAGCTCGGCCACCACCTCCAGCCACGGACCCACCGCCCCGAGGTCGGAGGTCACCCGGGCGTCCTAGCCGGGGCCTCCGTGCCCGGAGGCCCCCCACGCAGTCCCTTGACCCAGACTGTGGTGGTGGCGGGTGCTCTAAGACCCCTCCTGTCCACCCCAGATCTGAACATCTGCGGCCTGTGGGCGTGTCTGCATGCTCAGCACCGGCCTCTCCCTGACCACCGCTCTGGAAGGAAGAAATGTCCCCCAAGAAATCACCTCTACAAACCCCGGCCGTTGGCTCCAGGGCAAGGACTCTGGGGACGGAAGGGCTGGTTTAGGCTCAGAAACACCAGGGGAGCACCTCTGGGAGGATGTCCTCATGCTTCTGAAAACTTGGCTCCCGGCAGTGCCCCCTTCCCTGGGACCCATCCGTGGGGGCAGAGTCCCTTTGCCTGGAGAGACCCCCACTCTCCCGTCAGCTAATGGAAGGTGACACTTCCCTGGGGGTGACCCTGGCTGGGCCGATGGAATTCCCTCTCCCCTCCTGGGAATTTCACACTCAGACCATCTGGGAGGAAGTATTCCCGTATTTGCAGTTCTCACAAGCCGCCTCCTTGGCCCACGGCCCCATACCGAGCCGCATCCTGGCCAGATGCTGACCTCTGCGCCGGACCCCCGCTGGCGACCTCAGGCACACAGTGTCACGGGCGGCCCTGCTGTGGGAGGAGGTGGTTTCCCTCCCCACCGCTGGGCTCACATCTCCTTTCCCCCCCTGCACTGAGGGTGGCCGATGAATGCACCTGTTGCTTCCACACCTGAGCCCCGGGCTGCTCTCTCGCTTGGGACCCAGGGCCCAGAAGGAGCGCCAGGCCCCAGGCACAGCTCCAACACCCTCCCTCTGCAAGAACAGCTAAGCGGATGCCCCGACCAGAACCCCTGAGGGTCATCGGGGCGGCTGGAAGCCCCTGGGCCGTGCTCAGAGCTGCCACACTAGGGTGTTATATCCCAGTGTGCCTCCTGCGAACTCCCTCTGCACTCCCCTCCTCGCTTCATGCCAGCCTGCGGCCACGGCCCCTCCCGTGGGGGGGCCCACCCCGGTCCCCCCCCCCCGCCCCATGCAGCACTGACAGCGCAGGAGCACTCAGAGAACCAAACACAGCCACATTCCCCTGCTCACAACTCATCCACGCCCCCCGATGAAGGCCCCCCATCCTGGGTGTGGCTCTCCAGGCCCTCCATGATCCAGCCTCCAGGCCCCCCACACCGGGCTGCACCCAGCCGGGAAGATAGTTTGTTCTTCCTGCAGACGGCTCCCAGCAAGTTCTCGTGGGCCTCCATTCAGATGCCTCCTCAGGGGAAACTCACTCCATACGGCGGAGAGTAGGGGCTTATAATTACATATTGCAAATTGAAGCTGTTATTAATCAAAGCATCCCTGAAAATATCAAACACGTCATGTGACATCTCCTCGCTCCTCTCCTGGTTCCACTGTGCGTCCAAAGGAAGCTGACCTTTTCCACGGCCGAATTATAAATGTCAGAATTGTGTGGCTCCATCCTTCAATTACTGTCACCTTGAAAGGGGAGAGCTCTGGAGGCCTCAGACTTAAGTCTTTTCAATCAACAGATAGGTTGCAAACACGCCGTTTGCTTGAGAGAGGAGTGCCGGGTTCCGAGAAGCCGGGCCGGCCCTACCGCGCTTCCTACGCGCCTCGTGCGGTGACCCAGAAAGCCAACAACTTCAGAGATGGTTTGGGGACCGATCACGACTTCCCGTCTGATCTCCTCTGTTCCAACAAAATAAGTGACCCAGAAAGCCAACAACTTCAGAGATGGTTCGGGGACTGATCACGACTACCCATCTGATCTCTGTTCCAACAAACTAAAGATTTAATTTTTCCTCAACTGCTATTTCCAGAAGCACTACGGGACAAAGAGGCCTCCATGGCCCATCTCCTAAATACAGATAATTGTAGATTGCTTTTCGTGTTTTCGTGTAGATTGCTAAATCATGCTTTTATTCTGCAGCTTTTTTTAAAAAAAAAAAATTCCTTCTGGTCACATTTCTGTTTTTCATTCAAAGTCTCCAATCAACAAGAAAGCAGAATGGGTTGAGTCCAATAAACTGGGGAAAAGCAATTGCTCATTCTGGGCTGATGTGATGCCGTGGTATTTATAGTGCCAATGTATCCAATTAGCAACCTCGCATGTGTTACAATGTAATTTCTTCCTCTGTCTCCTGGAACCTATATTTGCAGTGGTCTCTTTTTTTCCCCTTCTGCACTAAATTAACAAGGTATATTATTGGATTTTAGTTATCACCCAACTTGGGCAATCAATATTCTGTTTCTCCTTTCCATGGAACACCCTGGGTCTGATTTGAGCAGAGGAGCCTGGCCCCGTCAGGGAGAGGAGCGTTATAAAATCAGTGGGCCTCATCTGGGACCCTTAGGTCCAGACACACGCTGTCTGCTTCCAGGTTCAATGGCGCCAGAACCCCACGGCCATGAGGCTGGTCGGCCCAGAGCGGCCGCATCCACGCGCCTCCCCAGCTGGAGGCTGGCCTGCATGCTCCTGCATGCACTTGGGGCACCCAGCCAAGCTTGCCCCTGCTCCCGGTCCTCCCCCTCCCCCGAGAGTGAGGAGCAAGTGTAGCTGGGAAGGCAAGGCTTTGTAGGGGAGCGGTCACTCATCCTGAACCAGCCTTTCAGAGGTCACAAATCCTTGGATGTGGTAGTTGTTCAGAGTGCTGGGGGGACATTGGGGAAGCAGGGCATAAACCAGGCGGTGAGTGATGCCCAGAAGCTAGACAGAGGGTCGGGTGACCAACCCTCCCCATCTCCCTGGGCCTGGGGAGTTTCCCAAGACATGGGGGTCTCCCTGTTAAAAGCAGGACGGGACCGTCCCCGGCTAACCGGAATAGTGGGTCACCCTCGAAGGTCCCACCCCCCCAGACGTTAGAACCCGGCCATGCCTTTGAGTGGGGGGCCCAGGGAACGCCCCAAGCCTGTTGGTGAGAGCGGCAAACCTCTGGGCAGATGTGCTTTGTGTCACTGATGGGATAATCACTGCCCTCCGCGGGCGCGTGGGAAGGACACTGGGCACACTCCACCTGCAGACGTCGCCTCCAAAACTTAGCGTGGGGGCCAGGCCACGCCCATCCTGGGGACCAGCCCAGCCAGGATTCAGCAGGGCCAGTCTGGTCCTGTGTCTTCCTCTGGATCCCGACGTGCGGCTCTGGACACCCCCTCACACACACACACACACACACACACACACACACACACACACACGCTGTCCCTCCCCCGCGGCCCGCGAACAGCTGTGGTGCCCCTCCCCCAGACCAGACTCTTCTCGTCTGTTCCCCAGTCTCCCCATCTCAGGAAACAGGACTTCTGCCCGTCACTCAACCCACACCCCCCACCGCACCCCGGCGTCATCTAGACTCCTTCTCTCCCTCCTCACCTCCGCCCTACAAGAAGTCCTGTCACTGCTCCTTGGAAACGTGCGAAGAATCCGCCACCTCTCAGCATCTCCCTGGCTCCTAGCCTGGGCGGGTCCCAGTCACCTGGCCCCTGGCCCTTTGCACGGCCTCGGGGTGCCCCCAGCCTGTGCTGTCACCCACCTTCACTCTGCCTTCCACAGAGCAGCCGAAGTGTGATCTTCGAACATAAGTCTGATGGTTTCCGTCTTGGGCTCAAAGCTCTCATGACGATTTCAAACATGAGGAAAGTTGGGAGAGTTGCACAAGGAGGGCTCACATGTGCACGTCTGTGCGCGCACGCGTGTGTGTGTGTTGGGGGCGAGGCTTAAAAATACAGCTTTCTAGGGCCACCTGGCTGGCTCGCTCAGGAGAGCATGCGACTCTTGATCTCAGGGTTGTGAGTTTGAGCCCCACGTTGGGTGTAAAGATTACTTAAAAATAAAATCTTTAAAAAAAAAAAAAAACACAGCTTGGAGCGCCTGGGTGGCTCCGTCGTTAAGCGTCTGCCTTCGGCTCAGGTCATGATCCCGGGGTCCTGGGATCGAGTCCCGCGTGGGGCTCCCTGCTCAGTGGGGAGCCTGCTTCTCCCTCTCTTCCTCCCCCTGCTCATTCTCTCTCTCTCTCTCTCTCTCTCTCTCTGCCAAATAAATAAAATCTTAAAAAAATAAAATAAAATAAATACAGCATTCCAGCTTTCAGGGACCACATTGGATTTTATTTTTGGTAACTGGCGGTCTAAGAACAGGACAGAGAGGCGCGCTCTGCAGGGAGGCGCTGGGGCCCCAGGGAGCTAGCTTCCAGGAGCGGTGACAGGAGGGTGGCGCCCACGCTCACGGGGAGGGCAGTGATTTAGATCTGGTAAAACGGCATCCCATTAAATTAATGCTGTTAATTTGAATTTTATTGATTTCAGAGTTCGCCATTCCATAATCTGTCCACTTGTTTTGCTTTTAGAGTGAAATGAGAGCCATAAACAGAATTTTACTCCAGCTTTTGTGTTGGTACATATTCAAGTGACATTATAATGGGAATTACTTGAGGCAACAAAAGTGGGGCAGAGTTATTTGGAAATATTTTTATTTTAAAAAGAGATCCCAGTGTCATTTGGGTTTGAGAACTATTTTATTTGGCGTTAGATTTTTCTGCCAAGATCACGGTCTCCGAGCCCTCCAACTGCAGGTTACCTCTTCGCGCGAAATCTGTGTGATTTTTTTTTTTTTGGAAGCTCCGGTGCCCCACGGGCAGCTCAGAGCCTGCAGAGGGACGTGCGGTGGGCTCCCCAAACCCACCCGAAACACGCCCAGCTTCCACCGGGTACAAATGAACGGGGCAAAGCCGTAGGAGCTGGAAGCCCGAGGGGGAGACATGGCCATCACGCTGGGTCCCCCGTTCTGGGAGAGAAGGAGCTGTGTGATATCGCAGGACAGACCCTTGTGCAGAGAAGCTGCCCCCAAATGACGGGTCCTGGAGAGCGCGTGACGGTCACCAGCATGACCTTGCGGGAGATGGGCTTTTCCTTCTTCCTCTCCCACAACAAGAAGATACCGAGGCACCGCGTGAGGGATGAAAGCTCTCAGCAGTGGCCCGGTCATAAGCAAACACCCCAATCCCACATGTTGCCAGATTTCATATTCTAACTGGCGTGAAGGGCAGAGTGAAAGCCAGTAGGAAACGCACAGTTCCCAACACGGCCGTAACCTTCAGCCCACAAGGTCAGGGACGGCTCAGGCATCGTAAGGCGTAGCCGGGACCCAACTCCCCACACACACCTCCCCCTTCGGCCCCCCGTCTGGCTTCTCCCGCCCGCACCCAGCACCCCAGCCCACCTCCGGCTCGCTGCGCTGAGGGTCCTCGTGCTACTCCCCTTCCTGCTGGGAACTCCCCTCTCCCCCTCCCCCCTGCCCCCGCCGCAGACAGGCTGAGCCCTGCTTGTCCTCTCGTACCCGGCTGAGATGCTGCCTCCTCCAGGAAGCCTTCCCTGACCCGCGCCAACACAAGCACTTGTGCCACTCCTCCACGCCCATGTGGTTTGAGTGTCTGTTCCCCCCACCAGACCATAAGCGCCTTGAGAGCAGGGCCTGGGCTCCTCGATATTCCACAGGCCTAGCCAAATGTGGGGCACATACTCAGTTCCTGTGTTTGAATGCTGTCACAGGAGAAGAACAAGGGACCCTGGATGGGAGCTCCCCCCTCCCCTCCTTCTGCTTCCCCGATCCCCAACCACTGGGCACGCTCGGTTTGTGCTGTGCCTTTTGGCTGCCCACTCCCTAAGGCAATGGGCCCTGGAGCAGGCTCACTCCCCCAACCAACCCGGCAGGTGCCCCCTCCCGGACCCCAGGTTTCCCCATTGGCCTGACCCAGGACCCTGAGCAAACCACCAGGCACCCCCCCCACCGCCACTGCAGGGGCTCTCGCCGGGTGTGGATGGCAGGTGCGGGGAGGGGTCCCTGGCGCCCAGAACACGTCTGGACAGGTGGCCTCCTTGGTTCCTGCTCTAATCACTGGCCACTTGGCACCCAGCTTCTCAGGAACAGGGCGTGACTGTGGTTCTGTCTGCCCAGCTCTGCCAACGTGCAGGCGGCCACCAGCTCCCCCCGTCCTGCTGCGCCCGGATTCCTCATCCCCTGCCCACGGCGCCGACCACCTGCTGCATCTCAGAGTCTTCTCTGCGGAGAAGAAATCCCCCACCCTTCCACTCCCGGGCTTCCTAGGACAGCCGGACCCCAGAGATCGGTGGGGAAACCAGCTCTGCCCGAGGGGCAGGTGGAGGCCAGGTCAGGTGTCTCTCTCTGTTGCTCCTCATGTGTGCACAGCCCGGCCTCCAGCGTCCCAGTGTGTGACCATGCAGACAACCCCCAATTCAAACGATAGAAGCCGGTTTCTCTCTGCCTCTAACATCCTGCCCAAAAATGAGCTGTAATTTGAAACACATGGTAAAATGTACTCTTTCCTTCTTAGCACTCAAGCTCCTTCATTTTGAAGGAAAACCAGCGGCTGGCGGATCAGATTTTGGGTTGTTTGTGTGTGTGTGTGTGTGTGTTTTTGTTTTGTTTTCCAATTATACATTTTACCTCAAAAGGTGCCTGGAGAACAAAACAAAAGTGAGGATGTTCATGCTCTGAAGGTGGACGTTCTTCAGAGCCGCCCATGGAGCCGCCCGCGCCCGCCACCCCAGTCTGGAGACAAGCGCGCGAGTCCTTAGTAGGAGTGCGGGTGTCGGGCCGGAGCTCCAGCTAGCGTTTGCGCGCCGCAGTGAAGAATGTCCTCTATTAATGACAACAGCTGTTGGTTTAATAACCCCAGAAAAGATCATTAAATTCCTTCACATTTCCCAGAAACAGATGGAAGAATTGCAGAAAGGTTCAGGCATATGGGGAACATATGGGATTACGGCAGCTCTAAAGAGGGGCCGAGCCTACCGTGCTGATGGAGGGTCCGCACCGCATCGCCAGGGGCACCAGAGACGGTGAGGTGCCCGGTGCCCCGCGGGGGGCGTGGAGACCACAAGCACTTGGTGCGCCAGGCCCAGCTGGCAATGTGGCCACCCGATGGCGGGTTTGGGGAAGGCCGAGTGGGCGGCCCCAGGTTGCTGCCTCAGCGATTGCTGCCACCACCCTTTGGCCGAGGATGACACACTCACCTTCCTGCACACGCTTCCTTGGATCACCGCTCTCACGGCGTGTGCGTAGAGGCATCGGGGTCGGTGCCCCGCGGGTGAACTCCTGACAGCTGCAGCAGTGGACACAGCGCTGAGGGAAATGCCCACATCAGAGCCCGTCAGCTCTGTCCCTATGCCTTCCCTGAGTTCAGGGTCCCAGGACCTGCACCCCCTCTGTGCGTCCAGGTGCAGGATGGCATTCATTCCAAGAGCGCTGGGGCCGGTGTTCTAAGGATTCAGATCTGACCCTGTATGCTTGGAGGAGGGGGGCATCAGCCACAGGGGAAATGCAGGGTTGAGACATTATCTTCCCCCAGAAAGGGCACAGGACCCTTCACTCACACATTCATTAACTCCCATACTATGTCAAGTGCTCCCACTCCCCTGTGCTGACAAACATGGAAAGCTAAGCTGCACCTTCTACGGAGGAAGCAAGGAGCTCTGCGTCAACAGAGAGAAAACTTGGGGCGCCTGGGTGGCTCAGTCGGTTGAGCGTCTGCCTTCGGCTCAGGTCATGGTCCTGGAGTCCCAGGATCGAGTCCCGCATCGGGCTCCCTGCTCGGCAGGGAGTCTGCTTCTCCCTCTGACCCTCCCCCCATCTCATGTGCTCTCTCTCTCTCTCTCTCTCTCTCAAATAAATAAATAAAATCTTTAAAAAAAAAAAACCAGAAAACTGAAGACCAGGCGTGTTTGGGAATGCGGGTATAAATGGCTGTGTAAGCAATGGCATACTCTGACGAATAAACGCAGATTAACCGGGTTTGCAAGAACGGCTTAATGTTACAACATTAATTAACAGAGAGTACATATGACACTGTTGGGTGGAAATGTTAAATAGCGTAAAGATTTCTGGTGCTGTTCGCTTCAATTTGTGTCCTTCTCAAATGTATTCATTGGTGTCATGGGTTGCACTGCATCCCGCCCCGAAACGATAGGGTGAAGCCCTAGCCCCGCCGTGCCTGAGAACGGGACCTTGTTTGGAAATAGGGACTTGCAGGTGGAATTGTTAAGGTGAGGTCATACTGGAGTCAGGTGGGCCCTTCATGCGGTAAGACTGGTGTCCTTGTAAGAAGACAGAAACACGGGGAGAGGCCCGGATCCCCGGGGGCGGAGACTGAAGAGCTGTGCCCGCCCGCCGTGCACACCAACCATGGCCGGCAGCACCAGACGCCAGGGAGACGCAAAGAGCTCCCTTGCGGGCTTGAGAGGGAGCGTGGTCCTGCGGACGCCTTAACTTCGCATCGCTGGCATTCACAACTGTGGGACGATAAACTCCTGCGATGTTGAGTCGGCCCGCGTGGGGTCCTTTGTTACAGCCCCAGGAAACCCGCACAGTTGGTTTAAATCAGGTGCCCGCGAACGGCAGCCTGCAGGTCAAACTCAGCCCACCGGCCGCTTTTCCACAGGCCTCGAATTAATCCCGCAAAACCCAGAATATTTAGTATTTGACCCATTAAATTTCTGTGCCTCGGAAGAATCCTAAACCAGGGGCGCCTGGGTGGCTCCGTCGGTTGAGCGTCTGCCTTCCGCTCAGGTCACGATCCCGGGGTCCTGGGATCGGGTCCCGCATCGGGCTCCCTGTCGGCGGGAAGTCTGCTCAGAGGGGAACCCGCTGCCCCCTGCTCATGTCATGCTCGCTCGCTCTCAAATAAATAAATTTTTAATAAACACACACACACACGGAAAACCAAGATCCCATATCTATCAAATTGGCAAAGTTTTCTGTGTTGGGAAGAGTCTGCTTAAGGACGCAAACGCACAGACAATGGAAGGATCCCTGAGGCCCCGCGCTGGCCTACAGGTTTGCAAAGCAGTCTGTCCGTCCTGCTCTGTGATGGGAATGAGGGCGTGTTCGATGGCAGAAATGTTGACGGAGCCCAGGGATCACATCGGTTCACATGCAGTTCTTCCCGGGCCGTGTTCACACCGCCATCAGCTGAGCCCCAAGGCAGGGCGCACAGCTGAGCAGGGGACCCCCGAGCTGCCTGCGCACAGAGCGCCCTTGGGCCACCGCTGGGTGCCCTCTGCCGGGGAGGCACTGTCCACACTCCCACCTTCTCTCCCTCGCTCAGCACTTCATCTCCAGACCGTCCCCACACCCCTCTCCAGCAAGCAGCTTCTACAAGTAGAGCAGTTCTTGCTCTCTTTGTTAGAAATTCAATTAATTTTTAAATAGCATTTTTATTAAGATGGTTATTTTTTGTTAGTGTTGTGCTTACAACAGAGCATAATTTTCAGTGATCTGCCTTAAACATATTTTTTTCCTGTAAGTTACGTCATTTTTACTGCATGACTTTACAGAACACAATATTTTTTGGCATTTTATATGAATATATACGTATATATCATATTTACATAGAACAGCTCCGTATGATAATCAAAATATTCAAAAAATTGCACTCACAGCAATACGTACCTAGGGGAAGAAAATGGAGACACGCACAAAAATTTATGCATGAGTGTGCTCATCAAGGACTTATTTATAAAAGTAAAAAATTGGGAAAAATTATCCAAATGCCTAATAGTTGATTGAATACCTGATATTCCAACTAAACAATGGAATGTATGAGCTATTAGAAGTCGTCTTTTTGGAGAGCCCTTGGAGCAATGAAAATGTTCATAATCGTTCATTAAGTGGGAAGAAAGCAGTCTATAACAATGCAAATTTCATAATATACATTATTAAATTACGTTCTTACCATTTACATGTGGCAAATATAAAAATCTGTGCAGCAGAATATAAATGATTGTCAGACTCATAGGAGATGGGGTCGGGGGCATGCATTAACCAGCTCCTAGTGTTCTTCCAACAATTTCCAGGTTTTCCCATTATAAATAAAAGAAAAATGAACATTATGTTTTAAGCAAATAAAAGTCTAATGGATCTGTTTTTTGATACCGAGAGGCAAGGACAGAAGGAAGGGCGGGTAAGGGGAGAGAGGATCGGGGTAGGGGGAGGCCACCCTCAGTTGGAACGCTGGCGCCACGTGCCCAGACTCTTCCCCCGGCCTCCGGAAACCTTCAAGTCCTGGAAACGTTCTGCCTTCTTCCCGAGCCAGCAATGCCTGGACACCAGGATTTCTTAAAGCCCCCCCGCCCCCTGCGGATTTTTTGCGTTCACGAGCGCAAGTCGCATATACGATTTTATGTCCCTGTTTTAGAGCACCAGAATGATCCATACCTTCCCCCATGTCACTGACAGTCTGAGCTACTTTCTCGGCATTTATGTGCCCTCAGGAGACACCCTCACGGCCCGACGTCCCCGCTCTGCGGCCCTCAGACCGGTGGGTCTCATCCTTGTAGAAATGCGAAGGAAGCATCCAAAGGCTAACGGACTTGCTTCTGGGTGGTAGAATAACGGGTTACTAATTTCTACTTCTTTCCATGCTTCTGAGACATCAGTGTTTGCTATCATAGGCATGTATTAATTTTATAATTGAAAAAGTAGAAATTTTAAAGCTGGGGGGAAATCACAGTTCCCCTACATTACAAGCAAGGCCTCCAAGATGGAGCCCTACCTACAGCTCAGAGGTTCCCTGCACGCCCCACCCCTGGGGATCTGCCCTGGACACCTCAGCCCGCACGTGGGCTCACCCCAGCCACCAGACAGAGTCTGGCCCTCGCTACGGGGTCTCCGAGGTGTCTCCCTCCCATTGGCCCAGGTGGAAGTCCTCCGAGGATCCCCTCTACCCTCCCTCAGGGAAGCGACACCTCTCCATCCCAGAGGCCAGGGTCTTGTCACCGGCCCTGACATGCAGCTGGGGGGCTTTGCTGTGGCCCTGTCCCAACACAGGGTGCATTCCTGGCCCCCCAGGCTGGCCCTGCCAGAGGCAAGGGGCCCAGGTGTTTGCTCCAGTCCATTCAGATCTTAGCAGAGTGTACGATGAACTTGCTGGAAAATTTTAAAAACGTGTGATGTGCAATGTATCCATAATAAACAGAGCTCGCCTCTCTGTGCAGAAGCCCCTCAGGACAGGTCACAGGCAGTGTCCCTGAGACCTCCTCCCCCGCAGAGCGACTGACCACCAGGGAGCCTTTGAGGCAGGCCAGCAGGAGCAACGCCTGCAGCCTCGGGCAGGACCAGCCCCCCCAGAAACCATGCTGCTCCATTGCAATAAGAGGATGAGAACTGAAATGCCCTGAGCCCCCACTGCCCCCCAGGCTGGCCGCCAACACATCAGGGAACTGGCTCAGGGGAGGTGGGCGGAGGCTCCTCTCCCCGGACACCTGCCTGTAAGTGCTCATCAACTCCGTGGGCATCGTGGGGGCCCAGAGACGGACCCTGGGCTGGTCAGCACCTGCTCCCAGCTGTCCTGCTCAGACACAGCTCCCACGGAGTCCCTGGCAGGGCAGCCCGTCCGGTCTGTCTCACTGGCCTGGGTCCTGAACGCCCAACAGGTGCCGGACTGTTGGATAAAATGCCGCCGGCAGGACCGGCCACAGCTACCAGTCTGCCGTGCCACTTTGTCCTGCTGCCACCGCGTGGGTCCGGCCCGCTCCTGTCCCGGCCCACTGCCCCCACCCCCCGGTACTGGCGGCAACATCTCCACCAACAAGCTGGGAAGAACAGACGGGGTCCGGGGCGGCCGGGAAAGAGGAAGCCCGCCCAGGACTAGGAGAGTGACCCCTTCAGCCCTCAGTGGCACCTGCTAAGGAGGAACCTTTGGGGCGAGTCTGGGGGGATGAACGGAAGTTCTCAGATCGGAAACGGGGAGCGCACAGCAGCGAGCTAGGGCAGAAGGGGCTGGGGGGGGAGCGCTCATCCCACTGCAGACAGTGGAGGGAGGACCCCGTGGGCGCTTTCTTCCCCCAAGTGCGCCAGGGGACACAGTGTTGCCTGCTAAGGTCCAGGGCGGGAGGCCACCCTGTTTCAGGGCTCTGGCAGGGACAGCGCGGCCGAGCACACCCGCCCACCCCGCACGCTCCTCTGCTCCACCCCTGCCCAGCTTCTCTGCCCCTCAGGCTCCACCTCTTCCTCCTGGGAATGGCGGGGGAAGCACGGGGTTGGGACCCAGCCACCCGAGTCTCCCACTGTGTGATGCCGGCAGGGGCCCCCACCTCTGAGCCCCGCTTTTCTTGCCCGTGAGGCGAGGATCACGAAACCCACCTCCAGCTCTTGATTACAGAACAGAAGCCCCTCGAGTGATGCGCGGCACAGAGTAGTGCTTGAGAATCAGGGTCTCTGTGCTTATCACACATGTCTCATGTCCCAAGCCCCGTGGCAGCCCACCTCCTCCAGGAAGCAGTCCCAGCATGTCCACATCTCCCTTCTGGGCTCTGACAGTCCTTGCCATCTGCCCCATCAGTCCAAAGCCTGACTCCTCACTCTCTCCGAGAGCAGACACCACCCCCTCCCCTGCTCCGGCCTCACCCTCGAGATAGGGTCCGGCACACGGTAGGTGCTCTGGCAGGGAGTTCACGGAGCAAGGGCTCTGGAGGAGGGGTTATGAGGGAAGGGGCTGAGGGACAAGGCTGTGGGTAGCAGCTCCACCAGATTCCCACCTGTTCCCTTCCTCCTCTCCCGGCAGGGACCACGGCAGAGTGATGGATGCGCCAGGGGCTGTGCTTTATTAATCACCGTAACGGCGCACATTCATCTTGGTGCAGGATTTTTACTTTTCTCCTCTAATAATGGATTAAAGCGCCCGGATATTAATGGGCCAGATAATTTATGTTTTGCTTAAGCACAAAAAACAAACCATCAGGCCCTCAACGGCAACAGCACTCTCCCACAGATGGAGAGATCCGCCAAATAAATCGCTGAAGCTGGAGCACGCAGGGCACTCGAAGGTTCGAGGGTTCGCAGACATTTTGCAGCAAGTGCAATAGGACCTCTGCACGCAATTACGTGCTCCCACCATGGGGTTTCCCCTCCTCCTTGCCTTCCCAACGGCTTGGGGGCAACTGTGCTGTTAATCCCTGGACCTCCTGTCCCTGTGCCCTGGTCACAAACTGAACAAGTCAGTCCTGGGAGCAAACACTTCATGGAGGCTCTGTACCACCCAGAGACAGCAAGACGGGCCAAGACCTTGCTCCTCTCCCGGCATGTCTCTCCTGACAGGGATCTTGGGGAGAGAGGTTTCCTGAAAGAAGAAGCCAGAGGGAAACTCTTCATCTTGACCCTCTACTTTGCACACACCGTGGAGCGTCAGCCATGGTGGGCTGTCTCGGATTCTGGCCCGGGGACCAAGGCTCTGTAATGCGCCAAGCCATGGAGAGGGGACAGGAGAGCTGGTACTTATTTCCTGCGTGGCACCACTCATGGTGTGACCTTGATCAATCCCCTACCACCTTCTGGGTTTCGGCTCCCCATCTGAACAGTGAATGCTCGGTTTTGATAACTCCAGACTCTGCCATATGTGGTTTAACCACTGCTGGGCTCCAACAGTCATATAGGAGCCCCAAGGGTTGGAGCTGAGCATTCAAAAGGACCGTGCATGCTTGGTGTCCACAGGAACTGCCCACTGTCATGCTCAATGCCAAGGCAGGCAGGTGCCTCATTCAAGGCACCAGAACAGACCCTGTCTCCCTGGGCATGCTCGGTTGTAAAGGAAGGGGCACTAGGCACACTTAATCACAGGCAATATCCTGCCTCTGGTGAAAGCTTACCCTCTCTCCTCGAGTTCCCCAGAGATACAACAGATACACCAGAGGCCCTCAGCAAGTAGTTGACTTAAACAAATCAAGCAATCTTTATCTGCTGGCTTAGATAAACTCCAAGTGAGATACGCGGGTCCTGAGTAAAAGTGTTACACCAAAGCTTCATCCCCTGCAAGTAAATCTTCATCCACCAACCCTGCCCCCTGCAACACAGAGCATGTCCTCCTAGACCATCTCCACTCTCCTATTTGTAAGAATATAGAAGATTTGAACAATACCATCCACCAACTTGACCTGATTAACATTGAGAGGTCACTCCATCAAACAGCAGAATTCACATTCTTCTCAGGAACACAAGGAATGTTCATCAGGTCAGGCCATATGTGTGGCCATAAAGTGTGTTTCAAATTAAAAGATTGAAATAAAAAAAAAATTGAAATCATACAAGTTATATTCTCTAAGAGAATGGAGTTAAATTTAAAAGTAATAGCAGTAAGCCATCTTGGAAATCACCAAATATCAGGAAATTAAGCAAAACACTTAAATAACCCATATATCAGTGAAAAAAACAACAAAGGGAATTGGGAAATATTTCAAACTGAATGATAATGAAAGCAAAACATATCAAAAATCGTAGGCGACAGCGAACACATGGGGCTAAAAGAAAGGTTAGAGCTCTAGATGCTTGTATTAATAAAGAAAAAAGGCATGAAATCAATGATCTCAGCTTCCACCTATAAATGCAAAAAAGAAAAGCAAATAAAACTCAGTGTAAGCAGGAGACAGGAAACAACAAGAAGAGAGAAAATCAATGATATAAAATTGGACGAACTAATGAAAATCAACAAAGTCAAAGTTGTCTCTTTGGAAAGATAATAAAATTGATAGCCTCTCTGAGGAGATTAATCAAGAAAAAAGGAGCGAAAACACACATTATCAATATCAGAAACAAAGAGGGGATTTCACTACAGATTCTGTATCTATTAAAAGAAGAGTAGGGGTGCCTGGGTGGCTCAGCTGCTTAAGTGACTGCCTTCGGCTCAGGTCATGATCCTGGAGTCCCAGGATCAAGTCCCACATCGGGCTCCCTGCTCGGCGGGGGGTCTGCTTCTCCCTCTGACCCTCCCCCCTCTCATGCTCTCTCTCTCACTCTCTCTCAAATAAATAAATAAATTCTTTAAAAAAAAAGAAGAATAGAAACAAATCAAGGGTTGCTAGAGGGGAGGTGGGTGGGGGGAATGGGGTAACTGGGTGATGGGCACGAAGGAGGGCATGTGATGTGATGAGCACTGGGTGTTATACACAACTGATAAATTATTGAACACTACATCTGAAACTAATGATGTACTGTATATTGGCTAATTGAATTTAAATAAAAAAATTAAAAAAAAAGAAGAATAGAGATTATTAGGAACAACCTTACAGCAATAAGTTGGCAACTTAGGTGAAGTAGACAAACTCTTTGAAAAAGATAACTCACCAA
The DNA here is from genome assembly GCF_003265705.2 of Callorhinus ursinus. NCBI lineage: Eukaryota > Metazoa > Chordata > Mammalia > Carnivora > Otariidae > Callorhinus > Callorhinus ursinus. Next base: position 781,369 of record NW_027397105.1, on the reverse strand, counting down.
AACTAACAATATGAAAGCATAAGTTTAAATAACCCTACATATATAAAATAATTTTTAATTCAATTCAAAAACTTTCCCACAAAAAAAAAACTTCAAGTCCAGATGGATTTACCAATGAATTTTATCAAACATTTAAGGAAGAAATAGTACCAATATTAAACAAAGTCTTTCAGAAAATCAAAGAGAAGGAAGCATTTCCCAAATCATTTAATGAAGCCAGAATAATTCTGGTACAAAAAGCTGAAAATATATTAAGAAAAGAAAATTACAAACCAGGAATCCTTATGATTAGAGAGAGAAAAATTTTTATCCAACTACTAACAAATTAAACATAATGGTATATAAAGGTGTAACACATCATGATCAAATAATGTTTATCACAAGAATGCAACATTAATATAACATTGGGAAAATGTTTGAAAAAATCAAGTTGAAAAAGTGAAATTTTCTAAATTAATGTAAAGGAAGAAAATCAGTATAATTTGCAACACTTGTCATATAAAGCAGAAAAATCACATGATTTATTTATTTATTTATTTATTTATTCATTTATTTATAAGATTTTTATTTATTTTCTGACAGAGAAACAGCAAGAGAGGGAACATAAGCCGGGGGGGAGTGGGGGAGGGAGAAGCAGGTTTCCGGCGGAGCACGGAGCCCGATGGGGGGCTTGATCCCAGGACCCCGGGATCATGACCTGATCCAAAGGAAGACACTTAACAACTGAGCCACCCAGGTGCCCCGAAAAGTCACATGATTTAGATAAAGCATTGGACAAAATGCAGCATCTACTATGGTTATAAAAAAATTAAACTATGAAAGAATTTCCTTAATCTGAGAGAGGTGTCTATTAAATCCCTAGAGCTAACAATATCCTACTTAATAGTAAAACATTGAATGTTTTTCCTATCAAATCAATAGCAAAGTTACCCGATAATTGTTTTCAACATTGTACTGGAAGTTTTCGACAGTGTAATAGGAAAAGAAAAATAAATAAAAATCATAAATATTGGAAATTGAGTAAAACTGTCATGATTCACAAGTGACATGGATGTATATATAGAATATGGAATCTACAAAAAAATACCAGGATAATTGAGTTATCAACCTTGCAGGATACAATGCCACTGTATAAAAATCAATGAGGGGTGCCTGGGTGGCGCAGTTGGTTAAGCATCGACTCTTGATTTCAGCTCAGGTCATGATCCCAGGGTCCTGGGATTGAGCCCCATGTTGGGTTCAGCACTCAGAGGGGAGTCTGCTTGAGATTCTCTCTCTCGCCCTCTCCCTCTGCTCTTCCCTGCTTACATGCTCTCTCATTCTCTCTCTCTCTCTCTCTTTCAAATAAATAAATCTTTTTAAAAATCAGTGATTGTTTTATGTACTAGCAACAAAAAAAATTAGAAAATGGAAGTGTTTTAAAATACCATCTGCAATAGAATTAATAAAAGCAGATACCTAGCAATGAATGCAATGAACGAGGAGCAAACCCGCTCTACCGAAAACTATAAAACATTGTTTTTATACTGCTGTGAGAAATGAAAGATCTCCATAAATGGAAAGATATACCATGTTCATGAATCAAACAACTTGACATTATTATGATGTCTGCTCTCCCCAAACTGATCTATAGATTACAATCCCAGATTCCAAGAAGAGCTTCCTGGGGAACTGACAAGGTGATTCTAAAATGTATAGGAAAATCCAGGTTACCTAGAATAGCCAAAACAGTATTGAAGAACCAAGTTGGGAGACTTTAACTGATTCCTCTAAAGCAACAGTAATTGCTTCAGTACAGTTTTGATAAAAGAACAGATAAACAGGTGAATGGAACAGAATACAAAGTCAAAAAAATCGACCCACACATATGGTCAATTAATTTTTGACAAAGTCGATTCAAGAAGAGAAAGGAACGTCTTTTTATAAATGGTGCTGGAACAACTGGATATCCATATTGAAAAAAAAATCTAAGCACCTTCCTCACTCCACATGCAAAAATTAAATAGAGGTATGTCATAGTCTTAAACATAGTGCTAGAACCACAAAACTTCCAGAGAAGACAGATGTTATTTTCAACACTTGGGGCAGACAATGTATGAAATAATAGAATATGTAGATATATGATGGTCTCTGCCCACCCCACCCCCCCGCCATTTCTGGCACAGAGCTCCTAAATCCTTTGGCATTGCCTGAGTGGTCAGAATCTCCTTTGTTCTAAGGAGGTGACTCTTGGTGGCTCCTGGATGGGGACTGGTCTCCAGAGAGACCAAGCCATGAATAAAAGCTTGGAATTTTTTGTCTCATTCACTGTTCTCTGGAGAGAGGCTAGGAATTGAGTTAATGATTGATTATGCCAATCATATGAGACCTCTGTAAGAATCCCCAAAGTATAGGGTTTCAGGAGCTTATGGGTGGATGAACATGTAGGGATGTGGGGAGAGTGGTGCCTGAAGAAGGCATGGTGGCTCTGCCCCTTCCCCACACGTCACCCTGGGCGTCCATCTGCTGTTCCTGAGTTATGTCCTTTTATGGCAACATGATAACCTATTTCCTGAGGTCTGGGAGCTGCTCCAGAACATGAATCAGACCCAAAGAGGGGGTCGTGGGAACCTAGAGCTGGCTGGTCAGAAGCATAGGTGACACCTGGATCTGCAATGGGCACCTGAACGGGGTGGGGGTGGGGGGCAGACTTGTAGGGCTGAACCCTACCCCCATGGGATCTGAGGTTGTCTCCAGGTAGGCAAGCTGAGAATTGAGTTAAATTGTAATGTCCCCAGCTGGTGTTGCAGAGAAGTGGTCGACAGGGGGAAAACCCACACGTCTGGTGACCAGAAGTGTCAGAAGTAAAGAGCTCTGTGTGAGAAGAACAGGAGAGATGCACCGAACAGTGAGCTTTTCCTGCTCACAAAGTCTTCTTAGAACACAGAAAACAATACTCATCAATTTTTTTTAAAATGAACAAACCAAGTTTATCAAAATTTAAATTTCTTCTCTCGAATATATACCATTAACCACATTAATAAGCAGGCTACCAACTGAGAGAAGGGGACTTGTGCAGAATATGTAAGGAATCCCAGTAATCAACAGCAAAAAGACAAGTGACATGACTTTAAAAATGAGCAAAGGACTATTTTCATGAAAGAAAGTAGATGACTAAGCACTAAGACATGAAAATGCTCAATACGTCCATCGGGAAATGTAAATTAAAATCACAGTGAGATACATTTCATACCCACTGGGATGTGTTTTAACTGACATCAGGTGGGCACAAGGAATCTTTCTGGGGGAGACGGAAATATTCTAAACCAGATTCGGTGGTGATACATTTATGAAAAACCTTCCAAGCACCCCACGTAGATGATTTCTCATCGAGCTCCATGGGGAGCATCAGCCGTGGATTACAAGGGAGAGACACAAGCCTATGGGGAAATTGTACCAAATAGCTGGAGAAAGGTAAACAGAAAATTCGGGCAGTAATTACCTCAGAAAGGGTGGGAAGTCCTAAAGACAAAGAGGAAACTTCTAAGGTATTTGTAATCATTTTCCCCCATATTGGCAGCAATAGGTGGGTCGTTCATCGCATCAATACTTTTTATGCCTTATGGATAGTTTATAAATGTTGTCTTGTTTCCACCCTAGAGTTAATGCAAACAACTTCACTAAAGAGATCATGGAAGAGATTGCGGTGGACCAGATAGGAACTCTCATTAGAGTAACAACCTGCCCGGTGTGGAGTGGGTGGGTGAGACTTGACCCCCCACCAAGAAACTGGTACCTGCACCACAGGCAGAGTTAGGAGAGCCCCCAGGGATGAAAGCCAGTGGGGGCCACGTAGAGAGACAGGCGGATGGACCTGACGGGGTTGGGGGTTGCCCAGTGAGGCAGAGAAGGTGGTGGAAGACAACAATGGGTTGGCTCAAGACTGCGGACGCTCTACTCAGGACACGTGGCCTGATTTCTCCCAGCTCCCTCAGCTCAGTGCCGGTTCGACGTCACACCTTCACGCTTCAGTTGAGCTGTGCGCACAGCCGCCTCAGGCTCAGCATCCAGTCCGTTTGGAGAAGGTGAACGGGGATGTCGGAGACGGGGGCTGAGGGTGGTACCTTTGGCCCCGAGCAGCACCGGCTCTGGGATTTCTGGGCCAAGCGCAGTGTCTGCATAGCTGGAAACACAGACGTTCCAGGCAGGGTGAGCTGCGAGGCATTCACGGTGCAAACGCAATGGGCAACCATTTCTGCCACACACCCCCAGCCCGAGGGCGGGGTCCTGGCTGTCGACTCCCTCATGCAGTGATTTATTTATTTATTTATTTTTAAAAATATTTTATTTATTTATTTGACAGAGAGAGAGAGACATCGAGAGAGGGAGAAGCAGGCTTCCCGCCGAGCAGGGAGCCCCATGCGGGGCTCGATCCCAGGACCCTGGGACCATGACCTGAGCCGAAGGCAGACGCTCAACGACTGAGCCCCCCAGGCGCCCCTGCAGGGACTTAAATCACACACCCGTGGTCACCTGCTGACAGCCAGGGACGGGGAGGAGGAACACCTCTGTGCTCCAGCGACCTTGGGGCCGATAGGGGTTCCTTAGGCAGCACAAAAAGAACAATGCGTCAAAGAACAAACAAAGAAAAATGAATTGGTCTGCATCAGAATGAAAACATTCGCCTTTTCCAAAGACGCCATTAACAAAATGAAAAGACGGGAGGTACAGAGATTCCTGGGGTCCCTATATCTGAGGAAGGACGTGCACTCCGAGCATATAAAGCGCTCTGCGGACTCAACCAGAACACGACCACAAATGTTTAAAAGGCCAAATGGCTTTAAAACATTCCCAAAAGGAGATACTGGGATGACCCAGAAGGACATCCAAGGATGCTTGGTATCTATGGCCAAGGAGACGCAGCGGGAAACCACAGTGGGACGCCGTTTCCTCCTGGACTTGAGCTCCTGTCCCTGGGGCCCTGGCCCGTCTGGTATTCCAGCGGAAAGACCCGGAGTCTGCCAAGTCTTCCCAGCCTGATAGGACTCAAACTCTAAACCCTGTCGCCCCTAAAATCTGTGTTCAGCTCCCTTGGGCTTGTCACTGTTGCTTTCTCAGGCCGGGGCTCCCTGATGTGTCCTGACAGGTGCATTGGCCGTCAGCCGAGGCTCGAGGGGAGTGTGTGCAGTCGGGGCTCCTTTTCGGCACCTTCCCCATCCAGCCTCTGTCCACTCTGGAAGCCCTGAACTCTGGGCCAGTGAGACCGAGGTCCTCTGCCTCAGTCCCTGCCAGCCCATTCAGGGGTCCTGGGGCGTGCCACTGGGGAAAACCGTAGAAATGCACATCTCTCCCAAGGGCCGGACACCCCCCATTAATCCATGCATTCCGCAGAGCGCTAAAGCGTCTCCAGCAGTTACCACCCACGACCTCTGGGGTTCACAGCCGGTACCTGGAGGCAAGATATTCTGATATAAACCATTCCACCAAGGCCAGAACTAGGAAACTGCCCCAAAGTATGTTTATTTTATGATCCGTGTTCTTTCTATTTCTTTGCAAAGAGAACAAAGGTAGCTATAAGGAAAAATCAAAACTTTGTTGGACTTGTTTCCACCTCTTTTTTCCCACCACTTCTTTTAGAGCTTGGTGCTGCTTTGCTGTCCCCTCCTCGACTGCAGGCCGCCATTCTCTGGTGCCCACTCTGACCTGAGTGTCTGGTCCAGCAGCAGGGTCCCCGTCTTCCCCCTGGACCCAGACTTTATAAGCCACGCCTCGGAGTCACGACGCATGGTGCTCTGTCCAGCATACATCAGGAGCGCCAGTGATGAGCCAGCGGTGTTAGACCCTTAATTTTTTAAATCAAATATTTTGTAAGGTCCCTGTGTCCATTAATTATTGGTAGAGCACAAACTGCTCCAAAGCAAAGTGTCTGAATGCACAGCACTTTGTTATTCCTCCTGTTTCCGTGGGTCGACTCCGTCGTGAGCCTGCGTTAGCTGGTGGGCTGGCGGGGCCGGGAGACCCAACATGGCTTTGCTCGCACGTGTGGGCAGTCGGTCTGGCAGTCAGCTTCCCCGCCCGGTGGTCTCGGCACTGCTTTCCAAGAGCGTTGTCCGCCCAGAAGCTGCAGGGCATCTGGAGGCCAGCCTTGGATGTCATACACTATCCATTCTGCTGTCATCTGAGGATCAAAGCAAGTCGCAAGGCCAGCCCGGAATCGAGGAGGCGTGGAGAAGTGGGCTTCTCCAGGGCGCGAACGGGAGGGGTGGCCAAGCCACGTGGCAAAGGGACGTACACCTTGGCAGGACTTTGCAGCCATAAACCATTCCCCATGGCACCCTTTATGACCCTTAAAACAAAATCACTCAACTAACCATAATATAAGGTAAGAATGGAGGAAGAGCGAATCCTAGTAAAACAGTACGTGTTTCAGTATTCACCGTGTAAACGCTTGGGGACGCTTGCGCCTGAAGACAGCGTGAAACCATCAGCCCTTTCCACATATGTGCAGAGTCCCACACAGTGTTCCATCGGGAATGACTTCCAATGCGCTAAATGACTGTTGCGCACATTCAAAGCAAAAGGAAACACAAAATTCCCACGCTTTGTACCCTAGTTGCATTCCTGGACTATTTGGTGTAGATGAAACACTGAACCAAAAAGGATGGATGTTCTACGTTCACATACGTGTGAACAAATACCCTACAAGAATGTCTGGCCCAACGTTCGAAGCCCAGCAGGACAAAGGATCATTTGTCGAGAACATTGCAGAACAACGAGGCGTCCCTCCGTCTTTGGTGCAACAAAACCGCACCCTGGAGCCTGAGGGGTCCCCTCAGGGGTGGGGCTGCCCGTCGGGACGTCAGATTGGAGGCTGTCATGACCCGAAATGCACACTATGGGAAACCACAAAGCATCACCCTCGAGGACCCCCAGGGAGACACACGGAAGCAAAGCGGAACAGGTGCCCTGGGGGTTGGGGAGGGTGATAAAAGAGAGGCAGGTGCAGCTCCCGGCAGGTCACCGAGCCCGTGGCTCCGTGTTTCCCGCCCACTTCAACGGGGGAAGACTCAGTGATGCAGCCCCTTTGGGAGGTGGCCGGCCAGGTTGCTCACTGTACCTGTGTGGCTCGGGGACCCCATCCTGAGGGCATGCAGGTGGCCCACTCCCAGCTCCAAAATCCAGAGCTCACCCTGAGAACGAGCTTCTGCTGGGCTTGAAAGACGGGCAAATTCAGGGCCTCTGGATGGGGGTGGGGTGTCTGGGGCAGGGGCATACATCAAGATTGAATTTTTATGTCTATGCCCCCTCCCCCAGAGCTTTTCCCGAGAAATGAGGGAAGGTCACGGCTTGATTTGATGGCTGTAGATGACTTGGCCGGGTCCCCAGGGGCAGAGGGAGAAGCCAGAGCCCGTGTGTGTCTGCACACCGCACACACTTAGACGGTGATCTATGGGTTATGGAGTCATTTCTGTTAATTAAACTCCGTAATATAATTTAGAGGTAACAGAGCTTGGCCTGTATTTCAGATGGTCCCTGGAGGACGAGGAAAGTGGGAGAATATGCCATCTGGCAAAGCACCATGAAACTTAATCACGGGGGGGACTCTGCCAGAAATCCCACTCTGACAGAAGAGGGACACGCGGTGGACAAGTCCACACGCAGAATCCCGACTCACTTCACCGAACGCTCAAGGCTGAGAGCACGTTTTGGGGTCCCCACGGCCTGCGAATCCCCCAGGGGCCGTAGCAGGCTCCCTCCACACCCCCATGGGAGTCCTACAGGGGCCAGGCTCCCCTGACTGCCCCCCGAATCGAGCCCCCTTCCTGCTCAGACGGTGTTTCCTTGGGGCCACAGACGGGCCACGTTGTCTGAAGGCCATGCACCTTCGGAAGGAAATCAATACATAATTATGTGTCGTGTGTGTGAAGCGGGGCCCAGAGCCAGGCTATTGGGAATTAGATTGAGTAGAAGCCGGGGGGTCAGGGCTGGACCAGCAGGGACGAGCCGGGCCCAGGTCCCGCCTGAGATCTTGGAGCTGTGGCCTCCTCGTGGGCCTCCCCCACGGACATGTGGGTCCCGAGACACATCAGGACAGACAGAGCTGGGGGTGACGGCTGCTTGGCTTCTCCCTGTGGGTCTGCAGAGGGCTGGACGCCGTACAGCCACCCCGCGCCCCGCCTGCCGGCTTCCCCGCGGGGGGAAAGTCAGTCTGTGCCACCAGAGAGGCCCAGACCTGCATCCTGCTGGGTCACTGCCGGTCACCGGCCCCCCGTGGAAAATGAGCAAACGAGAACAGCGGCTGGACGGGGTTGTCTGCGAGCGTTCCGCGAGACGGAAGACGCAAGTTGGCCTGGCACGCAGTAGGCGGGCACCACGGAAGGACGAGCCATCGGCCTCAGTACCTCGTACGGCTTTCCCACGATAGCGCCGGATGAGCTGGGTCAGTGGAAGAGCCGCAGAACCGAGAAGGGACGTGCTCGAGGTCCGCCCATGCTCTGCTGTCGTCCCCGCACCGTGGAGGCTCCGAGCCTCACGTCTCCTCTTTTCTCATCCCCGACTGCTTTTCCTGAGGTGGTTCCAGAAGGCACACTCTCCCACAGCATTAAAAAATAATTTATAGAAATAATGTTCCTTTAATGAAAGCACACTGAATGACACAATTTTTACGGCGCATGGCAGAATACGAAAGAGCCGAGCTCTTGCAGAGAAATGAATCTCTCCCACTCCGGTAGGCTCTGAACACCACGGCCTCCTCAGGTGCATATAATATATTGACTTGGGAAGTTGAACTTGCAGTGTAACTGGGCCAAGCCGGCCACTCAGTTCTGCTCCAGAGAGTCCTCCGAAGACAGGCTCTCTCGGCCAGGCTCATAAATACGAGGACAGGAAGAACAAACTCAATTCTGCTTGTTCTTCATCTTCCTTTTTTTTTTTTTTATAATTAAACAGTTAGTGGATAAATTGCACGGTAATTGATTGCAAAATTGCTTTTTTAATGAGATTTAGACACTAGGAAATAGCTTTTTTTCTCCAATACGCCCAAAGTGAACCTGGTCATTTTGACGACAAGTCGCCTTGCTGGCCTCCTGGCACGAGCACCTCAGGGAGGAGCGGAGAGTTGGGGCACAGCTGAGACCGTCTGAGGCTGCCCCGCCCGCCCCCTCATCATCGGGACGCCGAAGGCCGCTCTGGGAAGTGCCTGCTGCATCTCGCCCCGGCTCACCATGTGCCCGTCTCCGGAGGGAACCGTGAGGTCCCCCGGCCCCCAGCACCCGGCTGGCAGGAATGGTCAGACCCTCAGGCGTCCCAGAATCTAGCACGGGGAGGTCTTTACATTTAGCGGATGAAGACACGGAGGCACCTCTCGGGACCCACCCCAGGCCTCCCTGATGGAATTCCAGCCCCCGCGAGTCCACGGCTCAGAGGCAAGACGCAGAAATAGGCACACCAACGGATCAGGAGGCCCCGCGGTTGGTAGAGCCCGTGTACGAGAAGGAGCTCTCGCACGGGGCCTTGCAGGGTGAGTAGGAGTTGGCAGGATGAAGCCAGAGTGAGCACTGTGCTCTCTGCTCACACCGGGTGTCGGTGGGTGTGTCCGCGAGCGAGGCAACCGTGGCAGGAACCCGGCTGGCGCTGGGAGGAGCTTGACCAGAGTCCTTGCTCAGCCACACCCTTGATCCGTTTCGGCTTCTCCACTGCTTGCCGGGGCTGTGGGTGTGAACTAGCAGAGATGCCGTCTCTGCCCTCCTGAAGCTCAGCGGGAGACGTGCCCACGTAATTGTGCATATTCCCACTCTGCGGCCTGGAGGAGGAGACAGCCACCCCCCAAATGGTCACACGCACAGAAAATGCAAAATTCCAGGATGGGGTGGGGCTGATCCTGTATGGGGTGGGGGGCAGGTTCTAGACCGGCTGTTGGAGGCACCCTCCCCAAGGAAGATCCGGACATCACCAGCACCCCGGCGAGGCAGGGAACGCTGCTCCGCGTGGAGGGAACAGTGTGTGCAAAGGCCCTGCGGGCGAGGGGTCGCAGCAAACCCTGGGGTCTGGGGGCTTCTCAGGAGGGTAGGGAAGGCAGAGCGGTGTCTGTGGAAAGGAGCTGTGTCTCCGTCAGGGAGGGCTTCGAGGCAGGAGTGACGTGGACAGGTCTGCGTCCAGACGAGGCATCACTGGCGGCTGTGGACTGAGCATCTGGGGGGACGTGGGGCGCCCGAGGGCAGGCAGGAGGGTCTGCAGACAGCGCCGCCCACACACTGTCCTGGCCCCAGGTGGCTGCGTGATCCCATGTCTCCCGTGCCCTTGTGTATCCTTTCAGGGACCCTCCCCAAATACCTGAGGCAGGTTCGGTTTGTCCCGAGCCCCTCACTCCGTCCTGCGGCTGGGTCGGTGGCCGCGGGGAGCCAGCTCTGCACAGATTCGGAAGGAGACTCATCATCAAGAGGTCTGGAAGCCGTCAGCAACCCAGCTGCATGGATCCCCGGCACACCCCCGAGCAGCTCGGGCGTCGAGCGAGGCTTCCCTGCTGGGTGAGCCCCCAAACGTACGGCCCCAACCCTGACGGCCTCCTCCCGCCCACGTGAGAGTCCAGCCCAAGTGCTTGCTCCCGGCGGTGATGCATTCCCTCCACATGAAGAATGCCTCTGTCACGACTTCTCGGCTCTGCCACCCACCGTAGTGGGGAAGCAGGCACAGACTAACCCCGGGGAGGAATGGGCGTGGCCACGTGCCAGTAAATTTGACTTAGACAAGCAGCAGATGGGAATGGCTGTGTTCCAATAAAACTTTATTTGTAAAGTTTTAAGGACCAGACCGGATTCAGCAGGTGGGCTGTATTTTGTCCCCTGCTCCCCGCTGGTAACAGGGGTAAGGAGCGGGTCGAGGAACGCTCCTTGGTAGTTTCCTTCGGCCAGGATGGCTCCGTGTTCCTGTGTCCCTGCCCAGGTGAAAATCCCTCCCAGGCTGGGCAAGTGCCACTCGGGGGAAGGGCAGCGGGTCCTGGTGATGGGCTAGCCACCGGCCCCGGGACCTGAGTTACTGAGTCCTGTCCAGCCAGCACTTCCCGAGCACCCACCGTGGGGCAGGCTCCGAGCTCCTTCCAGGGAGACTGGCGGGCATAGGACTCTGCTCCCGCCTGGGAGGAACCGGGATCCAGTTTAAACAGAAAATGCAGCTATTTCTAAGAGCAACAGAAGCTCCCTTTCTGAGGCTTTTGGTTTTCAGACAGGTGCCCGAGATGCCGGAACCACGGCCCTAGGGGACGCTGCTGGGAGAGACACAGAATCAGCAGGGCTCCCCAAGGCAGGAGCATTCTGTTTAGTTCTCTTGAAGCCCCCGAGCTCAGCACAGCCCCCCACCCCCACCCACAGACGGCCCCCAGGATTGGCCGGATGGGAGAACGCACCCCGACCCCTCCTCAGAGCTGGATCCTGGGGGTTTCTTATCCTCCACAGGTTCCTTAATCCAAGCCAGAGACCCCCGGATTACTGCAAAGTCAAGGGGAATCATTTGCATCCCCAAAACAAGAGTAAACACAGGTCTCTCCTGCAGGTGTTGGGGCCGGACGGGGACTCCGGCCTTGCCTGCAGCCACAAGGTCTGACTCTAAGACTCTGTAACAGGAACTTGAGGATTCTTCACGCCTTAGGAAAGGCAGGCACACCCACAGCTCGAGGGGACCCTCACAAGTGACACGATGGACGAGGTCAGCTCTAGTCCCTCCAGCTTACAGGAGACCACAGCCAGGGCCTACGTGGCGAGGCAGGTCCCCCAGTGCCACACCAGGGCCTGGAGGCCAGGGCTGAGTCTAGAATCTGTGGGGGTCCGTCCCCTCCCCGGGCCTGTGGCTCCAGCCCCGAGGACACCATACCACTAAGTACCCATTTCCTTGCATCTTCTCTAAAGAAGAGTGATCCAAGGCCGGTGCGTACTGCAAACACTCAGAAGCGGTAATCTGGTGAAGTTTATAAATGAGGTGCCCTGGGGCGTGGCACAGAAGGGATGGGGTTTACAGAAAACCCAGGGACAGGGGCTGGGGGATGCTCTCTGTTCCGTGGCCTCTGGTGAGTCGCCTGCACCCTCCGTTTGTTCCCAGGCGTCGAAGGAGGGGTGGGCTCAGAAGTTCCCTGGAGTCTTTCCTACTCAAGGAAAGTGCTGCAGTAGATTTTCTCAGGGCATTAGGCCAACGTCTTCACATTCCCTTAGAGGCTCCTTAGGCCCCGGAGGGGAGGCAAAGGCCCGCGGGGAGGCCCGGGCGAGGCCCCTCAGGCAGCCTCTGGATTGAGGCCCAGCAGAGAGAGCAGGGGCCCTGGGGAGGGCGGGTGGAGGGCCGCCAACTCCCCACAGGTGCCCAGAGCCCGGGAATGCTGCAGGTGCCCAGACTCAGAGCTCCAGAGTAGCGGTAGCGTGGTAAGAACGAATGTCGGGGGGAGGCCCACAGGTCCTGGCGCATCCTTGGAGAGGGAGGGGGGCTGGGGGTGGGAGGAAGCCGTCCCGTCAGGGGTGGGAAGCTGGGCTGGGGGACTTTCCAAATGGGAGCCCCCGCGCCAGGGAGGAGGTGACCATGGGACTTCGTGGGCGTCTGTTCTGAAAGGTCACGAGCGCCAGGCCAAAGTCAAGATTTGTAGTATATTTTGAAAGCCGCGTGGATGGGTGCGCTGGCTGTACCAACAGTGGTGATTGCAATCACTTGCCGTTCCCATGGCAACAGGCGAGATTAAAAGAGCAAACAAGGAGGGGAACTCTCTCCAGATTCAACTCCGCAGATTTCGGATTTTAACCGCCAAGCAGCCTGCTAGAACACGGCGCCCGTGGCTCACCGTTCAAGTTCCTGGGTAAGTGACCGGGGGCCTCCAGCCTGACCGTACCGTACTCACTCCTCCCATCCAGGGCCTGAAGGCATCGGGTAGCTTCTTGAATATCTCCAGCGACGGGGAGCTCATTCCGCCGCTGGCTGGATATGGGTGCTCAATAAAGGGGGACTCTAGGCGGCCAGGGGTAAAACCATGAAGGCGTGGGGTCAGGCTGCAGAAACAAGGATGAACAGACCACAGTGGCTAATGGTTCATCTTCCTCACAGCTAACGTTTATGGAAGCATGGTTCCCAGTGTTCCACCCTCGACTGACCGCAGAGGACCAGGTGCGGTAGCTAGCAAGCAGAACAGTTGCACAGGTCACGCACTGTGCCAGTTCCTCCCTACGCATGACCTCCTCTAGTCCCCGCCACAACCTGCAGCAGCAGCATTACTATTCCTCCTTTGCAGACGAGGGAGGGCAGCCTGGGGAGGTGAGGGCCAGGGTAGCAGAACCACGATGGAAGCTCAGACGCGTCTGACCCCAGGGGCCACGTTTGAGGGAAGACCTGGCTGGGTTTGGCAGAGGCAGGTGGTGGCGAGAAGGTGGGGCTCGGACGGCCGGGCTGGGAGATGCTGGTTGCGCCGCGAGCCTGGTCTCTGAGCCTCACGCCCCCCTGCAGAGAGGCACGCCGTCACCAGGGAGGAGCAGATTTTTGGAAAAACATCACCAAAACAAAACAATGAATTCACAGAGAAAAGGACAATTACATACACTGCCCTGGGGCACCTGGTGTTCAGCCGCAGATGAGCAAGGTCCAGTCCCAAACTCAGCCCGTCTGGTCACTGTGTACCTATTGTGTACTGGGTGCTGTGGGAGCTGCTGGAGATTCAGAAGGGATGAGGCCTGGCCCACACAGAGGGAGGCTGGCATGGGGAGAGGGGGTCAAGGCCGCAAACCGCCACAGGGCAAATCAAAAGCAAGTGTCACGGGAGTGAGGTGGACTGTGGGCTGAGGCTGGGAGAGGGGGTACCCTGGAGGCCTTCTTGGAGGAGAGGGCCTTTTCAGTCCTCTTGGTCTGGCCCACCCGGAGAGGCACAGAGAGGGCCAGACAGCAGCAGAGATGCACCTGTGGAGTCAAAGGGACAACAGCCTGGGAGGGATGGGGTAACACAGATGCCGGCATGGGGAGCGACCTCGCCAGGCCCCACGGACGCACCGGACAGAGAAGGAGCAAGGGGAGGACAGCAGAGTCTGCAGTTACGACCGTTCCAGCCACAGGCATGTGGGTTTGCCCCCACTCAGGGCCAACGGGCAGGCAGAGGATCGGGTGTGAACATCTGCATCCTGAACACTGAGGGTCTGCCGGCAGATACAGACCTCCAAATGAGGCCTGGGTACTCCTCCCTGGGTAACCCGCTGAAGCGGGGAGCCCGGGAGCGGCCAGGCCTCTGCTCGCTCGTCCTGCAGGGAAGCCCCCCACGCCCCCCGCCCACCAGCAGCCCAGCCCAGGTGCGGACACTGCAACCAAACTTTCACCGTCTCGCCTTAAAAATGCGCTGGGCCAGCAAGGGTCTCTAGACCCTGGAGATGACCCCCGGTGTAAGAAAGACTGAGCAGGGACCTCCGATTAAATAAGGCTAATACAGGAGTAAAAGAGACATTTCAAAAACCTTATCATCAATACCCTCAGGGAGATAAAAAATATATATATATATATATATATATGTATATATATTGTTCCCCACAAAACTGGAAACAGAATTCCATAAAACAGAAATGACCCCTCCATAAGCAAGAGCTTTGAGAAATTAATACTAGAAGAGCAGTAGTACAAAATTGAGTGGAAAGTTGTGCAAATAAAGTTGAAGAAATATCCCCAAAAAATAAGACAAGAAAAGACATGGTCAGCAGGAAATCAAGAGTATAAGGTCTGGAATATCAGTGCATGAGGTCCAACATGGAACTGACACGAGTTCCCGATGGAACGGGGCGGGGGGTGGGTGGCGGGAAACACAACTGGTGGCCCGCGAGAACGGAAGTCAAGGACACGCCAAGGCATGTCATCGGGCAATTTCCTAGTGTCAGGAGTAAGGAAGGGCCCGAGGAGCTTCCAAGGGAAGTCACGTGCAGTCACATCCAAAGGCTCAGGAATGAAAATGGCTCTCTGTACGCTCCAGGCTGACCCGCATTCCCCCAAAACCCATATGGGCAAGTCCTCACCATGACACCTCGAATGCGATGGGATTTGGGGATGGGATCAGTACTGCCACCTCTAGTTAAGATGAGGTCACGCTGCAGCAGAGCGAGCCCCAAATCCAACAGGAGGGATGTCCTCGTAAAAACTGGACACGGGCCCGCGCACAGGGAGATGCCACGTGACGGTCAGGACAGAGGTTGGGGTGATGACAGCTGAGCGAGGCCAAGGAGCACCAGAAACCTCCAGGGGCAAGGAGACGGGTGTGGAATGCATTGGCCCCCCGCCCCCAGAAGGAGCCCGCCATGGTCCTGGAGTTGCTGCCTCCAGAAGTGGAGGGGACGGAAGACTTTTGTGCAAGCCCCCGTTCGGTGGCGCTACCTCGTGGCAGCCCAAGGAGGCTGAGTCGTAGCCACTGGAGGACGCTGACAGAGTGGCACAAAGCCCCCGAAGCAGCCCCCAGCCTCAAATTCTCCAGCCAGCCCAAGACCAGTCGAGCGCGGAGGAAAAATAAATACCCTCAGCCATGCGCGATTTCCATCTCCCACGCACCTTTTCTCAGAAACCCGCTGGAGGATGCTCTGTCCCCGAAACGAAGGAGCAAATGACAAAAGAGAAAGACGGGCTCCAGGAGGTGCGGAAGACCAGGCGTGCGAGGCAAAGGGGTGTCCCCAAGTGACGCTGTGCGGCAGGAACGGAAGGAATGTCACCGGCGGGAAAATCAAAAGCTGATTGATCACGGGGGAGTACCACCAAGACGGATTGCACGGAACCCACGGATGTTTGGAAGGAATTTCTGGTAGAGGCACAGAACGCTAAGCCCGTCCATCCTTGGACAATTACTCTCAGTGCCTTCCGTGGGTCGGACACTGTTCTCAGCTCCGGGAACACGGCAGCAAAGTCGGCAGACAAACTCACCTTTGTGGGTTTACCTTCTAGTGCAGGAAATCAGACCAGAACGGAAATAGGGCCGCCTCTGGAAGTAAAGCCGGAACGGGTGCCGGGGCAGGATGGGGGCTCCACTCCAGCCAGAGCAGCCAGGGAAGGCCTGACTGAGAGGGGACCGAAGGGGGTGAGGGAGGAGGTCTGTGGGCATCTGGGGAAACCGAGGCAGAGTCAGTGTGAAGATGCCCCAGCACGGGCAGGTCGCCGGCGAGCCTGTGTGCTGGAGGGAGCTGAATCCGGGAAGGAGCTCACGCTCCAGGAGCAACCTGATCTAACCACCTTGCCGCGGAATCACTCCACCCGCTTATTGAAACAGGGAACGGCGAAGGACGCGCAGGGACCCAGCATGGGGCGCGGCCTGAGCACCGGGTGGGAGCCCGTGGCGGTGTGGACCAAGGGAGGCGGTGGGAAGCAGGAAGAACGCAGCTGCCACCCACTTCCCGCGGCCGCCCCGTGCAGACGCCGGGGAGGAAGTGCGGGAGCTCAGGCTTGGCTCAGCCCAGGCGGCACGGCCGCTCATCACCGCCGCGCAACACGTGGCCGCGGCCTCGCTCGCCCCTGCTGGATGCGTGGTTCCCACCACCGCTCTGGAATTAATGCTTGGATACGTATTTACTTGGACACTCGCTCTTTACACGCCGCGCGCCAGGAAAGACGCACTGTTTTTTCCCGTAATACTGTGCTTTTCCGAGGCGATAATGTTTCAGCTAGCGGACAGTTCCACAGAAAAAAACGTTCCGGAACCGTCTGATAGAAAATGCTGTTACAAACTGCACCCTCATGACGACGGAAGGATGATCTGTGGGTTCAGGTGTATTGTTTTAAACCACTTCTTTCCCTTAAAGACACACACCTGTGACTCAGCGATCTCGCCGCAGTAAAAACACGACAGAGGAAAGTTGCTTCTCCCGGTTCTGCTTTCCAGCGTCTGTGTCCCTTTCAATAGTGTGTGTTTTACTCACTCGTTTTACTTTTCCTTTACTTAAAACCAGGATGAGTGGTTCTGTCCTGTGTAGATTTTAACGAAGCTGCTGAAGGCTGCAGGAAGAAGACCGCACTGGTGAAAGGTGTCCCGTTAAGGTAAGATTGAAGCCAAAATTGAAGACCGAGAGCTAATCTTTGTGTACCTTCTGAGTGGATGTATTTTCAAATTGGCAATTGGAAAAATAAAATTAGCTGGAATCACACAGTGCGATGGGGGGGAGCGAGTTTGGCAGATTACTGTAATTCTAATTTTATTTTCCCTGTGGTGGGCTCGCAGGACGGGCGGTTAGGGACAAGGCGCAGAGCCGCTCTTTCCGGCTGCTGCCTCGGACTCTCACGCCCCGAATGCTGTGGGTTCGCGGAGATCCTAAGTAGCCGGCTTCTGGGTCTTCGTGCCAAAGCTACGGGGGAATTAGGACTTCATGATGTTGAGGAATACCCACCGGAGAGCCGTGTTTGCAGACCACCCGAGACCTCCCGTGACCTCCCAAACGCAGTGGCGCCCGTCCATCTTCTTCCTAAAAGAACGGGTCCCGGACTTGGGACCTCGCTGGTGTCATTGCCCCGTTCTTGGCAGCGTGGACCGGACTTCCCCGGCTCCCCCAAGGGTGTCAGTCTCGAATAGTCTGAAAGCCAGGACTGTCGTACCGAAGGGGTAAAATATTCTGTGGGAGACAACTGAGCCATGGAAAGACAAGAGCGGACATGGAGACCCAGGTCTCTGGTCTACAAGGCCGTGGAACCAACGAGGGGCTCGCCAGGGAGAAGCTCAGGCCAATCCCCTCGCCCTGACCGGGCCCTGGACGCTGCTGCTGACCGCCCCTCATCCAGCCGCTAACGCAGATGCTGAGCCGTCCCGAGCTCAGGGACGTTCCTCTCCATCCAGAGCCAGTCCCTGTGTGACACCATCCACCTGGCACGCTGCCCCCACACAAACCCCGCTGCGCTCAGCTAGTCCTCCCCAGCTGTGGTAACAAATGTCCACAAACAAAGTGGCTTAAAACAACACAACATTTACCATTTCACAGTCTTGGGGTTCAGACGTCCAAAATGGGCCTCACTGGGCTGAAATCAAGATGTTGGCAGGGCTGGGTTCCTTCCAGGGGGCTCTAGGGGCGAGTCCGTCTTCTGGGGAGCATCCACGTCTCTCGGCACGTGGCCCCTTCCTCCACCCTCACGGCCGGCAGCGTCTGGCAGAGTCCCTCTCTCAGGCCCCTCGCGGTTCCGATGACCCACCAGACACTCCAGGGTCATCGCCCCATGTCGGGGTCTGCTGATTTCACTCCTCAGCCGTGGGGGCCCGGCCCCCAAGGCAGCGGCGGACCCAGACGTGGAGCTGGGGAGGAGGGTTTCCGGCAGCCGGTCCTCCAGCCGCCGCTGGTACAGAGACGCTGTCGCACCAGCTCCTCATCCAGGAGCCCAGCAAAGGGATTCGCCGCGAACCAAGAAAAGCAAGATGGGGGACAAGCGCCTGGAACGGTAAATGCACAGGGTGTTCGAACCCCCCAGAGCCTGTCCCTTCCTCTGCACGCTCAGGGCAAATGTCAGACACTTACGTACGCTTGGACCCTGTCTCCTCCACACCCACGCGGGGGCCGTCCCAGCACGGCAGACCGTGGGCTGCAGGGCTCCGCACCTCTGCACCGTGGGCAGTGCTCATCCTCATCGCCGACTTGGTTGTCCTCACCCAGGAGAGCCTCAGCCTCCTCATCCCGTCTGAAAACTGGGACGATAATCCCCACGCACGTGCACACTCGTGCACACTCGTGCACACTCGTGCATGCCTCACCCCTCCCCCTTCGATTCCCTGGCGCCCTCTGCCTGCAAGTGCAGCTGGGACATGTGCACCCCACGTGGGACCTGCTCTGGCCGGCGCCCCCTCCCCGCTCCGAGGCCCCGCTGCTCCGCACCCCGCCGCCCTCCAGCGTGTGCATCCTGAGTCTGAAACGGAGCCGCTCAGGGGTGGCCGGTGGTCTTGCGCCTGTGATTCGGCACGAGGCCACCCTCTCCTCCAGGGAAGCCACTCAGGGCAGGAGCCTGAGCAAGCCCCTCACTGGACTGTGACCTCCAGTGAGGTCGGGAAACAGTCTGCCTCCCGCTCACCTCCCTACACTCAGGCCTGAGGACCTGGAACGTAGTAAGCAAGCTCTCAGTCATGAACCCACGAATCAACTCATCGCTCATGGTGGGTCTGCGAAACTTCCACTCTCGTCCCCGCGGGGAGGGAGCGGCTGACGAGGGCCCCCCATTCCAGCGAGGACAGCCGCTGACCACCATGCGGCCAGCTCTGAGTCCCTTGGCCCTGAGTCCTTTCAGGGAATGACTCACGCAGGCGGGGACGTGATGGCTAAAGACAGGGCCAGGGACAACGGGATGTGTCCCCACTCTGCTCCAGACCTGCTGCTGGGCCCGGACCACAGGACCTCACACCTGCTTCTGCAGAAGCTCGCATACTGGGGGGGGGGGGGGGGGGGGGGGAGGGGGGGGGGGGGGCTGTGCTCACTGGGCACGACCCCGGACCTCCTCGGTCACAGCCACCGACAAGCGTTGGGAAAGCAGGTTTTGACAGAAGGCTCCAGAAGGGCGTCCTAAGCGCCCACACCAGGGCCGCACTGCGGTCCAGAGCCTAACCTGCAAGAAGGAAGAGCCTCCTCGCCTCAGGTAAGCGGGGAGCCAAGCATGTTCTAAGTGATTCCCACGGGCACAGAAGTGGATTCTTGTAAACAGGAGGAGGGTAGCCAGGTTCTGGTCTCGGATTCTTTCCCTCCACCCACAAGGGCTGCACCCGAGTTACCCAGGGGCACACACGTCTGACCGCAGAGGGGACTCCCGTTCGTTCTCCCGCGTCATCACGGTCCGACCTCGTGCCAGGGAAGCATCGTCCTCCTCGAGCACAACTTTGACCCTACAGATCGCGGGCCTGGTCATGGAGTGCTCGGGAGCACCGACCCCGCGGAGCCGCCCACGAATGAGTCGTCGAGTGGCCTGAGGCTGCCCCGAGCAACCACTTTCTGCTCCCGGCCCCCGGCCCCCGACATCAGGGCCAGCCCTCTGTTTGTCACCCAAACATCTTCCAACAAGCGACTCATGTCCAGCCCTGAGCCATGAGTCGTCCTGGGGTCTGGGCACCCTCTGTGCAGGGCTCTGTCCTCGTGACACAGGGCACCATCGGCTGCCACATAGGAAGGTGGGGGGGCCATGCCCGGAGCGGCCCACGGCACCACCACCGCGCTCCACGGGCCGGGCTCAGGCCCGCGGGCATCCACCTAGCGTCACACAAGCTTCCCTCCTCCCCAGCGGCAGGTTGCCAAGCTGCATTCACGCCCCCCGGAGTCGCGGAGACTGCCTGCTCGCCCTGCGCCGTGGCCCACCCTGCGAGAGCTGGTCCCTAAATCTCCAGCTAACCGCTGCCCCCCTCTGGCAGCCTTCCTGGGAAGCTGGCTTCCGCACAACCCCAGAAATCGGTTCCCACTGCGGGCAGCTGATCTTAAATTAGCCAGAACAAGGCATAGGGGGAGGGAGCGTTTGGAGAGACGGCTGATGGCTTCACAGAATCTGAGGGGCCTCTTTTCCGCCCCTGCGCTGCAAGCCTCCCCTCCCTCCTCCTGTTTGGACTCGAGGGCGTCCGCAAGCCCAGAGCTGGGGCCTGGGGATGTGGGCCCAGGAACTGACAGGGTGGCCCGTGGGGCGGCTGGAGATGCCAAGTCCTGGGAAAAGAAAAGGCATTTCTAGGAGACAAAAGCAAAACTGTCAGCAGATGAATACAAAGTTTCCGGATCAGGGTCACTTTCCTTGCTCCGAACGCCCCACAGGGGTCCCGAAAAGCCCTGCGAAGGAGGTGAAGACTCAGGGTCGGCCGTTTGCGGGACTGATTATGGAAATGGCCATTCACATTGGCACAAAACATGCAGCAGGCTCGCTGAGGCCGCGGATCCCTCCTCCCACGCGGCGGGAGCTGCTGGGCTCCAAGTGGGCTGAGGAAGTTCACGCTTGCCCAGAGCCCAAATCCAGAGGCGCCTGAGCACGGGCTCGCAGGCCGCACACGGAGGGCCGGGGTGGCCGGGGTGCGGCCTCAGTGTGCGAGGGGGTGACCCTGGGCCCACAGCACACGGGGTGGTCGTAATAATGAGTGAGCCCATCGGCTGGGGTTCGGCTGGGATGCCAAAACACCGTCAGTGTGGGGAACTCGGGGAGAGTTTCTCGAGGGGACTTGGCGGAGGTGCGGGCAGGACGCAGCGAACCCGTGGGGACCGGCCCCCAGACCGCGGCAGTCAGGGGGCCGCTCCAGGCCCAGGACGCGGGGGTGTGGTTACCGGAGCCCCAGGTACAGTGGGTCGGTGGGAGCACGGAGTGGAGGTCGGAGGTCACAGAGGGAGAGCCGCAGGGATGCCCACCCGCCCGCCCTCGTCCGGGCTTACCCACCACCGCAGCCCAGCCACCCTGCCAGGAGCTTCCGCTGCATGAAACAAGGACCCAGGGGCCCCGGCATCGCTGGTTGGCGGTCGCTCCTGCGTGGCCCTGGCCGGTGTCAGATGTGGACATCATCAGGCCCTGCCCTCACACACTGACTTCTCCAGGCCCGCCGAGCGGAAACGCAGGGCCAGCCAGCACTAGCCAATATGGCAACCGAGCAAATTAGAAAAAGCTGTGCCTTTCTCAAGACGCTTCCCTGCCATCTGCTGGGCACTTGCAGTAACTACATGTACCTAAGATGACAAGGATGTAAACAGGGGCCCCCCGGATTGTGCAGTGCACAATGTGCACAACTGTGAAGGGCAGCCCGGTGGCCTTTCACAGAGCCCCATCACAACCAGAATGATGGTGATGATAGGTGGCGTCTTTTGGCCTGTTGTCTGTCTCCCTGGGGCCCACCATCCACACCCGCCAGCAAAGGCCACCAGGAGAGCGCCTCTTCTTGAACACACTAGGCTTATTCACTAACACAGTGAGAAAGCGCAGGAGAGAATACACTGTCAGAGCGTGTCCATATGAAGCTCCGGAAGGAGTCTAATTAGTGTGTGGGACCGGAGCGGGACAGGGTGCGGGGCCCTCCTTCCCTCCCTCCCGGGGCGCCTGGTCAGTGTCGACAAGTGCCCCCGTCCCTGGTTCTGTCCGCGACTACTGCAGCGACCTCAGATACGCCCCTCCTCATCTGCGACCTCAGTTTCTCCATCCACAAAACAAGGGCTTGGGCTGACCGCTTCTGAGGGTCCTTGCGTGTGAGGCCTGAGATGTTTCCCGTGAACAAGTGCTCTGGCTCAGCCGATGCGCCTGAGCCCCCGTCCGCGGCGGGCATTGTCCTCACAGCTGCCACGGCGCCCACCCAAACAGGCAGATGGCGCCGCCTGCCCGAGATCGACACGGTCTGCCGAAGCCGCTGGGGAGAGACCGGTGCCCCAGCCGTCCTCCGACAGGGTCTTTATTGGTGGTGAGAGGCAAATCGAGAGTCTTTGCTCATCAGATTCTCGGCGGACGAGGACCTGAAGTCAGGAGCTCTGCACACGGCCAGTGGCCATCACGAAGACGAGGCTTTGCCTGACCTTCTAGGGGCGCCTGCAGCGGGCAGGGTCGGGGAAGGAGGCCCCCCAGACCGCGCGGGCGAGGCGCTCTCTACGGCCTGTGCTTGGACCATCCGGTGCAGGTGAGACTGAAGACCGTCTTTCCCCAAAGATGCCTGTGGCCTAATCCCCAGAACCAGTGAACGAGTCCCCTCTTGAGGCAGAGGGACCTGCCGTGTGACCCAGCTAAGGGCGCTGCGCGGGGAGACCACGCTGGGTGGTCCAGCAGGCCAGTGCATTCACAAGCGTGCTGGCAGGAGGGAGGCCGGAGGGCGCAGACAGGCTGGGGGACCCAATGGCCGCCCGTGGGGTGCACAGAGGCGGGAAGGCGTCTGCCACCGGCTTGAACCCAGGGGCTCCCAGCCCAGGTGTTCGGGTGGCCTCCAGGAACTGCAGACGGCGGGGAAGCCAGCATAGGGGCCAGAGGCCAGGGTGGGGCAGCCGCGTGCTGTGGGGGCCCGGGCCAGCCCCCCACCCTGCGCTAGCCAGATGGGGTGTGAGATGCCATGGTTCCCGAACAGTGTCCTGTTGTCCTGCCCTTGGCCTTTGGGTGGTAGTAACAGTAGGACGAGGTGATCCTGCTCGCGCGCTCTCTCTTCCGTGAACACGCACACGCACACGCACACTGGTAAGAAGCGTGCCTGGCAGGGCAGACATTACCAGGGACAAGTGCAGGGAGGCTCAGAGAGCCGGGCCTCCAGGAGGAGAGGCCGCGTATGCCTGAGGCTGTCACAGGCACGGGACCCTTATGTCCACCATAAAAAAAAAAAGGCAGGTGGAAAGGCTGGGGGCCGGTGGGGCTGGGAGAGAGCGGACCTAGAAAGACATGAGTGGAAATGTGGCTGATGGTAATCTGCTGGACGGTGTGGCCGGAGGAACCCCAGTGGACTCTGTGACGAGGGGAGGGTCTCCAGCTGCGCGGGTCCATCCCTGCCTGGAGCACTAACACCAGAACAGCCCTCAGTGTCCCCTCTTCTCTCTGGGTCTTGCAAAGGTCCTGGGGCATCAGGAGGGGAGATGCTCACAGGGGACCAGGCGGGGTCGTGGAACACATTCGGGCATCGGCCCTGCTGGGTGGGACTACAGATGGGGGCGGGGCTCGTGGACCCCAGAAAAGAGGAGGGAAGGCACACACAGGAAACGGGAAGGACCACGGGGGCTGGGAGTCCTCAGGCCGTAGGTCCTCAGACAGGCTCTGCATCTGCCTCTGAGCCACACTGGAACCTCTGCGCGCCCAGCCTCGCAGGGCCGTCGGGAGGCAGGTGACCGTCCCCCGCCAGCTTCCCCAGCTCACAGCGTCCCCTTGCTCTGACCTCCTCCCCTCGGGCCTTGCTGGCCATCCCCCCGGGCGGCCCTTAGCCATGAGCAGAGCCTGCCAAACACCAACCCTCCTTCCTCCGCAGTGGGAGGACGGACACCTCAAACCTCCTGGTGCCTGAAACGCGGGAAGGAGAGAGAAAAGAAAACATCACAATGTGCGTGGCCGCTCCCGACACCAGGAGCAGCCTCATTCTCGTGGCCCTGGGGGCCGTGGATTTGGAACCACAGGAAAAGAACTGTGATCACAGTGCCACGCGGGGCCTGTGGGGAAACTTACACCGTTTATTGTTTTTTTTCATTTTAGAGTCAGCCCTCGGACAAAGCACAAAAGACTCAACTTTGGCTACAGACGGAGCACGGGTGTTAACAGGGGGCAGAGGGGGAGGAGTAAAGTTCCAGCAGTCGCCCTGCGCAGAGGGAGTGGTAGAGACTCGAGAGAGCATTCTAGAGGAAGGGTATAAAGCTACAAAAATGACCAAGGAGAGGCAGGGGAGGCAAAGGAGGCCAAGGGAAGCAGGGGAGGCCAGAGGAGGAAAGGAGAGGCAAGGGAGGCCAGGGGAGGCCAGGGAGGGCGGGGTAAGCCGGGGAGGCCAGGGGAGACCAGGGGAAGCAGGGGAGGCCAGGGCTTGCCAGGGGAGGCAAGGAGAAGCAGGGAGGCCAGGGGAGGCAGGGGAGGCCAGGGAGGCCGGAGGAAGCCTGGGAGACTAGGGGAGGGCAGGGAGGCAGGGAGGCCAGGGGAGGCAGCGGAGGCAGGGGAGGCAGGGGAGGCCAGGGAAAGCAGGGGAGGCCAGGGGAGGCCAAGGGAGGCAGGGGAGGCCAGGGGAGGCCCATTCTGCACCCTAGCCCAGCATGTTCCGGCATCGGAGCCGCTCTTCCTCCCGCTTCTCCTCCATGCGATTTTCCAAAAGCCTCAGCTCCCTGCGCACCACCTTCCCCATGGACGGCTCCAGCTCCAGCACTTTCTGCAGGTCCGCCCTGGCCTCCGCCTCGTTCCACACCTCCGCGTGAGCCCGGGCCCGCACGTAGTAGGCCTTCGCGATCCCTAAGGGAGGTTTAGACTGCACCAGCTGAGCCCCTTGGAGGCACGGCCTCAGCAACTCACACAACTCTTAACCTTGACCATGATCCTTAACCTCTCTGTGCCCCCTGAGCCGCCTCCTCGGCTGTAAATGGAGGTGATAACAGCCATAGCAGGACCTACTCCCCTCCCTTGCGGAGACCGTGCCAGGGCCGCGGAGCAAATCCTAAATCCGTAACTTCCCCTTGGGTTACGTGGGCTCCCCGCAGTGCGCGGGCTGCAGGCCCCCCGTCCCCGGCACCGAAGGAGGTGAGGAGCGCAGGGAACCCCCGCGCCTGGCGCACAGCGGAGTGCCGTGTCAGACCCCACCCGCGGCCCCTGCGTGAGTCTCTGCGTGACTGCCTGGCTCTCAGAAACACCTGCTGCGGGCCAGGGGCGCGAGGGGCCCGTGCACCTGCGTGCGTGCGTGCGTGCGTGTGCCAGCGGCCGCGCAGGAGCGCAACGGCCTCCCGCAGGGGCCCCGCCAGGCCGCGCCCGCCCCCGCCCCCGCCACGGCCCGCGGCCCCCCCCCCCCCCCGCCTCCTCCCGCCCGCGCGGCGCCGCGCACCTGGGTGGAGCCGCAGGATGTCGCTGGTGTGCTCCAGCACCTCGTAGTACTCCTCCTTCTTCAGCAGACACTGACAGTAGTTCACGATCAGGGTGTTGGTCATTTTCTCCAGCTTCAGCCACTGCACCTCCCAGGGCTTCTCCTGCGGGGTGGGGGGCACGCCTGCCTGCCGTGAGCTGGGCCGCCCTGACCCTAACCCTGGCCCCCCGGCCTGCGCCGACCCCGTGGGCAGCCCCCCACCTTGGTCTGCAGGTTCCTCAGGCAGACGATGGCCTCCTGGTACTTTCTGGAGGCTTCCTCGTAACGGCCCAGCTTGAAGAGCCGGTTCCCTTCCCCGTGGAGGATGGGCACCATCTGCATCTTCTCCTCGTTGTTCAGGCTCCACGTCTCCCTCTGGTACTCACTCGGGGCCTCGACCTGGCCCGAGAGCGGCAGGCGGCTAAGGCGGGGACTCCGGGAACCTGTGCCCCCGCAGCTGGCCACGTCCATATACAAAGGGGACAGAAGCCTTGGGGCCCTGCCTTAAATCAACACCTTTGTATAAGTTAGGAACAGACAGCCCTTTGTCAACACTTGACTTCCAATATTCGGAAGACTGTCTCCATACTCATTTGGCTAGAACAAGACACTTTGCCATCTGCTGGAAAATTGTCATCAGAAAAGTTCAGATCTACAAGGTCTATAATGAGCACCTCAGAGGTGAGGCCCTTGTGCAGTGCACAAACCGCACAACTGTCCTAGCAGGCCCACAAAGGCCCTTTTGTTGACACAATTCTCATTTGTTCCCCCATGTAGCCCTCGGGCTGAACCTCATGCTTGGCCATAAGCTGAGTCCCCACCCGGGCTGGACTTTCTCCCACCACCCCACAAACATGGCTGTGGTTTATGAGCCCTCTCGTGCTCTAGAGAGGAAGCGGGTGGTGCCCAGCGACCAGCGAGGCGGGGCTCCCCGTGCTGCCTGCTTGCCCCGCGTGCTCCCCCCGTGCTCCCCGAGGCTGGGACAGCCCTCTGCCCACCCCCATCCCCAGGCGCACCTGCAGCAGCTCTATCACGAAGATCAGAGGCTGTGGCTCCTTCTGCAGCTCGTCCAAGTCTTCGTAGCCCAGAGTGTGGTAGGCGAACATGTTGGCCAGCCCACACGTGTGTACATGCCACTCCGTGGGGTCTTTGCCCTCTGCCACCTGCCGCAGGCTCCGGGACAGGATGGGGTAGACCCCTGTATGCTGGGGGGAAAGACAGCCGATGGCGTCTGGCCCGCGTGCTCGGAGCTAGCCGGGCCACAGGGAGCCCCCGCTGCGTCGGGCTACAGCCGCCCCTGCCCCGTGGTTGTTCCTGCCGATCGCCCCCAACATGCCCCCCACGAATAACCGTGGTGCGCCGTGTTCCAGGCCGACTGCTCTACCGGGTCCTCTGTCAGCTCCTTCCATCCTTCAGACGCCCCGGTGAGGGAGGCACTTACACCCCTTCTATAGGTGGGGAGACTGGAGCCCAGAGACATTAAGTAACGGGCTCAAGGTCACACAGCTGGGAAATGACGGAGCCAGGATTCACGCCCGGCTCCAGAGAACACGCTCTCGCCTCAGTGCCATGCTGCCTCTTGCTGGCCCTTGTGGTCAGCCCTGACCTGTTTCTCTCCCGGGGAGACCTGAGCCCACGGGTCGGTGCCCTGCAGGGAGGGAAGTGTGGGCAGTAGGGGAGGGAGCAGGCCCCAGGGGCCAGAGGGCCGGATTGGCATCCCCAAGGTGCTGTTGAATAGCAGTGAGCCTGGACACCTGTCTGAGCTACGGTCCCCTTGGCCGCACCTGTAGAGCTGGGTTCGTGGGTTAGAGGCGGGACTGGTAGAGGCCCAGCTCATCCCAGCCTCCCCCTGCACTGGGCGCGGGGCTTGCCACCCTCGGGGTGGAGGAGGGCCAGGAAAACCAGCCCCTTGGGCCTCAGCTTGCCCCTCTGTGAGCTGTCTCTGAGAGCCCCCCTCTGCGTGGACGGGGTTCAGAAACGGCCCATCTCAGGCGCCTTCACGGCAGCTCCAGGACCTGAAGGGGCAGAAACAGTTCAGCTTGTCCTCCAAGTCACCAGCGCGGGGATGAAGGTCAGCCCTCCCAGCCCCCCACAGCCCCCCACCCCCTGCCGCTGGGATTAGCCCAGAAAGCCCTGCGGAGGCTCCTTTGTGAGAGAGGCCACCAGCTGGTAGTTAATCCCGCGCGGGGATCAAGGCTGACCTACGGCAGGGAGAGGCCCAGCAGCAACTGGCCAAGGGAGGGGCCACTCCTGGCCCTACAGGCGACCCCAGCTCCCAGGTCCTGCGTCCCGGCAAGTGCACTGAGCAATCGGGCCCCAGGGCCAGGTGGCTTCCTGGGCAGAACCTCGGGTAAAGACTTGTCCCATGAGATACCCACACCCTAGCTCTAGCAGAGCCTCAGGGCAGCACGGTGGGCTGGGGGTGCCGCCAGGAGCCCCAAAAAATCCAGGAAGGAGGAGGAAGGCCAGAAGAAGGTCCCGAGTCCTGTGCCCAGCCGGGTGGCACCTCCTTGGAGGGAGAGAGCAAGGGGTATGGGAGTCCCAGCTCTGTGTCAGTCTGGAGGCCAACTTGCCTGGCTGGGGGCCACAGAACAGCCAGAACCACACGTGGGGCTCTGTGGAGCTCGCCTCCAGCGCTGGGGACAGAGACCAGGCCTGTGACCGAGGCAGGGGGCCCCGGGACCCCCACACTGGGTCTCCTTCTGACTGCAGGGCCGTCTATACTGGCGAGGCCGCAAACTGGCGAGCCACGGGCCATATTCAGCTCGCAGATTGGTTTTGTCTTTTTCCTCAGCTTGTGGAGCTGTTACCGACTAGTTCACCAACATTCAGATGCTGAGGGAGCTCGCATGCTAATGAAGACTTCTGGCTCATCTTAGGAACTCAGAATGGCCAGCCACGCCGGGCCTGCCCCTTTCACAAGGTGACCATCCAGTCGGAGCTGAGGACTGGCTGCCCCATTTGGATGAGGCAGATGATCTGCAGTCAGCCAGAGCTCCTGGCCCCTCGTGGAATCTGAGTTTGCAACCCGTGGCCTCACAATTCCGGGTACCAGCACAGAAGTCCCACACAGAGACCAGCATCCTGTCGAGGGTGGGGGCGCGGCTCCTCACTGGCCCTGTCTCCATGGTGTAGGGGCAGGGGAGGGAGGGAGGAAGCCCCCTGCTCTTCAGAGTGATCCAGTGAGGACTATCCAGGAGGAGGGCTCTGCAGGGAGTGATGAGCAGCACTGCTGGGGGAAAGCCAAGCCCTCCTAAGTCCTCTGTCGAACAAAATGATCATCCCCCTGAATGCTGCCGTCTTTCTAAAACTCAGATTCTTAAATGGAGAGATGCCCCCGGAGGGGAAAGGGGCTAAGCAAATTAAGCATGCCAAACCTTCTTACACTTCCTGGCCTGGATGCCACCCGCTCCCTACGTGCAGACCTGGTGAACTCCTATGCATCCTTCAATACCCAGTTCAATGTCATCTTGGAGACGTTCCCCCAAGACCCTAAAGAATTAGTTGCCCATCTCCTGTGGCCCTGAAGCAGTCTGCCCCTCACCTGCTTATGTCATGGGACTGGCTGCCCTGCCTCGAAATTGCTTGAGTGTTCGCTCCTCCTCCAAGAACTGAGGTTCCTTGAGGGGCAGAACTTGGTCTGTTTCATTCCTAACACACAGCAGAGTCCAAAGCTGGTGTCCAGTGAACGTTTTCAGATAGATAGGCACAGACCACGATAGGAGGATGCTTAGTGAGGTGGGCAGTGCCCTCCTGTGACTGTGGCCAAAAGGACGTAGACAGCACATGACACACAGCCATGCTCACTTTAGGGGAAGCTCGGCAGACAATAAATCAATCAGCCAATCCAGGATTTATTGGCAGCCCTCCATGCACTCAGCTCTCCTGCGTTAGCGAACATGCACCCTATGGAGGCAGGGCCCTCGCTGGTGGCCAAGCCTTGTCTACCCTGCGGCCTGAATGACAGGTTCGCGTGGGTCTAAAACGTGCAGGGCATCCTCACTGTAAGCAAAGATATTACTTTAGATAGATATTATTTTAAATTATCTGAAGCCGCAAAAAAAAAGCCCATTTTCTGAAGACTTGGCTTGTTAAAAACAAAACATCTTTAACATCTTTCTAAGCACCAGGACGAAGAACAACACAGACACTGGTAGGCAAAGAAAAGTCGCGCACCTGGTATTTGCCAGGTGAGTCAAGAAATGAGGGACGAGGCGGGCGGGCGCCCCTAGCGGTAGAGGACGGTACTGCAACCTGACTCCCCACTATGATGGGCAGCCGCCCTGGATGGGCAGTGAGGGGACCAGGGTCCCACCCTGACCCTGTCCCTTACCTTGTCTGACCCAGAGCAAGTCACTCACCTTCTCTGCCTCTTACGCTTCCTCATCATCAAAACAGGGGAGTCTGTCTCTGAAATTCTGCAAGCACTTTTCAATTGCCTGGTCCTATGACTTGTCTTATCACCACCACCTCCTGTAATACCCCCAACAGCTGCTTAGTGTAGGGTTTCCGTTATTTATAGATGAACGAAATAGAGTGCCGGAGGGAGAAAAAGGACTTCCCCGGGGCCACACAGCCAAATGACAGAGCAGAGCTCAAACTCAGATCTCTCTGTCTCTCTCTCCCAAATTGCTCCTTCGAAAGGTCAGCGGCCCCCGATGAAGGGATGGGTCTGAGGATCTGCCATCAACGGCCGGTTAGGTGAAAGCCAAGGGGGAGCTTCGTCATGGCTGGATCGGGCTGGCGGCATCTCGACCCGTCAGCCGATCACGGTAATAAGATGCCTCCCGGTGGGCGAGGCCGACAGACAGGGAAGGCTGCCCAGTGGGAAACACGCAGCACGATTTCTAGAAACTATGGGGACAGAGGAACATGGCAGACAATCCCATGGCAAAGCAACCACCAAAATCAGAATGTGGGGACTTCTGTCGGACAAGTGATCCAATTCCTTCAACAAATCCATGTCAAGGGAAAAACAGGGAAGGAAACAGAGCCCCGAGACATGCACCCGCAAAGCCCTGTGCACGGACTTTGTTTGGGTCCAGACTGGGACAAACCAACCACAAAGAGTAAATGAGGTGACGACTGGAGAAATTTGAACAGTACCAGAGGGTAATTGGCATGAAGGAATTGTTGGGGTTTTAAAAAATGTAATAATGATAAGGTGATGTTACTTTGATATCCCTTTTACAGATACAAATTTTAGTACTTTTAGATGTAACGGTAGGGAGTCTGGAGTGTGATTTAACCTTGTGGGATAAGGAAGAGCAGGGGACAGGGGTGGAGGAAGCAAGCCTGGCTGGGGTCCACGTGGCTGGTGTGGGGGGTGGGCGCGGGGGACGTCTCTGTACTTTCTGTCGACTTCTGTATATGTTTGAAAGTTTCCATAAGAAATGTTTGTTTAGGGCGCCTGGGGGGCTCAGTCGTTAAGCGTCTGCCTTCGGCTCAGGTCATGGTCCCAGGGTCCTGGGATCGAGCCCCGCATCGGGCTCCCTGCTCCGCGGGAAGCCTGCTTCTCCCTCTACCCCTCCCCCCAGCTTGGGCTTGTGAGCGCTCTCTCGCTCTCTCTCGCAAAAATAAACAAAATCTTAAAAAAGAGAGAGAGAGAGAAATGTTTGTTTAAACGTTCTGTGGCCCATTTCTCTCTGGGCCACAGAATGAGGAGCTGACCCCAAGAGGGCCACAGATTTGCAGATAGTTTTAGATGTGGCTCACGGGCGCAGGGAGGAGGGCGGGAAAGTGACCAGTGGCCAAAAGTGCTCAGGATCCGGTAATCGTGTTTGGGCACGGCCCTGGTGCCACGTTGCCCCAGCCAGCCACGACAGCGATGGTCACTCTGGGTGCGTGTGGTTTTGGGTGACTCTCCTCCACGTGCTCAGTGGCAGAGGGAGAGGGTGCAGGGTTTTACTTTCACCCCACCTTGCTGAAAGGCAGCAGCCCCACAAAGGGGCGGGCAAGCCCTGCGGGCGGCGTGGGCGGGCGTGGCTACTTACGATGGAGTCACACCAGAACTCGGCCACCTCGCCGAGCCGCATGGAGGTCAGCAGCACTTCCCAGACCTCGAGCTTGAACATGTTCCCAAGGATAATGTGCATGGGGTGGCCCACGCGCTTGCTGTCATCTATCACCGTCCGCTCCTCGTCGCATTTCGTGGTGCGGAAGTGAAAGATCACCTGCTCAGCAAGAGGGGGGACCCTGGTCTTAGACACACCTCCCACTGTCGCTCACGCAGCTGTCCTCGGGGCTCCACTCACTCAACCCCTGCCAGATGCCCAGACCCCACAGCTACCCCCACGCTGCCTGCACTCACTGGGGCTGGGAACCCACCTCTGCTGAGAGGACCCTGTCCCACTGCCTGGAAGCTCTGCGGGTCCGGACGGCCTTGCTTACAGAAGCCCTGGATCTGGGGCCACAGACCCCGCCACGCCGCCGTCATCCAGGGAAGCCCACCAGAGATTTGTGGGCAAAACCATGAACCCTGAGGGCCTCTCCTTTCAACTCAACATTTGGGGCTCCAGAAAGATTCCCAAAGCCCTTCCCCCAGCCCACGCCAGAGTTTAATTTGCCAGTATCGAAAACGTCCAGCGAATGGGCACCAATTCCGAGTTACCCAGAAGCTCAGGGGTTGATAATTCTGGGAAGGGCCCTCCTGGCCCTGTTTTGGCAAAGCCGAAAGAGGCACAGCAGGAATGCAGAAGGCTGCCGTGGGGGGGCCCCGTCTGGTGCGGGGAGAACAGGCCCACTCACCCGGGACCCCGTGATGAAGTTTGGGAGCTCCCCTGTGCCTCCATGCAGAATGGTCTTCTTGACCCCTTCCACGTTCAGGAGCAGAGCGGCATCCATGGCGCCCGGCCGAGGGAGGTGTCGGGCTCAGGCTGAGATAATCTCCCGGGAGGGAGACACCCCGACCCCGGGACTGGCCCTGCCCCGGGGGCGGGTGTGAGCCAGGAGTAAGCCGGCCGGCGCCTAGCACCTGCTCCTAGCAAGGGTGACGTGAGACCTCCACCTGACACCCGCCTTTGGTTTTCCCCCAAACCAAGAAGGAAGCAGCCGGAGTGTTCTCAGGGGAGACGGGGGGAAGGGTGGCAGGACGGAGGCCTCAGGCCAGCCAAGGGGAACGGGACCTGGTGTCCGTGCCAAGGCCCTGTGGTCTCTATGGTCCCTGCCTTCCCCCCTTCTTCTTCCCTCCTTCTCTCCCGCAGACTCTGTGCAGGAGAGGGTGCGACCCTGGGGCGCGGGGAAACCAGGTTTCTGGCCTGGGAGGCTCTAAAATGGTAAGACAAGGGGCAGATGTGGGAAAAGTTAAGGGCGCCCCCCAGCCCCTCTCCAGCCCCCACTCCAGGTCCTGGAGGTGGGGAGCGGGGCCCCCTCTCCCCCGCTGGAGGGTCTCATCCCTGCGCTCTCCCCCGCTGGAGGGTCTCATCCCTGCACCTGGGATCCCCCTTTCTGGCCTCGGTGACAGGTGGCCTGAAGGTGTGGTGTGTGGCGCCACCTTGTGGCCAGTGGGAGAGGCTGTGCTCGGGCTCCCAGGGTCCGTCCTCTGGGGGACCCCAGACTGAGAGCGGGACGGGGCGGAACACTGGATCGCCGGAGCCACATACAGCCGCTGACCCCACCTCTCATTTCCTGACCTGCGGCCTTGGGTGTCTGCCACCCTCCTTCATTCCATCGTCCCCACTGAAACGTGGAGATCCATCTGCCCTGCCTCCTTCCCCTGGAGCAGCAGGTGGGACCCCAAACCCAGCCCCCCAATTCTCCCACGAAGAACCACTGGCATAGAGGAGGCCAAGCCTGAGCGCCCAAACCCAGCCTGGGGCAGCTGGATCAGGCCCCTCCAGGCCCCCTCCCGGGGTGCTCGGACCCCCAAGGGCCCAGATCCAGCCCTCCCTGGGGGCAGGGGGTACGGGTGCCGGGGTCCGGGGGTCCTTCTCCTCCGTCCTGCCCTTGCCTAGCCACACAGCAACCTAGAGGGGTCCGAATGCATAGGAAGCAAGAGGGAAGCTCAGATGCCGAAAGCACAAAGGGCAATAAAAGTGATTACCATGAAAGTGGGGGGAGGGAGACACGGGGGCAGGACCCAGGGGGGGGGGGGGGGGGGGCTGCTTCTGGGGTCCTGGCAGTGCCGTCCCCTCCCCCGACGATGGTGGTGTGGCTGTTGGCTTTGTACGTGTTCGTCATGCTAGACTTTCCCGCCAGTGACAACTGATTTTTTTTTTATTTGAGAGAGAGAGAATGAGAGAGAGAGAGAGAGCACATGAGAGGGGGGAGGGTCAGAGGGAGAAGCAGGCCCCCCGCGGAGCAGGGAGCCCGATGCGGGACTCGATCCTGGGACTCCAGGACCGTGACCTGAGCCGAAGGCAGTCGCTTAACCTGCTGAGCCACCCGGGCGCCTGACAATTGATTTCTTGATGTAACCCGCGGTGGAAGAGAGAGTTGACGGATGGCTCTGCTCTAGATCGGGTAGGTCTGGGCCCCCGGTGGGCAGGGGTGGGAGTGGGGTTGGAGGGTGCTTGTTGAAACAGAGGCCAGAAGAAGGAGGTGCTCAGGCCACAGCCTCCAGACGGGCCCCCAGACTAACCTCCTCAGGGACTTCAGGGAGAGGCAAGTCGAATAACCCCACCCCTCTTAAAACCCATCAAAGGCTTTCTGCGGCTCTCAGGATAAGCCCCGGGCTCCTTCCCGGCAGTGGATCAACCCCTGCCCCAGGCTGCCTGCCCCAGGGGGCGGGCCCTTAGTCCTCCCTCCGTCCTCGTCCTCGAAGCGGGTGGTGCTCGGCCCCTGTGCTGGCCACCCCCCTCCACCCTGCACTTTGTCCCCTGGCCCCTCCCCCAAAACCCCGCATGCCAGGGGGAGCCTGCCCTGCCCCCGCTCACGCGGGGTTCCCCACGCCCCCTACTCCCCTTCCTCACCCCGAGCACCCCTCACGCGTGGCAGCTGGCACCATGTAGTGTCTGCTTCTTCCAGCACCCACCATTCTAGGAGGTCACGGGAACTGGCAGGAAATTCTGCTGCTGGACGGGGAGCCCCCCCCCCCAGGACAGGGCAGGGTTGGGGCCCTGGTCCTCTCCGCCTGGGACTGCTTTGTCTCCTTTCGCAGGAGCCCCTGTCCCCTCCTGCAACCCCCCACTAGGACCCTGCCCCCCTCAGCACAGCCCCTCTCCTTCCCCCGCCTGGCTTCACTGCCCCGACCTGCTCCTGCAGGGGAGAGCCTCTCATTCAGAAGAAAACGTTTCTTCCTCCCCTCGTTGCCACGGACACTGCTGTCCCTTCACCTGGGCTGCCGGGGACATTCTGAGGGAGGGGGTGCAAAGCCCCACGTGGGCAGGGGGCCCCCGTCAAGCATCCCTCCATTCACGCCTGACCCTGAGGAGGTCCCGCGATCCACGACGGTTAAGCATTCGGGGTGGGAAGCCGGACGCGCAAGGGTTTCTGTTCCAGCTCTGGCTGCCCTCCGTGTTGGGCCGGACACTTTGCCTTCCAAATCTGCACTGTCATCCAAAATGGGACTAAAGGGGCGCCGGGGTGGCTCCGTCGTTAAGCGTCTGCCTTCGGCTCAGGTCATGGCCCCAGGGTCCTGGGATCGAGCCCCGCGTCGGGCTCCCTGCTCGGCGGGAGGCCTGCTTCTCCGTCTCCCACCCCCCCTGCTGGTGTTCCTGCTCTCGCTGTCTCTCTCTCTCTGTCAAATAAACAGGTAGAATCTTTAAAAAAAAAAAGGGAGTAAAAATAGCACCTCCTTCGTGGGCTTGGCCCGCGCTCGGGATGGACAAATGC
This sequence comes from Callorhinus ursinus, assembly GCF_003265705.2. NCBI lineage: Eukaryota > Metazoa > Chordata > Mammalia > Carnivora > Otariidae > Callorhinus > Callorhinus ursinus. The sequence goes on along the minus strand of NW_027397105.1, from coordinate 746,184 downwards.
AGGCTGTCCTGGGATGGCCGGACACAGCGGGGACCAGCCCCTTGGAGCTGAGGCTGTTTCCCTTTCACGGAGCCGCAGGTTAGTTTTCAGAACAATGGGCACTCGCTTCCCGCCCCCCCCCGCCCCTCCCCGTGTCACTGGTGAAAGGCGGGACTCGAATCCCCTAATTACAACCCGCACGCCTGTCCCCAACAGGCCACAAGTCAGTCTCAGCGCACGGAAGGCGGGGACAGGCAGAGCCCTGGTCGGGCGATGAAGCAGCAGAGCCCAGAACCCCAGCACACCGCTCAGAGTCCGATATTGTTTCCGGAAACTTCTGTCTCACATCTGAGAGCTGGTGTCCGACCGTGGGTGCTGGCCCCTCTGTGCCAGGAGCCCCCCCCCAAACACATTCTCTGCTCCCTTAGCTCATTCCGTCGGCCTGAGGTGTAAACGGGCCATGTGGGCGCCTTCACTGCGTCATCATTTTCCTTGATTATTGGTTCTTTGGTTCTTTGACACCAGTCTCTCCGCACACGCTAGATCTGAGGAGTGGGTGCAGGGACCCTCATTCCCCACCCGGGGAACCCTGCCGCCCCTAACTGAGGGCCACTGGGGCCCACCTAACCTCCCCAGACCTCGGTTTCCTGGTCTAC
>NW_027397105.1:727868-745539 GCF_003265705.2 Callorhinus ursinus | reverse complement strand
CCTCCGCCACCCCCCGAAGGGCACACCAGCACGTGGGGCGCCCCTCCGCCACCCCCCGCTGCGGGAGGCGTGCCCCTGAGCCCGAGGCCTGGGGTCACCCAGGTCTGTAGCGGCCGGCACAGAGCGACGGTGAGGGGGGAGCGCCGGTGGAGACCCCGCCGGAGAGGGGGCGCGCTGCCCGGTGGGGAGCCCTGTCGCGGCCCGGGACAGAGCTACGCGGTGAGGGGCCCGAGGCCGTGTGAGGTGCGCAGCGAGGAAGCCGGGGGGGGGGGGGGGGCGCAGCAGGGTTGCCCTGGGGCCGCGGGAAGCGGGGGGGGGCTCTCTAAGGGGGGAGGTTGGGGGCTTGTGCGGATGCTGGGGGGAGGGGGGAGGGCTCGCCCTGGACTGGGGGGCGGCACTGGAGGAGGGCGGGGCCGCGGGTCGAGTCCGTCCCCTCCCCCAGGATCTGCCGGGGTCCAGAGTGCGGGGCGCGTTTGGGGAACACAGAGCAAGGACTGGAGGCAGAGACACACCCGCGCGGGAGCGGGCACGTCGCGAGCGCACCGGGGAGACCCCGCTCGGCGGGGCGCCGGGCCGCGGGCACAAAGGGGCGGCGCGGCCCGAGGCAGGAATGGGGCGGCCAGCCAATCGGAGGGCAGCGTTCCCGCCCCGAGGGCGGGGGCCAATCGGATCCCGGGCGCGGCCGCGCTGCGGGGACAGAGCCAATCAGCTACGAGGACGGGCCAGGGGGCGGGTCCGCGCGGAGTTTCAAACCGGCCGGGTGGGCGCCGAGCGGCCGTGCGGGGCGTGCGGTCGGCGCCGGGCGCTCTTGGGTGAGTGCACCCCGGGGACTCGGCGGCCCTTCCGTTCCCACGGGACCCGGACGAGGCGGGGGGCTCCGGTCAGGACGGGCGCGCATGCGGGGCCGGCCGAGGATTGCAGGATGCGGATCGGGGGCTCCGCGCGGCGGGAGCGCCCTGGGCCCCCGCGCGTTCGCGAAAGGGCCGCCGATGGGGCCCCGGCGCAGGGAGGCTCGGCGGCGGCCGGTCCGGACTCTGCCCGCCTCCGCGCTGGGGTCAGAGAGCCGAAAGGAGGCTGATGGAAAGTCACCGCGGTCGCAGACACGCGGAGCGGCGCGTCCACCCTCCGCCCTCTTCTGGGCCTCGCTGACCCCTCTTCCAGGAAGCACCCTCCTTCCCGCACCCACGGCTGCCAAGGGCCTCACGCCCAGCCCGGGCTGCCTGTGTGTCCGTGGGGCCTGGGGAGGTAAGGGGGAATGCCTTGCTGACCTTTTGGCCTCCCCCGCAGGCTCTGGTGGGCTGAGCAGACCCTTGACCACGCAGATGGCTTCCAAGTGGCCGGGCGTGGGGGCCTCGGTGCGCCCAGGATCGCTCCAGGACCAGCAACTGCTGGAGGAGAAGGAGGTGCTGCCGCCTGCCGCCTGCCCTCCGGAGACCTCCGGGGGGGCCCTGGGCTCCCTGTGCAGACAGTTCCACAGGAGGCTGCCCCTGAGAGCAGTCAGCCTCAACCTCGGGGCAGGGCCCTCCTGGAAACGCCTGGAAAGCCCCGAGCCAGGCCAGCAGGGCCTCCAGGCTGCGGCTCGCTCAGCGAAGAACGCCCTGGGTGCCGTGTCCCAGGTAAGGCCGGCGACGTTAACTGTCCCTTGGCTCAGGCTTCCATGGTGCCAGACGGCTGAGGCCTCCAAGGGCCCCTGTGAGGAGGCAGACCCCATGAGGACAGGGGCACTGTACAGAGGAACCGAGCCCCACGACGCAAGATGATACAGCTGCGTTGTGCTAGGGTGGCAGGCGAGGGCGAAGTGGGGGGACACCAGACAGGAGGCCTTCCAGAGGAGATGACTCCACGGAACCACCCAGGACAGGGGCAGTGGGAGGAGGTTGTAAGGCAAGCGAAATAGCTTGAGTCCAGATCCAGAGCTGGGGGAGAGCAAAAGACGCAGGAGAGAAGTCTGGGTGTGGCCAGAGGGCAGAGAGCCAGGACGGGAAGGGCCGGGGTCCCGGGGTCCCGGGGCTGGAGGTGTTTCTAGACTCTCCCAGGAGCGCTGGGAGCCAGGCGGGAGGATTTTCAACAGGGTTAGAATCTGGCTGGATTAGCTTATCAGCACGGTTCTTCAGCTAGGTGGTAGAGGGCGAGAAGCAGCTTCACCTCCGAGAGGCCTGGGGGCCTCCTGGCCTTGCAGAGGCTCAAAAAGTAGGTCTGCAGGGATTCGTGTCAGGTGACAGGTGCGGGGTGCTGGTGTGAGGTGCCTGTGGGCTTTCCGGGTGAACGGGTCTCCAAACCCAAAAATGAGGGAAGGTGTCACCTAGGAGGGACAGAGCCGTGAGGACAGACCGACCCCCAAGGAGAGAATGAGGGTGGGTATCTCCTTGGGGTCTGATTGGGGATCTGAAATCCACAGACCCTCCGCTGAGAGGTCTCTGAGCCAAACGTCAGTCTCGTCTGTAGGAGCCCCGGGACGGTTTTATTCCCGGGGGCTCAGAGGCGTGAAATGAGACGGTCCGCCCACAGCCACACCACGCACCACACGGAACTCGGGTCTTATTCTAACCTCTGGCCTCTGGCTCTGCCGGGGGCAGACGTTCTGGCTGAGAGGAGCCCAGGCGGGTCCGAGAGACCCCAGGGCTCAGGCTTGCCCCCGCAGGCAGTGAGGAGCCCCAGAGGGCTTCCGAGCCCTTGAGCCTCCTGAGAGCTGGCCCTGCAGAAGACTCCGCACCAGCGTGGACGGGGAACTGGTGTGTGAGACCAGAGGCAGGTCCTGGGGGGCAGGCCTGGGCTCTGGGCCTTGCTGGGAGAGCCAGGGTCCTTATGGGTCCCGGGAGAGGGTTTGGGCTTGGGTGAACGCGGACTCTGACCAGCGCACTCACTCCCCAGGTGGTTCTGAGCCGCCGGCTGCAGCAGGCCCGGTTCCCACGGACTCATCCTCCCCCGGGACCAGGGACCCAGAGCTGCCAGGCTCCGCAGGCCCGCTGGGGGGCCGAGGGGTGGGAGGTACAGCCAGGACACTCGGGAGTAGTGCCCGCTTGGCTTTGGTCCCTGCTCAGCTCTCCCTGTACCCGCCACAGAGAATCCAGGAGTCCTGCCACAGCGGCACCAAGTGGCTGGTGGAAACCCAGGTGGGAGCCAGGAGGCGGAGGAGGGGGGCACAGAAGAGCACCCGGCTGTCTGGAGCTGCCCCCGCCTACGTGGCCCTGGACCCGTGGGAGAGGGACGGTCACCGGCTCCCTGCCCACGGGGGCCCACGCGCCTACCCCCTGCGGCGGCCCAGGAGAGAGGCTGCCCTCCGCGGTCCCTACTCCTCGACAGAGCCCCTCTGCTCCCCCAGGTAAGAGGAGCAATGCCTGGGCTCCCCAACGCGAGCTGGGCCCCCTCCTGCGGCTGCCAGGGGCACCCTGAGCTGCCGGCAGCGGTGCTCTGGCCCAGCTCTGCCCCAGTTGGCAGGGGGCCTGGGGGGGGGGGGTCCTCCAGGGCCTCAGTTTCCCTATCTGTCAAAGACGCGAGCCTCTCGGCGAGCCCAAAGCAAGTCTGGAAGCCCTCTGGAGGCCGAGGCTCAGGTTCCAAGGGGGCAACAGCAGGGCTGACCTGTCTGCAAGGTCACCTGCCCTTGACCTTCTGGGCCTTGAGCTTTCTGTTCTGTGCCCTGCGCTCCAAGCCGCACCGATGTCACTTCCTGGGGGGAGGGGAGGGTCTGGGACAGGTGTTCCCAGCTCCCCGGGCATCTCCCTGGCCTGCGTGCCTGGCCCAGTGCCGCTGGGGGGGGGGGGGGTTGGCTACAGGTTTCCACGAGTCTTGGGGGCGGCTTTTCCTTGTTTCAGCGAGTCTGACGGTGACCTAGAGCCTGTGGGAGCAGGACTTCAGCATCTCCAGCAGCTGTCCCAGGAGCCAGACGAGGCCAGCATGGCTGAGGAGAGGTGAGCCGGCATTTCTGGGGCCCATCTTTGCCCCTGGGTCTGACCTGCTGTGGGACCCTGGCCTGCCCCTGCCCGTCTCTGGGCCCCCCTGGCGCCACGTTTGTCCGTCACCTGGAAGCCCCCCAGCCCAGGTACCTGGTTCCTGAAAGACCTGCCCTTCCTCCAACTTTCCCCATGGCTCCCCGATTCCTGCCTGCCCGTGGAACTGGGAAGAGCTCCGGGGGCTGGTAGGGAGTTTCTGGTCTGTGCTCAGGACCCCCTCCTGGAGGCAAGCCTCGGGTCTGCAGCTGCCCTAAGTTGGGGCCAGTCCCCCGTCCATCCAGTGGCCACGATGGGCTCCTGGGTGGGGTCGGCCAGTTCTGGGGACATGGCGGGAGGGCCCCTCGAGCCCGCGGCACCAACGGCATCTGTCTCTCCCGCCCTCCCACCTGTAGCGGCGACATGACCGTTTCTCTCATCCGAGACTGAGGAGGACGGTGCCTGCAGGTAATGCCTTCCTCCGAGCATCTTCCCTGGGCCCCCCCTCCTCCTCACGCACAAACATGTGCAAGAACGGAGTCTTTTCTGGAAAACCCCCCGGAGCTGACGGGCCCAGCAGGCAGGAAGTGTGCAAGCCCCGCCCCCCCCCGCCCCCGGAGCGAGAGCTGCTGACCTCACCGACCCCATCAGTAGCCGAGCACACCGGCCACCTCCTAGCTCCTGCTTCCGGGGGGACGGCCGTGGGGCCCCTACGTCCCTGCTCTGAGCATGGGGAGGGGGGCACGAAGGGAGCTGTGTATTTGCAGGAAGCCGGCCACATCTGACCACCACACCCTCACGCCAGGGCCCGTGTGTCCCCCCAAGCTCCCGAGCACTGCCCTTGGGCTCCCCTCCAGGGGGAGGCCGCTCAGGAGCCTCTGCTCAGAACCGGCCACGGCCGGTTCTGCCCTTGAGCACCCGCCCCAGCCTGAGACTCCCTGGGTTTGGAAACTCATGCCGCACTCGAGCTCCGTGGCGGCATCTACAGCAGGAAGCCCGGGCAGCAGAGATTCTGGGGAGCCCTGAGCTGTGCACCCAGGAGGGGGACCTGCGAGGAATCAGCCCCTGGGCGGCCCAGGGACCCCAGCTCCCGTCCCCGCGGCCCCCCCAGGGCCCCGAGACCCTGGGCCCACAGACCCCTACTTGCCCTCAGCACACAGCGGCGTGGTGTGCGGGCAGGGGTAGCACTGCTCAGTGGCGGTTTCTGCCCTCGGTAAATTATTTAAGAAACCCGCTTTGTCATTTTATCAGAAAGAAACCAGCGTGTGACTTCCCTGGAGATAACACTGCTTTTTCATAATAAAGACTCTGCTTCTGAGTGTGACATCTGTTCTCTGTGTCACACACACACACACCAGTCGGGGCAGCGGGGCTGCGCTCCCCCGTCCTCCCCGGGCCAAGCGGCCGGCCCCCAGCTCGGGGGGAGCACGAGCAGCAGGAACTGTCTCTCAGCTTCACTCGAAACCAAGAACACCTTAAAGGCAAATAAGGTTTTTATTTAAGTGACAACATCCGAGAGTTAAAAACCAGCTCACGTCAAAATCAAGACCAGTTGTAAAAATCTTTTAACTCCGTAACGCGGTGTGTATCTTGTTAGAAACCTGGTATTTTACATTTTCTCCTCTAACGGATTTTGTACAAGGCAGCCATGAGGAGTAGGGGAAAACCTTTCACCACAGAACCATCCACCACAAGTAATACTGAGAGTCACACATTTAGGAACAGGCAGACCACGGACAAGGTCAGACAGGCTGCCGCCGCGGAGTAAACAGAACAGCACAGTGGGGTCCCGGGGTGGAGGGCCCCTCGAGCGGGCTGCCTCCTGTCCTGCCCCTCGGTGTCACCTGCCGATCCTCGTGCCGGTGAGGGTGGGGTCCCACTGCGTTCCCTCCCGGCCCCAGTGGCAGGGCCCGGGCCGGGCCTCGCTACTGCTCGGGGACATCACCCTAGCTGTGATTTTTAAGAAAGTGTCCCCAAGCCAGAGGGAGGGTAAGGAGAGAGGGGTGGCTTCTTTTGGCTGAGCCAAAGAGAATAGGTTTCCAGAGCACTTGGCACCCAAACCCCCAGGATTCGGCAGGAAATTGGTTATTTAAGGCGGGGGCAAGCTGCGACGCTCTGCCGCAGTCCGGGCGCCCCTCCGGGGCGGGGCGGCACCGAGGCTCGGGGCGGGGGGGGGGCGTCCGAGCAGAACCAGTGCCACCTCCCCACCCGCTGGGACTGGGTTTCTTTCAAAAACCGGCGCCCCGTTTTGCCTGCAGGACACGTCGGGAGCGCAGACTCTGGGCTCCAAGGCGGTAGAAGGACCATCTCAAGACCGTGAGACCCGGCCTCCCCTCCTTCAGGGAGCCCACGCCCCGGCAACCTCCGGAATGTGGGGTCCACACCTGCTCTTCCACGGCCCGGCACCCAGACAGGAGGGCCATTCATCCAAACACATGAAAAGAGTCAACTTTTTTAAATACGTGTTTTGTGGAGCCTAAGGGAGGAGTCGTGAGATCTTCCAGAGACAACCCATGATGCCGGGAGAGCAGGCGCCGGCCAGGGGTGCACCCCGAGCCCCCAACAGGGTGAGTGTGGGCGAGGGCAGCAGGCAGCGCTCCGGCAAGGACAGCCCCGGATCGGGAAGAACAAACATGCCACGCGAGAGACGAGGAGCTTTGGTCAGGCAGGAAGAGGGGTTCCCAGCCCCCAGGGAGCGGGCACACCGGGAACTGGAAGGGTTCTCTGGAAAACAGCCAGACCGGGTCAAGGAACTGCTCCGGGGAGGGGCAAGGCCCCTCCAGAGGACAGCACCACTGGGTGCTTTGTTTTTCTCGGCCCGGAGTGGACGGACACACAGAACAAGCCACTGGTACAGGAACGTGTGTTGGTTAGAGTCTCCGGGAGAACCGAGCAGCCTCCCGCTGCAGAACCCCACCCCGCACGCGCCCCAGCTGGGGCTCCCGCTCACTGTGTCCCGCTGTACACCTGCAGCATCGCGGGCGTGGGTCCTCCGAGCTCCAGACAGCAAGGCGGTGGCCTCCGGCCAGGTGCCCCAGCCCAGCTCGAGCCCAGGCCCTGGAGCCCTGCTCACGGGACACAGGTTCCCCTGCAGGGTCCTGGCGCTCTGTCTCTGTCTGTCTCTCTCAGGCTTCCGGCCTGGGGTTCGCAGGGCAGAGGAAGCCTAACTCGGGAAGAAGGAACTCCCACTAAGGACTTTATCACCTACACCAGCAGCTTCCGCATAAAGGGACAGGAGGCAGCATCAGAGAGGCAGGCCGTCTGCCCACGCTCCGTCCAGGGCATATTCTGGAAAGGGTGGATGCGGCTATGCCCTAAGCGCTGGGTCCTCACGGAGCGCCCCGCAGAGGGAATGTGGAAGGAAGGGTGGCCCGTGGGAGCCGGGAACCGCTGGGAGGCAGGGCCAGAGAGGGAGCTGCCCACGGCTTGGGCTCGGGTGCCGACAGCCCTGCCGGTGGAGCAGGCCAGCCGGCCGTGCCAGAGAAGACTCGCGTCCCGGAGAGCGCGGCCTGGGGGCTGGGAGCCTGGACCCCCCCACCCCGGCCCCAGCAGGGTGCCCACTTTGCCAGGCAATTCACAGGGCAGTCGCTGTCTGGGGAGAACGCGGGCCACGCAGGAGCTGCGAGAGGTAGACGCCGAGCGGAAGCGACACGGGGCCCACGCGGGTGCCTATTGCGGATGCAGAGGTCTGGGCTCTGGGGCAGCCCGGCCGGACGCAGCCCTGCTTGGAGGAGCTGAGCTAGCCTTGGGGACGGCCAGAGGGGGCCCAGAAGCAGGCCGCGGCAGCCCCCGGGGTTGGGAGTGGGCCCAGCCGGACAGCAGCGGGGTGCAGGGACCCAGGCCCCCCGGCCAGGGGCTCGCAGCAGGACAGCTTGGGCAGGCTCTGAGGGCCCCCCCCACCCCGGGAGCCAAGCCCTGCCAACCTCAGGGGACGAGCCAGGAGGAGGGTAAGGGCACCAAACCCAGCGGGGTGGCAGGCAGAAGGGAAGAGAATACAACAGTTTGAGCCAAAAATCACATGAACCCCCAGAATGCCGGGATGTCAGCTCTGTGCCTTCCAGGAGCCAAGAGGGAGAATCAGTCTGAGCAGAGCTGGGGAGGGCGAGTCAGATCAGTGCCCTCTGGGGCAGTGTCCCCGTTCCTGGGACACCTGGTTCGGACATCAGAGCAAAGCAAACTGCCCCGTGGAGCAGCAACCCCTTCCCACCTTCCCATCCCCCTCCCTCCCCGCAAGGGCTTCCTGTGAACTGGTGGGGTACTCGGTGCCCGCGAAGGGCCCCCAGAGCCCCCTCTCAGACTGCGTGCAAGGTGCACACTGGGCTCTCTGAGAGGCTCCTAGTGCAAGACAGCCCAGGAGTCAGAAACCCGCACCAACCTCAGCAGGGAGACCCGTCCGATCCCATAAGGAAGGCGGGGCCCAGAGAGGGCGAGCAGTGGGCTCACAGGCAGCCCAGCTGGGCCAGAGCCTGAGGCTGCAGCCTCACGGGGGAGGGCGCCAGGCAGGACCCTGGGAAGAGCAATGACTGTCCTCACGGGCCACGGGAGAATGGTGACAGTACCAAGGACAAGACGGGGACAATGGACAGCTGCAGCACCAGACCCCGCCCCCCCAGGGTCGTGGACAGACACTGCGAACACAGGGGATAGCCTCTCACTCCCAGAAGGTGGCCACTTGGCCCCAGGAAAGCCAGGAGGCCCAAGACGGTGACCCGGGGTGCCACAGGGAGGGCGTTGCCAATGCCGCTCGCCCCTCCGGCAGGAGCTGTGCCCGCTGGGGCCGCCGCTGCCCGGTCTGGGGGCTTCTCCCCTCCGGGCCTGCCCAGCACCTCCGAAGCCTCGGGGCCCCAGAAGGATGGTCGACTCCGCCCAGCCCTCCCGCTCCGGGCAGGCCCGCTCCCCGGCGTCGCACACGCACCGGCGCCGACCCGGGCTTGCGGTCACGGGCCCCACACGGGGAGGCAGCCGCGGCTGCACACAGACCCTGGGCTCTCCCCCCGGGGCGCGGCTGGGTCCCTCCCCGCTCTGGTCGGACACTGCTGGACAGACACGGGAGGGAAAAAGCAGGAAAAGTCCTGTCTCGGGGAGAAGCAGCCCCCCCGGCCCACAGGCAGGGCCCCCCTGCTCTGCGCACAGCCCGGCCCTCAGGGCACTGACTCGAACTTGGGGGGCCCGCGCGCCCAGCTGAGCGCGGCCAGGGGCCGCTCGTGGTCCTTGTCGGACTCGGGCTGGCTCTGCGCCCGCTCGGGCTTGGGGTTGGCGGGCGGGTCGGGCTGCTGCACGGACATGGTCCTGCGCAGGTGGTTACGCTTCCGCAGGAACTCGGGCTGGGCGTGCAACCCGAAGCTGCCCTTGCGCAGGACCATGCGTGAGTTGTTCTTCTTGGGGCGCGAGCGGTGGCCGGCCTCCAGCGCCGCCAGGTGGGCTGCGTAGCCCTCGCTCAGGAACTGCGGGGGGGGGGGGGGGGGGGGGGCACAGGCGTCAGGCGGGAGGAAGGGCTGCGAGCTGCCGCCCCCGCACCACCCATGCCCGCCCTACCCGGGTCCCCAGCTGCACCGTGGAGCCTGGCGGGATGGGGAGCTCAGGACCCAGAACGGCCCCCCGCGCACCCTGAACCTCTGAGCACACCCATCCGCAGCCCTGGGGTGCACAGAGCTCTGGGCTCTTGATGGGGGGGTCCCTGTCCCCCTTTGCCACTAAATCCCCCAAATGCAAGTTTGTGCCGTCACCCAGCCCCCCTCCACGGACTCCATCAGGTCCCGGCCCCCACGGCGGCCTTCTTGCCCATCCCCCCGCTGGGTCCTCACACCCTGCTCCCCAGAAAGTGAGCTGTGGATCAGCAGCAGCTGCAGGCCCTGGGCCGACGGGCAGGCTCTCCGGCCCCACCCAGGCCTACGGATGTGACCACGCCCCAGGACGCCTGTGCATCAGCGCCTGAGAAGCCCCGGGTCCCACTGTGGGGGGCACCGTCTCTGCGCTGCACCTGGGGGTCGCTGTCACACCCCGCAGTCCGGGGAGTCATCACCTTCCGTTCAATCCCCTTGTTCAACCTGCTCTCAGTCCCCATGACGGCAGCACCTGTCTGGTCCCCCGCGCCAGAAACCGGGCGCCGTCCGCGGCTCTCCCTGTCCTTCAGCCCACACGTCCGACCCGGTCACTTCGGGCTCCAAGCCATCCTGCCTCGCACTGTCTCTCGGACGCCTCCCCTTCTCCCGATGGGCCTTCCACCTGCAGCCTAGGGATCGCTCTGAACCACAGACTCACCGCCAAGACGTCGAGGACACGGGCCGTGAGACAGGCGTGGGACTGTGGCCCCCCAGCCAAGCCGGGGTCCTGCTGCCACCCCCCACCTCTGCTTCTGCTGCTTCTGCCGCCAGTGCCCCTCCCACCTCAAGCCTTTCCTGGACAATTCCTTCAAAGTCCCGAAACCCGCCCCCCATCTTCGCTGTTCCTCGCTGGGGGCCCAAGACCCCCTGCTCCCCGCCACGCATCAGGCCTCGTTTCACTCTATCCCGCTGGACGGGGTGACGTGACATCTGGTCCTACCAGGAGCCTCCCGGCGCCCACACGGGGCCTGGCCGGGCACGTGCCCACTAGCGCCGGTGGAATGAAGGGCAGAGCAGACAGAAGAACCAGCCGCCCGCGCCGCCCCCCCACCGTGCCCCCCCACCAGCTGCCACCCACCTGGCACTGGGTTTGGTACTTCTTGGCGGGCCGGCCCACAATGAAGATCTGGGAGGGCGGCAGCCCCAGCACGCTGTAGACAGAGATGTCCTTCGTGGAACCGTAGGCTGCACTGATTCTGATGAAGCACTGGAACACAGGGCGGCCGGCTTCACCCCGCGTCAGGAGGCGCCCCTGCAGGAGCCGCTCCTCCCGCCCTGCCCTGCACCCCAGGCCAGCTCCTGGGGCAGTCGGAACCTCAGCACCTCTGACCCCACTGGACAGGGCACTACAGGACCCAGGGCCAGGACTGGAGGCCGGGTATTCCTGGCCCCCGACCCCCAACCCTGTGCCGCCCGCACCCCCCAGACTGTGGTGCTCACACAGCTCCCGGTCGGCTGGCCACCCCTGATGCTCACCCTCCGGCTGCTCACTTTGAGCCCCCACTCTGGTCCCACCATCGCTGGGGAGAGCCCACTGACCACCTCGGCCTCCACCTTGGCTTCTTCAAGGGCATTGGCCTCCAGGACTGAACCCAGAACTGCCTCTCTGGCTCTGAAGGTCCACCTCCCCACTCTGCCCTTGCTCCTTCCCTTGCAGTCGCTCACAGCTTCACCTCTCACGGGCCTGGACCCTTCCTCCTCCCCGCCCCGCCGGGCCATGCCTCCGCTGCTGATGACCTCCAGGCCTCTGATCCTGCTCGACCTGGGCCTGACCCTGTACACATGAGCCTCTGAGACCATCCCAGGCTCGTCTACCTCAGTGCCTTTGCACAGGCTGTTTCTTTGGCAAACTCACATGCACGCTTCAGGACTCAGCTCAGAAGATGCCACCTCCTAGAAGCCTTCTCTGCCCCTGTCTGCAACCCCCGCCCCCCGCCCCAGGCAAAGCCACCTCAGTCCTCCTGTTTGCCCAGAGGCCTGTGCCAATCTTGGACCCGCAGGTTGTCGGTTCACCTGTCTTTCTTTCTCTGGGTCAGGGACTGGCAGACTTGCTGTGAAAGCCCAGATAATAAGTACTGTGGGCTCTGCACGCGCGCACCCACGGTTAACACCACATAAGCAAATGACGTGGCCGTGTTCCAACACAACTGTTTACGGGCGCTGTGCTGGGGCCTGGGTCCCACGGTGAGGACCGCTCCAGGTCACCGCTCCGGAGGAGAGGACAGCTCGGTGCCCGAAGCAGGACTCGGATGGAGCACAGTGGCCACTTAGGTGTCCACTGAATGAATAACCAGATGCAGAGACAGAGTTCAGGCTTCGGAGTAGGAGATAAAAGAGGACACGTGTGACTCTGGGATCGTGGGCGAATCACTGAGCCCCAGTGAGCTGTGTCGTCCTCATGGGTCCCTGCGGACAGCACCCACCTTGCGGGGCTGTGCGGGCTCGCAGCGAGACGCACGGAGGTGCTCTGCACCCAGGTGCGGTTACGGGTGGAGGGCGGAGGGGAGGAGCGTGCAGCAGGGTCTGGGGGCTGATCTCTCCCCTTCCCTGCGGTGGGGACTCACCTCCTGCACGAGGTTGCGGAGGAAGATGGCCTTCTGCCGCAGCGGGTCATGCACCAGCCCGTCCGAGAAGAAGATCATGCCCTGGGGGAAGTTGTGCTGAGACAGCCAGGACACCACCCGCTGTTTCTGCATGTCCGGCCGGCCCGTGATGTACAGGATCAGGTAGCCCAGGTCCTGCCAGTGCCTGTGGACACACAGCACGGCGGGTCCAGCCCCGGGGCCTGCAGCCGCCGTGCTCCCCGCCTGCCCCTGCCCTGGGCAGCCTCCCCCCGGTCTGCAGCCCTCCTGAGGAGCCCCCAGGGAGAGCCAGGGGGAAGGACTCCAAAGCCACACTGGGGCTGAGCCCCAGGAGTCCCGGACATCTCCCAGATGGCCAGCAGACACCGCATGCCCACCACCAGCTGACCCCCACTGCTGCCCCCTCTGCTCCAGTCCCCGCCCTGAGCACCTCTCCTCCTTCCAGCAGGATCTGACCACCCTCCCCCTCAGCTTGCTTCTCTGCCCTGGCTCACAGCTCCCCCACTCCAACCCAGCCCGGGCAGCCCCCAGGACTGCAAGCCCATCTGTACGGTGGGGGCACAGGGGGAACTGCCACCCAGGGCTGACCTAGGGCCGACAGCTGGGCCTGGCAGGACGTGCTGCTGCAGCCTGCGCTAGAGGGCCGCTTCCTCATTATCCTTGGGGCTGTTTCCACGGAGACTTCTGTCAATCACAGACCTATCCCCTCGCTCCATCCTGGCTCCCCTGCCGCGTCCTCAGGTCTCCCTCCTCTGCGCACCTGGGGCCCACCACCCCCCACACACAGCAGCTTTGCTGCCCACAAGCCTTGTGCTCTGTGGCTGCCGCCCCCTCCCCTGCACAGCCTCCCTGGCTTCCTCTCTTCCCGTGCCCATCCCCCTGTCTTTCAGGGCCCCCTCCTCCAGGAAGCCTTCCCAGCCTCACCCGGGATCCCGGCTGCAAGACACCAGCTGGGCCTGACCTGCTGGGGCTGCTGGGGCACTAGCCACCCCTGGCTTGTCAGAGACCGGGGGTTTCCAAACCTGGAAACTGACCTGAGAGATCGGGGAGGTTTTGCAACAAAGCACGGGCCCAGGGGTCACCCCGGGGACTCCGGTGAGCTCTGAGCTGGGGCCCAGTCGTCTGTTTATCAAGAGCAGCTTCTGATGAGTAGCGAGGTTTGCAGAGTGCCACCGTGGCCCAGGCACCCGGGCGGACAGGCCCGAGCGCTGGAGGGTCCCGGGGGGGCAGGACCACAGTCTCCCCTTCCCAGCTGTGGGAGGGGGACGTTCACTCACTGATTTGGGCGGGGGCTGGAGATGTCGTAAGAGGAACGAATGCCCCCCCCCAGGGGGAGCTGGACCCTGTCCAGGGCCTGCAGGAACAAAGGGCATCTAGCAGTCAGCTGACTCTGGGAGCCCCTAACCCAGGCTGGCCTGCTCTCCCCACAGTGCCCACGGCTACTGCGTGCGAGCAGGGCCTGGGCTCTGTCCTGTCTTGGGGTTCTGTTCGCTTGGAGTCCTGGGTTACAGTTTCTCGAGCCCGTGACTTGTCTTCCCCACGGGACTGAGCTTCCTCTCTCTAGGAGTTCTGTCTGCCTCAGTGCCCAGCTTGAGCCTGGAAGGGTGGAGGCAGGGAGGGAGGGAGAAGCAGGGAGGGAGGGAGGCAGGGGTGGAGGCTGGGAGGGAGGAAGGTGGCCCCTCTCTTGCTTTCCTATGGGCAAAACCTCTCTGCGGGCCGTTTCCAGCCACAGCTGCCGCCCCGTCCGAATCCAGCTGCCGACCCGGTCCCGCCTGCTCCCCGCACGCGCTCTACCCTTCCCTGTCCTCACGCTGCATCGTCTTTCTGGCTGATCAAAATCAGCAGTGTGTTTTCTTCTTCTTGCTTTTCTACGCTCGCGACTCTGTGCAACGGCGTGGACTGGAAACATGCATCCATCCATCCTCTAGAGGCTGTTTCTAAGGCCACCTCTCTCAGGAAGCCTGCCCTGCTTTCCCCAGTCTCCCACTTAGCCCTGTGCATTAGCTGGTCTCAAAAGGTGGCCCCCAGGGAGCCACGGGTCCCACATTCACACCTTCACGTGGCCCCTTCCCCGCGAGTCAGGGTGGATTCCACCACTACTTACAACCCATAGAACGCAGTGCAAAGGTCACTGCGACCCCCAAGGCTGGGTCATAAGAAGGCTTGCAGCTCCCCCTGGGTGTCCAGACTAGCCACGGAGAGCAGCCATGTGGGCAGAGAGCGAGCCCAGCCAAGGAACAAGAGCTCACATGCGTCCAGAAGCCACATCGAACTGCAGCCTAGGGGGCCTGCAGACGACCCCAGATGGCCACCTGGCGGCGAGTCATGGGGACACATGGCAACATCAGCAGAGCCCTGGCAACCCACAGAACCACGAGAGATGGAGTGATAAATGATTATTTTTGGCTGCTAAATTTGGAGGCATTTCTCACAGAGATAATCTGAGTACACCCACTGTATCCTGACCAGGATCGGAAGTCGGGAGACCAGGCCTGATTCGCTGCAGAGATAAGTGGACGCAGAGAGGGAGCGGGGAGCTGGGGTCCGCGAGTGGCAGGGTGCTTCCGGGGGGCCCTGAGTCACTGAGACCAGGACTCCCCAGCTCCCAGCCCAGACAGCATGCGGCCATCTCCCCGGGCTGTGGGTTCCTGCCCCCGAAGGCGGGACACCTCCCTCGCAGGGAGGGAACACTCACCGGACAACATCCACTGCCCCTGGCCGAACCTTGGGGTCACTTCCCATGATGGACACGCTGGCGGCGAAGGACCCGTCGATGCTGAACACCACGCACTCCATGCCCCGGGGCAGCACCGTGAGGTAGCTCATCGCAAAGGTCTGGTCACCCCTAAAAGGCACCTGTCTGTGGTCAGCCGTGCATCCGGGTCAGGTGTTAGCCTGAGGCCAGAGGTCAGCCTACAGCTGGGGCCAGAGCTCGTGGGGGGCCAGGGTCAGAGGGGAGCTGGCTGGGCCTCCCGGTGCCACGGCGGAGACCCTGTCCATCTCCGTCTCTCCCCACAGACAGGGATGAGCCCGCGGGAGAGCACAGTCCGCAGGTCGTGAGAACGCGCCCGGCATCTCACCTGACCACCATCTTCACCGGGTAGACGCCAACCCCCAGGCGCCGGGGCCGCGGCACGCTGTATGTGATCCGGCCACTACTGTTGGTGATCTCCGTGTCCAGGTGCACCCAGCGGCCCGAGGACGGCTCTGCCATCACCAGGATGTCCACCTACATGCGGCGGGGGGCGGGGGGCTCCCTGAAGGCCGGGGAGCTGCCAGCATGGCTGAGGGGTCAGGCCAGGGAGCTCTCCGCCCGGTGCCCCTCCCGCCTCTCAGACACACCGAGGTCACGCCTTCCCCCAGCTCACCTCCGCGACCTGCTCCGGGCTCCACCACCCGCCTGCCCCCCCAGCCTTCGCCCCTCCTGCCCCGTGCAGCTCGCGAGGGACGGCGCAGACCCCATACCTTCTCCCCGGTCAGGGCCACCATGTCGAGGGGCCCGTACATGAAGCGCCCCACCAGGACCTGGGGGCCGTCTTCGGCCGCGATCACATCGTTGGCCCGGTGGTTCGCAGTCACGTTCTGAAAGGACAGAAACGGGCTCGGCCGGAGCTTGCTTCTTCCTGACACCGTCCTTAGGACGGCCGGAGGGACGTGTCCCTGCCGCACCACGCCTTCCCGGGTAGACCTGAGCCACGTTCCTGCGGGATCTGCGAGAAACACAGACCCATGGACCCCAGCGCAGTCTCCAAGGACAGACAAGCACGCTCTGCTCCTGACCATCCCGCACGCCCCACGGGAGCGGTCAGGCCCTGACTGTCCTCCTTCCTGGGTCCTGGCTGGATGTGGCCGGGACGCCTCTGGGGCTCCCTTCCTGACCCGCTCACCTCCCACAGCCATTTACTGGGAGAGGGGGACGTACCAGAGCGGAGGGAGCCATGTGCGCCCCTCACCAGGCACAGCTGCTCCGGGCCCCCCTCCCCACACTCCAGAGCATTCTGGACGGGAGTCCTTTTGTCCGTAACTGCCCCATGTCCCCGTCCTTCCAGTTCTGGTTTCCATTCATCCTGCAGCTCAGAGGCCTCCCCGACCGCACACCACCCCCCCTCAAGTCGGTGGCCCTCCCCTTACAGGGCTCTGCGCACACCGGCTGGGGAAGCACTGCAGACTCATGGTGCCCACAATGACGTCTGGATCCTGAGCTGAGCCGCATGAGCTTCCAGTGCACGTCCCGCTGCTCCCTGTCCAGCCCGTGGCGCTGCCCCCGGGCCTGGGCCCACCCTGGCGCCCCGACTCCGCGTGACCCGAATGCCAGCCCACCCACCACCGCAGCCTGGCCCGGCCTCGCCCAGAAAGCACCTGCGGACTCCTCTCAACCCCCATGGTGTCTGCGTGCAATTCAGGCAATTCAGCTGCAGGCCCCTCGCGGGCACGAGTCCCTGGGCTGGGTGCCCGGCACGTGGGGACGAAGCAGTCAGGGATGCTGACCTGCACACAGTCGGGGGGCGACACAGTCCCCCCTACAAGAACACTCGAGGGGGGAGAGGGGACTCGTGCAAATAAACACACAAGATGCCCGCGCCGCCCGTCGCTGGGGAGCGCAGAGCCACACCACCAGGAGACCCCAGTCGCGCTCGCCGGGGCCGCCGGACGCCTCACCAGTGCCCGCCCCCCACACGGTGTAGACCGGCGCAGCGGCCTTGGAGAAGCTTGCCGGCCCCTCCCACAGACAGACTGGAGCTTCCCTGCTGGGTCCGCACCCCACAGAGCGAGAACACGTGTCCACGCAAAAGCCCGTCACATCGCTCCAGGCAGCCGGCCAACGGTAAACGGGTGTGTCCCTGCGAGGCGAGACCGCTCGACCACCCGCTCGGACAAGGGACGCCCCGCGAGAGAAGCCCGACGTGGAAGACAGCACGTTGCGTGACCCATACACGGAGGGCCCACGGCGGGTGCATCCACAGACAGCAGTGCTGGGGGTGGCAGTGGGTGAGGGGCATGAGCAAGGGGTCTGCTCCTGAGGCCACAACCATGTTCCAGAATGGACTGCAGCGATGTTTGCACACGTCGCGACCACACTGACACCCACTGAGCTGGGCACGTTTACACGTGGTGTAAAACGTGGCTATAACTCAATACATACGTTTACAAAAACAGAGCTGATTCACGGAGTGCCAATTACCTTCTGTCCTCGGGACTGTTCTTAGGGTCCACGTCAGATGCTCCCACCCGACTAGAGGCGCCCACCAGGCCGGGGGCTGTGTCCCTAAGCCCCTACACTCCCCCCAGCAGAGGACACAGTGGCCACATCCACACTTGATGATGGTTGGCTCAGTAAAACATGCATTTATGCCTCCCAAACTCCTGTTCCTGCTTCAACACCCTGCAGAGGTGACTCCTGTTCACGGAAGGCCTGCGTGGCCGGCCCTGAGAGTCCCTTTCTCCTTCTCCCTCTCCCTCTGTTGTGGCAAATACCACAGCAGGCCACGCTCAGTGGTGAAGCAGACGGTGGGCCCCACGGTTGAGGGCAGGACTCCGACTCACGTCCACATCTGCGGAG
>NW_027397105.1:719410-727858 GCF_003265705.2 Callorhinus ursinus | reverse complement strand
AGTGCCCCGGCCCCGGGACCCCAATCCCCCAGCCCCACCACAGCCCGCTCCCGGCGGCCGCCAGTGAGCACGCACCCGCAGCTTGACCTGGGTCCTCTTACGGAGCCACTTCTCCCGGGGGCTGGTGGGGCTCAGTGCCGCGGGATCCAGGCCCATGCTCTCCTTGACGGTCACACTCTCGTAGCGCATCACCTGACGAACAGCGGAGCAGGCTCCGGGTCAGCCCGGCCGCCCTGCTCCCTCCGCCCGGGCTGTCAGGCCCACCAGCCGGTGGCCGGCCAGGCCTCCCCCCCGCCCGCCAGCCTGGGACCCTCAGCGGGGCTGGGAGCCCCGGGACCTGACAGCTGGGGTCAGAGCACGGGGCTCTCGGGCGCTCAGCCTCTGCCCGCCGCGCCCGAACCTCACGGCGCCCGCTCTGTACCCCTTCTCTGCCCCACCCCTTCCCTGAGGCCGGCCCCTCCCTCCCGCCCACTGCGGGCATTGCTCTTGCTGCAGCTCCCCCCACCCCCCCACTTGGTCCCTCCCCACCGGGGCGTGCCCTCTAGCACCCAAACATGCTGCTCCCGTGCCCGTCCTGAGGATGGTCTCCATGCCTCTTAGAGCCGTGGCATCTCTCCGTGGTCCCCCACAGCCACACCCCCCAAACACCCACCGCACCCCGTGCAAGCCTCCCGCCCACCCCACCCCTCCTCTGCACCTGCTCCCGGCAGGCTCGCCCCAGGCCCCCCAGCAGCCACTGTGCACGAGGCCCCCTGACTGCGCGCTGCCCAGCTCAGAGGCTCACTCCGCCTTCTGCTCCGTCCCCCAGGGACTGGTCCTCCACCGTCCGGATCCACGGCTCCCTCCCCGGAGGTTCTCTGCCTGCATGACTCCCTCAGCGTCTGGGGGAGCGTGACTACAGACCTAGTCTTTGTTTCCGGCGCAGAGCTCCTAAAACCCTTGCAGCTTCCTAAATGCTGAGACCTAAAGGTGCCTTTTGTTAAAGGGGTGGCATGTGGACCCCACCTAAGGGGAGGCTGGAGGCCAGGAGAACTCCCAGTCCCCCCACTGACCAATGCGGACGGATGACGGGCTGGAGGTCGAATCAATCACCATTAATCAATGGTGTCTAAGTAATGAAGCGTCCACGAAAGCCAAAAATAGGGTGAGCGCACGGGGGTGCTGGTGGGTGGGGCTCCTGGAGGGGGCAGGGCGGCCCTGCCCCTGCCCCACACCTCGCCCTGGCCTCTCTCCCCCCTGCTGTCCCTGAGTTGTGCCCAACAAACTGACAATCCAGTGAGTAAGGGGCTTCTCTGGGGCCTGGGAGCCACTCTCCCTAACTGATGGAACCCGAGGCAGGCTTGTCGGACCGCCCGGGAGGCCCAGGCGACAACCTGCACTTGGGATTAGCTCCTGCGGAAGGTGGCGGCCTGGTGGGCTGAGCCCTCAGTCTGTGGGCAGGTGGGGTCAGAGCCGGGCTCACACTGTCTGGAGCAGGAGAGCTGCCGGGCGTGGGGAACCCAACGCACGGGAATCAGGGGGCCATGCCCGTCACTGGCTTACGCGCCATCCGCATCTGCCCCAAGCCCCAGACTCCGCTCCCCTGCACTCCCAATCCCCGGCAGGCACCCCACTCTCCCCTGGTGCGCACCCAAGACTCGGCTTCCCACACTCCAGCCTGGCCCTGCTCCTCCCCAAACCGAGAAGCCGCCCCCGCCCCCAGGTGCTCGGGGGACAGCAGGGCCCGCGGGCCTCCCCTCTGTCGCATCCGGTGGCCCCCTGGCCCCCTGCACCAGCACCCAGCTGCCATCCCGAAGCCGGGCTCCCAGGCTGGCCTCACAACGGGCCTCCTGCTTTCTCTCTGGCCCACCAAGCAGCAGACATGGGATTCCCTTGCAGACATGCGGTCAGCTGACCGCTCTCCCTCGCCCGAGCCCTGCCGTGGCTTCTCGTGGGGCACAGAACAGAATCCATCTCCTGCCCTCGGCCCCCGAGGCTGCACGTGGTCCGGCCCCACCTCCCGGCCTCCTTCCTCCCAGACCCCCCCAGTCGCTGGCCTCTCTGAGGACCCTGAGGCCCTTGGAGGGACAGGCATTTGTCCCTTGTCTCCAGGATGGAAGATGGGTATGTACTCCCAGGTACTTCCTCTTTCATTTTCTAGAACGTACCACACTGTTGGCCAGAAGCCCGTGCTCTTCATGAGACCCACCTTCTGACCTGGCGACCCCCCACCTGGCTAACAGCTCCGGGGCCCAGGGTGGCCTGCAAGGTCACCCTCTCCCTTGCACAAGGACGGGCCCTCCAGGAAGGGGCGCAGTACCTGTCTCAGGATGAAGGCCACCACATCTGTGGACTCCCAGTAGCTGGCGTGGAAGAGGTGAGGCAGGGCCGCCGTGGGGAAGGCCGTGAGGACATCGGGACAGTAGAGGGCATAATCGATGCGCTTGGCGCCCCACCACTTGGCCGTGACTGTGGGCCCGAGAGCAAGGTGAGGACAGCGTGGCCTGCCTGGGCCGGGACCCACGGGGCCGTGTGGGGCCAAAGCACCCAGCTCACACGGAGCTCCCAGCTTCCCGCGGCCAGCAGCCCCTTCACCTGCCGCCCCCAGGGCATCCGGTCTCATCCCCGGGATGCAGGGATTCCCAGTGGGAGAACGGAATGTCAGGGTTGGGGCTCGGGCTGCGGTCGAGGTCAGTCTAGGCCACGGCTCTGTCCACAGGGCTCTGTCCAGGCCAGAGGTCAGAGCTCAGTCTGAACTTCCTTTATGGTTCCTGGCCTGCCCTGAGCAGCCGCCCCAGGGAAGGTCCCTCTCCCTCCAGCCAGGCAGGGCCCCGAGGACCCTCACTCACTGTGGGAGGCGCCCACGGGGGCCAGGCTGTCCGAGGACCCCGAGCTCTCGCTATGGGAGCTGTCCTGGCTCATCCTCCGTCCTGGGTGCTGGGCCCGCAGGGCCTGGGGAGATGAGGCGGGGGCGTCCGGAAGCGGTGGGCTGTCCCGCGAGCTGCCCTCCAGGAAGAGGGAGCTGTGGGCGTGTAGAGCATCAGCTGCAGGGGGGACGTCACAGTCAGGGCGAGGTCGCGTGTCCCCGAGCTGCCCACACTGTGCCATCCCCATGCGGCCGGGAGCCCGGGCACCCGGAGGCACCAGCCACCTCCCACCTCCCACTTCCCACCCTCTGGGGCCCCCGAGGGGCCCCCTGCACCCCCAGGCGGGCTGGGTTCCACCTCCGCTAAATCGTGGCCCTCACGGGCACAAGGGAGTCTGCGCATCTCTGGGAGATGCTCCAAAAGCACGGGCTGAGGTCACGGGGTGACCCATCACCACCTGCTCTCGTTCAGACTCCTCCCTGAGCCACGGAGGACTGCGGCCGGGCCTGCACGTGAATGGCACTCCCGCCTGGGGGCTAAGGTGCTCTCTGGGGGCAGGGTGTTTTAGGGTGCGCGGGGGGGAGCACTCAGAGCCATTTCTGTCTGTGGAAGCTCTTGACAAGTAGGCTTTTGGAAATTTTGTTTTGGTTAAAGGGGGGGGGGGGGGTGGGCAGGGCTGGTTTTTAATTCCCAACGAGCCACAGGCACTGCACTCTCCACCCAATCTGCCCCAAAGCTCTGAACAGGCTCTGGCCAGACTCCCTCAACGGGGACACGGAGCCGAGGCCCTGGTCTCCTAGCCCTGACCGCCCAACGCAGGCCTCCCCTTGTCCATGCCTGGCTCACTCCACTCGCGCCCCGGAGGCCACTGGCCCTCCCCCACGCCCCCTGCCCTTGCTCCCCCTGCAAAGTTCCCCTGGACCCCCATCCTCCAGGTCGTCCCTACCTGTCCCAATGCCATGTCCAAGGCCCCCTCTTCCGTGATGCCCACCGGGTGGGGACACTCCGTGCCCTGCCCCTCCAGCGTCAGCACCCAGCGTGGGCCCCTGGACTTGCAGCCAGGTCTGGCGGCTCGGGCACTGTGCTGGTACCAGCTGCAGGAAGCCGTCGGGGGCACAGCCTGGAGCCCCCAGGCGCCTCCCGCAGAGCAGGTGCGCACACGGTGGGATGCTGGGGAGGCAGGTGAGATGCTGCTTCCCTGGCCTCGGGTCGGTCGGAGCTGGCAGACCCAGCTCTGCAGGGGCTCGTGCCTCCTTCAGCTACCCTGGCGGGACCCAGCCCCGGGCGCAGCACACCCTCGCACCCCTGCGAGCCTACCCAGGAGCAGGGACTGTCCATCGCCCAGCGGGAACCTCTGGTAGCGGGGCACGCTGACAGGCGGCACCAGGTGGAACTTGGGCTCCAGCAGGGGCTCCAGCCGTGAAGCCGAGGGGTCCGCACAGTGGAAGAAGCTGTATACCTGGCCGCAGGCGGGACGTACCTGGAAGCCTGGGGGTGAGAGGTGATGGGGTGACGGGGTGCTCCCCCCAAGTGCAGCTTTGAGTCGCCTACGCCCCTGCTCAAGCACCTGCCTCGGCTCCCTGCTACCAACAGGGGCAAGGCCATTGTGGAGTTCGGCACTCAAGGCCTTGCCGATCTGCCCCCTCCCCGCCCAGGAGCAGCACCGGAGGCCCCAGCACCGCAGCCGAGGTGCTCGCCTGCAGCCCCCCACCCAGGCCACGGTGTCCCCCTGTCTCTGGGCCCCTGCTCACGCAGCCCCTCCCTCCGCTATCTCCCTGAGTCAGGCTCCCGCAAATCCGTCCGGCTTTCATGTAGCCGCTGCCTGATCTGCAAGGCAGACATGGTCCGTCACTGTGGCTCGGGGCCCATCCCTGAGGCTCCGCGCCCAGGCTGCACGGTAGCCGGGTTCACCGCCGCCCAGAGCCGGCAGAACGCTTCTCCCACAGACCAGCAGGTGTCTCCACTGGGGCTCCCTGTCCACCGGGCTCAGGGGGCTGGCCGGCCCCCCGTGTCCAGGGAGCCCTGGCTTCCTTGGCAGCGCCAAGGGCGGCCGTGGGATTCTGCCTCACTCCCCAGCCCGCCTCGGGCCGGACGCCCCCTTCTCATCCATCCCATTGCGTCGGTGAGCGCTGGTGCCAAAGCAGTTTGAGAAGCCCCGACATGCGGACCCTCGAGGCGCCCTCAGAATCACGGCGGAAGCACGCTGGGCAGATCACTGCGCTGCGTGGTTTAGAGCAGTGGGGGCAGCCGTCCAAGGCTGAGGGCACTGTGTGCGCCTGGGCACACGCAGGGGGCAGTACGGCCGACCGGCTGCAGCAGGCCTGTCTGCCTGGGCGCCGGGGATGGGCGGCCGCAGGAGGGTAGACTCGGCTTCTCTGAACAGGGGCGTGAGATCCACCAGCACTGGCGTACCTTTGCCCTATCAGGGGAAACCGCGCCCCCGTGCCCCCGAGCCCCTCCCCCAGCCAGAGGGCCTGACCCACCGCTCCAGACACACAAGGCCTCTCAGGCCCCAGCCCAAGCCACCCACCATCCAGCCCGGGCAGCACCGTCCTCCGCATGGCCAGAACCAGGCCCAGGGGCGAGCCGAAGAGGAAGAAGTCAGACACGTCGAAGTCCAAGCGACCCAGGCTGACCTCGGGCGGCTGGGAACCCCCGGCCGCAGGGGGCTCGGCCTCATCCTTCAGCACGCTGGAGTGGATGCTGCCCCAGGGAGAAAGGGCCGGGAAGGCCGTTAGGGAAGCGTGCAGGCTGAGCGGGGAGAGCCCAGCCCTCCATCCCCGTGGCAGCCTCCAAGCCCACACCAAGCTCCGTGCTGGCCACCAAGGCCTGACGTCTGGTGAGGGCAGGGGTCGGCCGGCCCACGTTTCCTCTGAAGGGCCACATGGTAAGCGTTTCAGCCTTCGGGGGCCATGGGGCCCCTGCCCCGTCTAGTCGGCAAGCAGCCAGAGGAGACACTTGGACAGACACGCATGGCCGCCATCCAATAAAGCTGTATTTTCCCAGCGGGGCTGAGAACCTAGGAGCACCCAAGCACCCCCGCACAGGGGCACGCCTGCCTCCACGGCGCCGGCTCTGTGGGGGCCGCCCTGTGAGCTCCTGCTGGGGCTCCGGAGAGGCCTGCTGCGCACACCCCCGCCCGCCGGTGACGTCAGGCCCACCGGGACTGGGCCTTTCACCGCAGCCTGCAGACACAGCCGCACAGGAAGGGGGGGCCGGGTTCCAGCCAGTCCCGCCCCAGGCGCCGCTGCTCAGAGCCCAGCCTGACCTGCAGCCAGGGACCCAGAGCGGCTGCCCAGGACAGGCCGCAGAACCGGGGGCTCCCTGACCTTCCCGTTGGCCCTGACGCACAGCTCAGAGTTTAAGACCACCCGGGGGATCCCTGGATCGATAAGGCGATTAACTGAACGCAAATTCAGCCAGAACCCTCAGGGTGGACATGAAAGGGGATTTTAGAAGTAACAATGAGCGAGGGTCCGGGAGGGTCCGGGAGCGGGATGTGAAGGCTCGCACCGCGAGGATGGCGCTGGTGTTGGGCGATCCGCACGTCCCTAAACACGCAGGCCAGCTTCCTTGCTGCCCGAGAGACAGCCATCCGTCCCTACCACAGGGAAGCTGGCTGTGCTGAGCCAGCTACGAGGGCCTCCGACCTCTCGTCATCCTCCAAATCAGGGGCCTTCTTAAAGGATTTCTCAAGGATGAACCAGGAATGTCACAACGTCACCTTGCAACCCGCCTTGAAAGGTGGCTGTCAGAGCAGCTTTAAATACTCCGAGATTTGACTACGCAGAGCCTCTGATCTAGCGGATTCCCCTCCAGGAGTGCACCTGAGTGAAACAGCCCTCACACACACAGACCCGTTTACGCGCAAAGATGTTCATCGGAGCGCCACCTGTAATTTCAAAGCACGGGAAAAGCCACGCAGCCAAGTCCTGGGACGAAGTGAGGTGGCCATTCACTCAATAAAATATTCCCTGTAGAAAATATTCACCAACTACTTATTATGTAGGGAAAAAATCAGAAAAGATCACAATAGGAGGGTGTTTTTCTTTTTTTTTTTTAAGTAAAACTAAACGGGAAGCATGTAAACGGTATATACAAAAAGGAAATTCTTAGAAATGCTCAGAGCAGGTCTGTTTTTCAGAGCTTGTGACGACCTCACGGTACTTGTCAGCGGGGTAAGAAAGGAGAAGGGACAGAGGGCAGGGGCAGCCCCTCCTGGGTGGGCTAGCACCGGCCCGTGTCCTGAATGAACCTGCAGGTGACTCACGAACTCCGGGCAGGAGGCACCACCCTGGGGTCTGGGAGCCAGGACGCTGGGCCCAGGGCTTTGGCAGCTGCCCATGCGACCCCAGGAAACTTCCCGGCCTAGGGGGGCCTCTGCTGCCCCATCTGGGAAATAATAAGAACACACACCCGGAGTGCATCCCAAAACACACCCACATCCACTCTTGGACCACGTTCTCAAAGCCATCGGCGAAGCAGGCCGGCAGCGTGGGCCCTTTGGCAGAAAGAAGGCGCAGCGCGGCCCAGGGAAGGGGACGGGCTGTCCTGGGCCTCTGCCAGTCGGGACGGAGCAGGGACAGGGTGCAGGGCCCACACGGAGTGGCCAGGGTCCCAGCACTTCGTGCTCACCCACGGGGCCCCGGAAGGGCCTGGCACCCATGACCGGTCTCAGGCCTCCCAGGGGACTCTGAGCCGGGGGGCCCCCTCTGCCGCGGACACCGTGCTAGAAGGAGCGCTTACCTCGACAGGAAGGCGTGATGCTGGGTGATGGCCTCACAGTCGTAGGTGGAGGAGTCGCTCTGTTTCCGTGGCAACGGCCGCTGGGGCTCCTCATCCTCGGGCACGCTGGACACATCGATGCTGCTCTTGCTGAGACGCTTGCTGCTGGCCAGACTGCACGCCTCGTCCGCCACAACGGGGCTGTCCTTTGGGGCCACGCAGAGGAGAGGAGGGCACTGAGCTCACCGGAGACTCCGGGGCCCCGCCTCCTCCCCAGGGTCTGCGCGAACCCCCCTCTCCTGAGGTGTGAGGGCGGCATTCTTCCGAGGAGCCCCACGGCAGCAACGGTGGGACTGCAGGCACGGGCGACCCCCTGGACTCTGGACAGCTGTCCAGGACCTGGCCCTCAGTGCGTCCCACTCTTGGGGGACCGTGAAGCAACGCGGCGTAAGCTCGCTACCGCAGACAAATGGGACGGCTGACGCCCCCTCCCCCA
Source organism: Callorhinus ursinus (assembly GCF_003265705.2). Taxonomy (NCBI): domain Eukaryota; kingdom Metazoa; phylum Chordata; class Mammalia; order Carnivora; family Otariidae; genus Callorhinus; species Callorhinus ursinus. The sequence goes on along the minus strand of NW_027397105.1, from coordinate 719,791 downwards.
GGAGAGGCCCCTGCTGCCCTGGGGCTGGGGGGCCCCCAGGGACAGACCCCCGCCCCATCCCCACCGTCTGGCCCGCACCTGCGTGCTGCTGACACTCCCCTTCCGGCTGCTGCTGCCCGGGCTCTCCCCCGAGGGCCCCACACTGTAGCAGATGGCGTCAAAGGCCAGGAGGCCCCCCACACAGTCCCCGATGAGACACACCTGGAGAAGACACAGCTGGGACTGAAGGCCTGCCCACGCCGACCCCGTGCCCCCGTATCCAGCCAGAGCACCAGGCGCCTATCCATGGGAAGGTAAGGAACCTGTCCCGGTGAGATACGGAGAGAGCCCCAGTGGGGGACAGGTGCTCATTCTGCGGTCATGGTTGGCCTGACGACAGCA
>NW_027397105.1:674590-719400 GCF_003265705.2 Callorhinus ursinus | reverse complement strand
AGCACTCAGGCTAGGGTCAGAGGTCAGACTCGGGCCAGGGTCAGCCCGACGACAGCACTCAGGCTAGGGTGTCAGGGGTCAGACTCGGGCCAGGGTCAGCCCGACGACAGCACTCAGGCAGGGTCAGGGGTCAGGTCGGCCTGAGGACAGAGAGCAGGCAGGCCAGGGTCAGGCTAGGTCAGGGCAGGTTGGGGAGTCCGTCCTACCTGCCCACTAAAGCCGATCCCATCAGGGGACTTGAGGAACTCCGCGTAGACCTGGTTGGCCCGCTCGATGACGGTGGCCACCGCGTCCTGGTAGTGTGGGGAGGAGATGGCCAGCAGGGGCAGGACGGCCAGAGGGACGTGGTCCTGGCTGTTGCCGAGGCAGCCCTCATCATGGCTGTAGGGGTTCAGGCTGCAGACAGGGTCAAGGGAAGCCCAGCCACGCTCAGGAGCGGCAGGTGTGGGGCTGCGCACCAGGCAGAGGGCGGCGCAGGCGCACGCTGGCCACAGTTAGGCCCCTGTTCGGGGCTCTAGAGGACAAGCCAGGCAAGAGCCAGAGTAAACAGGGCACAGGCGGGGGGCTTGGGGGGGCACTGTGCTGGCTCCCCTGTGCATCTGTGCCTGCACCAGCCTGGGCTGTGGGCCTGGGGTTCCCTAGGAGAGCTACCCTCCCCTTCCCTCTTCTGCTGGGCCCCAAGCGACACCCCGATTGTGGAGGAAGCCACCTGGTGCGGATCAGGGTGGGGACATATCAGAGCAGACTTCCTGGAGGAGACGGAGTTTGGACTACGTCTCAAGGAAGGCTTTAGGGGCGCGAGAAAGGAGGAGAGAGCGCCTTCCAGGCGTGGGGTCCCATGTCAGCCACCACTTGCAGATGGGCACACAGCTGCACGCATGGCCTTGTGTCCGTCCTTCTCGGGAGAGGGTCAGAGCCTTCGTGGGCTTTGTGGAAAGGACCAAGAGAGCCTGCCCTACAGCGTCTTCACGGCCAGGAGACAGTCCAGCCCCCTCATTTCCCTGCTTTCTCACCAGCAAGTCTCTCCCTCTGTGGGTGGCTCAGACCCCTCTGGGGCCAGCTCCCAGAGCCCACCCCAGCCCACACCCCCGCCTGGCCTGCCTCTGTCCCCTGGCCGGGAGGGACCAGCCCCCTGCCCACGGCCCAAGCTCAGGCTGACGAGGGCCCAGTGCTGATCCTGCTGGGGACCTGACAGAGACCAGGACAGGCGACGGGGCTCAGGGTTTTCTGAGCAGGTGGCAGAGCCCTCATGTGCGCAAGCTGGCCTAACAGCCCTTGCTCATCTCCGAAGAACACAAATTAGAGGAAACAGGCCTCAATTGCAGCCGGAGAGATTTTAATTAGCTGAGCAAGAACTCCCTCCCGGCAGTGACTGGTGTGATGGATGTGGCCAGGCAAGGGGCTGCCTGGGGGAGAAAGGCCGTTCCCCCACCCTCCCCTCGAGGGGCCGGGCTACGCATCTTGCAGGTGATCAGGCCGGGGCTGGCTGACCCAGCTCTGGAGGTCAGACTTCCTGTGGGCGAGGGCCTGGGGTCCTGAGATCAAGAGCACAGTAACTCCTGACAGCCGGAGCGGGGAAGAGGCCACTTCCCAAGTCCCATCGCAGGGCAGGTGCCCAGGACACAGGTTCCAGGGCTCCTGCCCTCCTGACCGGGGACCCCAGGGTGAGCCCTGGAGTTCTGGTTTGAACAAGAGTCGCGTCGGGCTGGGGAGCTATGACTCATCCTGCCCCTCCTTCCAGCTCGGATGGAGACCGGCTCTGTGTGTCCCGTGACCGCAGACGGTCAGAGGGGGGCTGCTCTGGGTGCTGGAGGCAGCGGAGACCCTCCTGTCTCTCAGAGGGAGGAGTGAACCCCGCACGCACTGCTTTCTCCCCCAGGGCCCAGGGGCAGGCTTGGGCGAAGAGGCCCGGCCCAGTGAGCACGCTGCCCCATGCCCTCCACCGAGAGCGCCGGCCCCCGGTGAGGACGAAGTGAGTCACAGCTCACCCCTCACTGTACCTGCTGCACCAGCATGCGGGACCCCCACAAAATCTCCAGCGGGTACCTAGGACATGATTATCCCCATCTTACAGATGGGGAAACCAGCACAGGGCAGTCTCCTGGGTCCTCCTCGGTGCCCTGCGCCGCCTGCATCAGAACACACATGCCCACTGGGCTCAAGAGCGAGGCTGCCCGGGTTGGACTCCCGGCTCCAGTCCCTGGGTGCCCCCGGGGGGATTTGCATTAGCTTCTCGGGGCCTCGGCCCCCTCCTCTGGGCCAGGAGACCAGGGTCTCGTGAGCACCGGGAGCAGGTCTGCACCCCCGAGGGGGCTGGCGCCACCCGGCCCGGCAGAGGACGACACGCTGCGTGGCTGTTCACTGCTCTGGACTCTGCCCACTTCCCAGCACTGTGCTCCGGTCGGTCAGGGGCTGACGTCCCAGGGCGGTGCCCCGGGCAGGGGGCCGCCCCATGTCATCCCCACCAACCCCGGCCCGTCCAAAAGGGCAGGAAGGACTTAGAGACTCACTGAGAGACGAGTGAGGAGGCGTCCGAGCAGACAGCCGGGCAGGGCACGAACTTGATGAGGATGTGTCCCAGGGCCGCCGGGAAGTGGGCACGCGTGACCTTCTCCAGCACAGAGCTGAAAGTGTGGATGTCGGCCGCCTTGCAGGACGGGTCCCCCACGCCCGTGTCCAGGATGTTCCCGCCATGCAGCACCAGCAGGAGGACGTGCGTCTTGCAGGAGCGCTGTGGGCAGCCTTCCTGAGAAGGACATCAGTCGGGGTAGAGACAGAGGCAGGGACCCACCATCGCACGCACAGCTGTGGCTGGCCTGTCTCCACCCCCGACGTGGCAGGGCCTCCTGTGCATTCAGAGGGAGGCGCACAGGCAGCCGGGCGACCAAGCCCCCCATTGTCGGGGCAGGAAAGCTCCTAAGAGGCCCTTCTTGTTCACACGGGAGCCAGCAGCCTGGAGGACAAGCCCAGGGTCCCACGGCAAGTCCAAGGATGAGGCAGTCAAATGTCTGCCCGAAACGCTGACCAGAGGGGGGCCCAGACACCCCCAGGAGCCCAGCCCACCTCGTTGTCTTCGTGGATCTCGATGCTTCCCTGGGCTGGGAACCTCTGTCTTCTCAAGGAGACCCGATACAGTTCTCCTGCGGGGGAACAGAGGACTCAGCACCTGCAGGCCTCCCTCAGGCCGGGGCCGCAGGTGCTCCCTGGGGTCCAGCTGGAGGGACAGCGTCCAGCCCCCGGCTCCAGATCAGCGGCACCAGAAACCTTCGTTCCCCGCCCCCCCAGGAAGGGAGGCCAGCAGGGGCAGGCCCCCGCACGCGCAGTCCCTGGGGCCAGGGAGGCTGTCCCAGAAAGCACCGTCCTGTTTTCTTCACCCGTGACAACAGCAACAGCAGAAATGCCCTCTGCTGACCCCGGCTTCCAGCTGTGGACGCAAATGTGGGCCGAGCATCCTCTGAAAACCGGAGGCCCGTTTGAAGTATTTTTTAAAACATCTGCTTGAAGCCATCAGAGCGAGAGCAAGGCCTTGAGTTAGGGGCCTGGGGCAGGCACAGCCCCAGAGAGGCATGGCAGTGTCGGGCCCACGCTCCTCACCACTGGGAGCTCTGCCGTGAGGCTGCCCCCACGGGAAGGCTGTCCCCGCCTCCCCCAGCTGCCACTCCGCCTCTGGGGCCTCCAGCCTGAGCCCTGGGACCCGCAAGCAGCAGCCGCAGACCAACCCTGGCCCGCCACCTGTTTTTGTCAATAAAGTTTTATTGGAACACGGCTGGAGCGCGTGTCTGCTCACACAGGGGCCTCGGCAGCAGACTTTCCTAGTTGCCACAGAGTCCTGCAGAGCTGGCATATCTGCCCTCCGGCCCTTACAGAGAAGTCTGTGCGATCGATACCTACGTTCCCGAATGTCGCCGCCCCGGAGTCGGGTGGAGAGAGGCCCCCTCGCCGCCCGCCTGGTGCCACCTGCCACGCTGACCTTGCTTCCTTCCTCTCCCTGCTCCCCATGGGAAGGATAGCATTTTCTCCATGAGGCTGCACCACACGGCTAGACTATGACTTGTGTGCCTTCAGTGACGGGGAACTCACTCACCTCCTAGAGCAGCTGGTTCCATGCTGGGACGGTCCTTTGTTTCCTTGCACACACACACACACACACACACACACACCGCCCCCGCCCAGAGCCTGCCCCACCTGCTAGGAGGCACGTGGGGATGCGGAGGCTCCTTCCGGGGACTCTGCGGGCAAGCCTGCAGCAGGGAAGGGTGGGAGCCCGGCCGAGGGTCTGAGTCCCCTCTCCCAGCCACCCCTGGCCCCACGGTGTTTGGTAACAAGAAGTCTTTCTTGGAGGGCAAGTGCATTTCTGAACTCTTCGATCGTACAGACATGGCCCTGGTCTAAGGGCAACCGCTTTACGAGCGCAGGGCTGCCACCCACACAGGCGTGGGATGGTTTCCTCTGTGATGGAGGTTTGGCCTGGAAATGGAGCAGGGAAACCTCGGGGTGAGGGAGGCCTGGCTCGGCCCGCACTTCCTCCAGCTCCTCTGGCCGCTCGGCTCTTCGTAACATCCTGTGGGCCCTGGGCCCCGACCTCAGGACGGGCCCCCAGTACAACACACGGGGAGCTGGCCCGGCTTCTGCCGAGCACTTACTGTGTCCCGGGCGCCGTCTCCAACTCCCCACAACCGCCCCGGGGCTTTGGATCTCTGGGTATTAGTCCCATTTTCGGATGAGACAGCCAGGCCTCACACCTCCTGGGTCACGCGCCCCAGGCCCCACCATGAGTAAGGCTGAGTGAGCCTGCACACAAGCCCCACACCCAACAGAGGACAATGCCCGACGGTGGTCCATCCTCCCCGGGGGGGGGGGCTGACACCATGATCCCCGTCCGCAGGAGAGGAGACGCTCAGGCCGCCCGGCACAGACCTCCCCGCCAAGCAAAAAAGCCACGCTCCGTGGTGCGCGTGGCCTTGTGTGCGGCTCCGGGGCCGGTGCAGACCAGGAGACCATGACTTCCGAGGCTGGGGCGGACCTGCTTTGGAGCCAGAGTGCGCCTGAGTCCAAGTCTTGCTCTGAGCGGCTGTGTGAGCGGGGCTCGGTTTTCTCATCTGGGACATGGGGGATGGCAGCCGCCCAGGGCAGGGGCCGAGCATGAATGAGCTCAGACGTACACAGCGCTCAGAGCGGGGCCGGCCACACACCAAGTCTGTCCGTATCAGTCGTGCACGCGGAGGACGAGCTGGGGCCAGAGCTGGCGGGGACACGGCTGCCTCCACACACGCAGCCCTGCCCCAAGTCCCTCCTGAGCCTGGCGGCACTGCGCTTCCAGGCTGCAATTGCTACCGATTACCATCGTGAGCCTAGAAACAAGCCGCAGGGAAGACATGAGGGTCCCGCCGTCTCCCGGGCACCGTGCCTCCGCAAGCTGGGGCTGCATCCTGTGCCTTGGGCCCCCGCCATGCTCCGGGCAGCGAGCTGATGCTGCATCCTGGCCACCTGGCTCAGCGGGGACGGGCCCGGCAGGGCCCTCAGCACCCCCGCGCCTTCCCCGGCCAACGGGAAGAGCCTGGCTTCATTTCAGTGTGCAGAGCCAGAGAGGTTTGGCAGGAGGGGAGGCCTCACCCGCAGACCTAGATCCTGCCCCCGAGGGCAGGCTAACAGGCCTGGAGGTGCCCCCCGGGGTCACGTGCCTCTGCAGACATGCAGAAAGGCAGCCCTGCGGCCCCCCCCCCGCCTGCGCCTGGCCCACAAGCCTTCTGCTCTTCTGCGAACCAGACATTCCCCCCAGGGTAACTGAGGACACTGGCTCTGGCTCGCCCACCAGGCCCGGCAGGTTCACTCCTCCCTGTCTTGGCTCATGCTGAGCCTCTGCCGGCAAGGCCTTCCTCCCTGGGCACACCAGCAAACTCCTACCTGTATCGCAAAACCCTGCTCACCTGTTCCAGCCTCTGGAAAGCCTGCTCAGATCTACTTAGGCAGAGATGGTCACCTCACACCGTGCTCGGCTGGGCCTGGCTCATTGCCGTGAGGTTACTTGTCCATTTCTGCATCAAACTCGGGGGTCCCCCGAAAGCAGGATCATCAGCAGCCAGGGTCTAGCATGGTGTTTTTGTGAGAACCCACTGCAGGCGAAGATCCCAGGGTGAACGTGGCCTGTGAGACATCTCATGCTCGTCAGCCGCTGGGAGAAATCCCGTTTAGGGAAGCGAAGTCTACGGGGACGTGCATCTCCTGGAAGGCCCCCGGGGGGCTGGTGTCCGGGAACCACGGCGAGCTCTGGGTCTGGCCTGGGCCTTATGTGTCCTCCCCTCCACGGGCTTCCCCAGAGCCTCCGGTGACGGGAGCGGCTGGTGGGGTCCTGGGAGGTGAGGAGCCCAGGGCCTCGTGGGCCGGCCGCCTGTTTCTCCTGATGTCTTTGTTTCCGCCGGCACGGCCCTATTCAGGCGGGGTCCCTGCGGTGTGGGGTTCTGGGTGGGGTGCGCCCATGACTGTTTCTGTGACCGTGTCCTGTGACCGCAGCGCCCGCCCCCAGCACCCTGCCGGCCCGCCCAGCTCCCCGGGCTCCTGCTGCCAGCTGGAGAGGGGAGGCTGTATTCGCTTAATCACAGCCTTGGAAACGCACAGATTGTGACCACCCTTCTAATTACCCAAGTGCCACACTGTCCCTGACACAGAAGCCGAAGTCAGCACCCACGCGCTTGGCACGCCAGGCAAAGCGTCCCCGGCTCGGCAGAGGGACTGTCTCCATCTCTGCTGCCGCCAGCCACAGGACCCACGAGGGCTGGAGGCCGTGGGTGCACCCGGCTGAGGCTGGCCGCTCCATCCCACCAGCCCCTGCGGGCCCCCACCTGCCGCTCGTGCCCCCAGGCGAGCAGAGCCGGGCCCAGCTCGCGACCGTGTGGCACGCCCTGAGAGCGACCCCATCCTCCGTGCGCACGCACGGGCGTAATTCTGCGGACGAACCCCGAGTCTCTGCTGCCTGCTCTGAGCGGGATGCAGGATGTGGACCAGGAGTGTCTGCGAGGAACGAGAGCTTCATCCCCCGCGAGTGGGGGGGGAGCTCCGTGGCCCCGAGCCCCCGAGTGAACGCGTGCAGACAGGCACACACATGGGGGGCAGGGGGGGGGAAGAGCCGGGGTTGAGGACGGGCGCCCCCGTCTGCGAGGTTTTGTTTGGATGGGGGGACAACGGGTGACCGTTCCCTGGACTCCGCGCTACTTTCCCATTTTTCTCCGGTGAGCCCGATTTCCTTCGGTGTAAAGCCATTTGTGAGTGCATGTGTCACACTTAGAGCAAGAACACTTTAAACCAGCCGCAACCCCTACCTTCCCAAACACACACACCAGAGCGGCAGGCCTGCCCTCGGGAGCTGGGGGCTGGCGAGGGGAACCAAGGGCGCGAAAAGGGGAAGGACGGCGTAACCGTGAGACTCGACGCGCGAATCAAAATCCTGCGTTTGGGTCACAAAACCAGCTGGACACCACGGCGGCCTCCTGCTCCGCTGGCCGGGGCCCAAACGCGTGTCCGGGAGCCCGAGGACCTCAAGAACACGGGCCTCGGCCGGGCAGGGGGCCGCCTCCACGGCCTTCAGTGCAGGAGGAGGGCACGTTCCTGCAGCTCAGGCCACTCTGGGGGCTCAGATGGAACCCAGTAACCGGGCAGGGGGAGGGGGCCCTCGCCTGGGGAGGAGCAGGCTCGAGGGGACGCGGTGGCCCGCAAATGCCCGGGAGCTGCATTTGGGTCACGGGACTGAGGGCAGAGCCTGGCCACCAAGGTGGGGCGGTCTCTGAAGGGTGCACAACCGTCCCGGAGGGAGGCTGTATGAGCAAGCTGTGGAAGTGGACGCCGGGCAGGTGGACGCCGGGCAGGGACTCCAGGCAGGTCAGGGCCCAACCCCGTCATCCAGGCTGAGGAGGCTCAACCCCCAGTGGCCGGTCAGGCCCCCAGAGGCGCTGGCCCACACAGAGGCCTGGCCACTGCCCTGCGGAGCGAGCCTGCGGGGGCAGGGGGAGGAACCGCCACGGAGCCCACCCGGCCCTGCTGGGAAGTGGGCACAGAGACAAGGAGTCATCAGCGTGCTCCCACCGGCGCACGCCTGCCCACTAACCCCCTGCCGCGTCCAGAGAAAGGACAGGGCACGGCTTCGAAGCATGGCCTCTGAACCCCAAACCTAGGGATGCCCACCGAAATTACTCCAAAAGGCCTTTTTCTCACCTCCCAGATTGGCTTTCCCGTGCTGCCGGGGTGTGGGGAAGCAGCCCCTCCCCGTTCATGGCCGGAGTCCGCGGAGGGCGGTTTGGCAAAGTCACCGGAAACACCCAACTCCCTGGGCACCCCGGGACCGAGCCTTGTGCAGACAGGTGCACGCGGGATGCCAGCCACGGCCGCGCGGTCATGCTACCAGCACGGAAAGCAGTCTGTGCCCACCCGCGGGGTCGGTGAGACAACGCCACGGTGAGGCAGGACACGCCACCAAACACCCTGAGAAGCTAAGAACCCCGGCAGGTGATGATCGCCCGCGAGGAGCAGGGGGCAGAAGGCGCTGCGTGCGACGTGCCTAAAAATGCACACAAGTGGGTATTTATGGAGACGTCCGCATGTGCAGGGAGTATGTCCAGCCACCACCGCCGCGGGACGGGAGGAGGGCGCGTCACCTTCATCCTTTTAGAATTCCCATGGTCGCCGGGCGCTGCCCACTCAGAAGTCAGGTTAAAATGAGACTTTTCTCAGGGCCCGTGGAGCTGGCTGACTTCCTTTCAGAAATACTAATTTCTGTTTTCTCCCTGCTTGGGTTTCTTTGCCTTTGGGGAGGCTTGTGGCTGTGCTTCCTGGTTTTTGTTTCCAGAAGCTCTTTTGTTCCCAGGAGAAAAAGATTTGAGGAAAGGGATTCTCTCGGGCTGAAAAGAGACCCCAGCCCCCAGCCCAGGCTGAGACCAGTGGGGGGTGCCCTGAGGGGCCTGGACCACCGGCCAGGGGCTGCAGAGCGGGACGCACACGCGGGACTACAGGGCTGGGGCTCCCACGTGCCAGCGCCACGGGGTGGGGCTCTTGGCTGCGACCTGCAGGGCTGGGAGCCGCCCAGGCCTGGTCCTGTGCCCACGAGTTCCTCTAAACCTGAGAATGCGGTCCTTTCACTGGGCCCTCCTCCAGCCCCGCATCCGCACAGACCTTCCTTCTCCGCTGGAACCCTGACCAAGTCACGGGCTAGATTCTACCTACTCTACAAAACCCTGTGCTATGTTACCACACCAGCTTCTCCTCTGGGCTTAAGCACCAGGCCATAGAATGGTTTTCAAACCTTCTCCCTCTCACCACAGGGCCTTTGCACGTTCTCTTCTTCATGCTACTGTGTCCAAATATTCCCTCCTGAAACCTCAGGGGTCTTGCCCCTGGGGGCGTCCATCCTTGCTCTCCTCCCAAAAGCACTGCGGCTCTCTCTTCCGGGACGAGTCCTCAGACTTCTGGCTTCATGGTCACTTGACCTGGCATTTCCTCCATCCCCAGGCCGTGAGGTCCTGCAGGGTTTGCTTGTGCTCCATTTTACCTCCAAAGACCGCCCAGACGCTGGCATCTAAAAGATGCTCGTGAAATATTTTTCAAACACATGAGTGAACAAATATCTTGTTCCCGCTTTAGACCCTGCAAGTGTCAGAAGCTGAGGACGTCCCCAGCAAAGCGCAGATGCTGCACAGACTCGCATGGACACACACGCATCCTCGTGCACTCACACGCACGCGCACACGCCTCGGCACACACACAATGGGCCTTGTCGAGCACAGACGTGCACACAGGCAAGAGGAACGCTCCCCAGGCGGCCGTCTGCCACCCTGAGCTCAGTAAAGCCGGCTAAATATAGCCTGTCTGCAGCTGAGCTCAGCAAGCTGCCCACACAGCCAGGAAAAGACACGTTACCCGGGGTGGGGGGGGGGGGAGGGTGGACGCGGGCAGGGGGCTCCAGGCTCAGCACAGGCGGGGGGGCCGTGGGGGAGGGCGGCCGCGGGCAGGGGGCTCCAGGCTCTGCAGGGTGGGAGTCCAGTAGGGAGGGCAGCCACGGGCACACCAGAGGGGAAGCCCTTGGTGGTGGTCCAGGCATCTGAGCTACTGGTCTGGCTGCTGGCCCCAGGCCCCAGGCAGTGGGACGTGAGGTCATGCCCACACACAGTGGGGGTGGGTGGTGCTGGACGGCCACACAGGTTCCACAGGTGATGAGACCACGGAGCCAGGCTCAGTCAGGACACAGCCCGAGACCAAGCGGGGCTCCGCTCGAGGCCAGGGCAGAGGCTTGACTGGGACGGAGTCCGCGGGTCAGAAGGAACCAGGACTGGCGCTCAGTCTACGGTCGCATCTTGGTCCGGGGACAAGGGTAAGTTCAGAGTCCCACCGCGTCGCCTATAGCCTCTCCACGGGGACGCACCAAACGCTCCAACTTCCCAGCGAGCTCCTGGGGAAGCCGCTGAGCGTCTGTGCGCTCCTTCCAGGAGTGGGAGTGGGAAGGATGGGGAGGGCCGGTGGGAAGGGTGGCCGCAAGGTCGTGCTGGGGAGGATGGCGGGTGGTCTGCCTGCGTCGGGAAGGGCTGCCAGGGGGAGGCCGGGAGGCCAGGAGGCCCGCGTGGAGGGCGGCACGGAGGGCAGCGTGGAGGCCCGCATAGAGGGTGGCGTGGAGGCCCGTGGAGGGCAGCGTGGAGGGCGGCGGGTCTGGGAGAGAGTCAGAAGTCGAGCAGGACCTCTAGGTTCCTGGCTTGAGTTTGTGGAAAAGGCGCCTTCACTTTGGACGGAGGAACGGGAACGAAGCTGGGGGAGCAGCGATGAGTCGCGGCCCCTGCATCCCGTGCCAGGTCAGCCGTGCCGGAAGCTGTGGGTGTTTGCTGGGCTTGGAGCAGCGAGAACTCGGCCGACAGACGGGACCAGGAGGCACAGACAGCGACGGAAACCAGAGAGCGCTAGAGCGTCCACGCTAACGGGGCTCTGAAACTCCACGTGCACGCGTCCTGGACCCCTGTCCCAGGCCCCCTGTCCTCGGACCCCCTGTCCTCGGACCCGCCAGGCTCCCTAGGTTCCCTGAACGGAACAATCTAGTTCCAAATAACGGGCCCAGGCAGAGGCCGCGGGCTGCGGGGCCATCTGCAGCTGCAGGATGAAGGTGGGTGTGGCCCCCGAGGAGGAGGGAGGACGCCTCATGCCCGCACGGGGGAGCTGGCCCAGGACACAGCTCTGAGCAGGGACAGCTGAGCGGCCACGGGACCCTCAGAGCCCACGAAAGACAGAGCTGCGTGCGGTCCTGAGATTCATCCCCGCACCTGCAACCAGGCGTGACCGTGGCCAGGCTCGTCGGAAAGCCAACCACATACGGGAACCGTGAATGCGTCCCGCGTGGGAGGTGTGGCCACTCCGCCCCTCAGCAACCCTGGGAAGTAGGCCTTATGGTCATCTCTCCACAACGGAGAAAATGGAGGCTTGGAGACGTTAGGGAGCTCGCCCGGAGCGGCCCAGCACGGAATGAAGGAACAGGCCTCAAACCCAGGCCCAGCTCCCTTCCAGCTCAGAGGCTGTGGCACCAGCCCCAGGACTTTCTGATTCCTGACCCAGGGTAACTCGTCCCAGCCCCCACTTTATTTCTAGTGAGGTTTCAAAAACCAAGTAGAAACAATCGGGAAGACCACGCTCGGGGAAGAAGGCCGCGGCCAGGAAAGCACATCACGACCGCCACGGACTTGCACTCTGCCGATTCTGGATCACGAGCAAACAAAGCACCACGGACGACCACCGTCATTTCAAAAGCAAGAGTGCCCGAGCGCCAAGCTCCATGGACGGCGCGGCACAGCGGGTAAATGGCAGCACCACCAAGGGGCCGCGTGCCCGGGGAGGGCGTTCTGTGCTGTAGGTCTCGCCGTCCAAAGGCTGGCACTAGACTCAGCCCACCGGCCCCGCCACCACGTTCCGGCGCGTCCTTCCTGAATAAGAGGATCCTGAAGGCGCAGACTCGCGGGACAGCCTTCAGCACAGAATTCTGACGAAGATCTATAACCACGGTTTAAAAACAGAGAGACTTCGCTTCCTCTTAAACACGTTTTTTTTAGCCCGGTCCAGAAGCGGCAGACGTGGGGTCAGCCCTGCTGCTTTCCCTCTGAGGCGGGCCCTCCCTCCCTTGCTGAGGGACGTGGCCAACCCCCCCCACAGCGATGGGAGGTCTGACATCTGGGGGCGGGCGGGACCTGCCAGGAGAGATGCCCTCCAGGGGATGAACGAGCCTTCCACCTGCAAACACCCAATCTCGTGGTCCAACCACCTCCTTCACGCACGAGCCAACCCTCCCCTGCCCTGAATCCCCCCAGGACAGACTGCTGACACCCCCCCCCATTTCTCAGAGTTGCTGCTCCTAAGCCATTGCCACCTTTGCTGTGGAAAACACTACCTGGGCTCCAGGCTATGTACGCCCAGGCTCCATCCATTCCCCCCTCCAGGGCTGTGCACCCGCCATGCTCCATCTGACCCGGGGGCCGTGCACCCCTGCACTCCACCCCCGCCCCGGGCCCGGGCCAAACCTGGCACTTCCCTGTGGCCCTTCCTCTTGGGAAATGTGAATGTATTGATCTCTCCAGGTCTTCACTCAGCCACCTCTGTAGGCTAAACTCTGGGTGCACATTCGGACGCAGCCCCGCTCATGCTGAGCCCCACACACTTGTGGCCTGAGCTTTGGGGGTGCCCCTGACAGAGGTGCCCGGGCCTCCCAGCCCCTGACGGGCCTTGTCCACACCTGCCCCTGCATGCAGAACAACTCCTCTGCACTGGCCCCTGCCGTGGGAATGCAGACACCCTTCTGAAGCTGAGGGATGGACGAGCCTGGGGGGTGGGTAGGCAGCGTGGGCTGAGCCCCCAAAGCTGCAACCACAGATCCAAACAGCAGGAGAGAGAAGACAGGGGTTCTGAGCCCCAACTTGCACCTTGACCCTCCCCGACCCCAGCCTGCTGAGAATCTCAATACTGCCAACAGCGGACACGTGGCTGAGACGGCCCACCAAGTCCACCCAAGCGCCCAGGGAGGATGTCCTCAGATCATGGTGTCACCCACGGACACTCTCCCAAGTGTCCCTGCGGGAAACCTCGAGAAGCCCCATTGGACGGACGGTGAAGGTCAAGGAGGACTTGGGGGCAGGCGGGGAGGGTCAGTGTCTGTGTCACCCAAAGAACCTTGTCTCAGAAGCTCAAAGGCCTTGCACCCCGTTCCCGTCCTGCCTCTGTCCACAGGCAAATAACACATGAGGCTTCGCGGGGTCCCATCTGCTGTGCTGGGCTCAGCCTCCTGGCCCACCTGCCCCGAGCTGCCTGGCAGGTGGGAACTCGGGACCCCAAGCTCAGCTCACAGGGCAGGGAGGGGCCCGGGGCCCAAGGAGGCTGGACCCACCGGGGAGAGACAAGCATCCTGGGGGTCAGGCTTAACTCACGCTGCTTCTCCTGGAGGGCGCTGGAGGTGCACAGGGTGCTCCCGTCTCCTGCAGAGAAACAGAAGACACATGAGCGGACTCCCATCACTGTCGTGGACGCTGGGGGCCGTGTGGGGCTGCCGCCGGCCCCTTCCCGGAGCTGGGGGTGGGTGGAGGGGTCTCCCACCCCTCATGCACCACAACACAGGGAGCCAGGATCATGGGGCCTGGCCTCTGCCCACCTCCCCAGCCAAGGCACCACCTCTGCCCCCAGCCTGGCGGGCTGCCGGCCCTTCCCCCCATCCCCACACAGTCAGTCCCCAAGTCCTGTGGGGTCTGGCCCCACGGTGTCCACCGGTGTCCCCACGCCTGGCACGGTGCTTCTCAGCCGCACACGCTCCCCATGTGCGCGACTCCAGCCGAGCTCCGTGGACCATGGAAATAGCCTCCCCTTCCAGGAGAAGCCATTCTCGGCAATTATGAAAGTCACAGAAACTCCTCATTGACAATGTGGGAAACACTAACAGACATAAAGAAGGAAGAAATTATCTCATGATCCTGTCTCGGAGAGAAAGCTGGCGATGCCCTCACGCCCGTCCTTCCAGGCTCTTCCAAACGCATCGCTGGGGCCTGCCGAGGTCACATCCGCGGGGCGGGCGGGGCCCCTGTCCCTTGTTCCGGAGCTGCCTCCCGGAAGGCATCGCAGACCACAACGAAGCACAAAATACGCATTCTGTACCTCACATTCAAGCATAAGCGATTCCCCAACCAAGTCACAACACCCGTGAACATCCTCCCAAGGCATGAGAGGAACGTTCTGCAGGGGACAGATCACGGCTGACTTTAAAACGACCGAGCTGGAGAGAAGATGCGAAATCCCGCCACATCGTACTTATGCCCACAACCGACATCTCTGGGGTTGAAGCTCCTTGTGCATTTTTAGTGACTTCCTTGAAATCACACAGCCACGGAGGGGAAGTCCGGGTCCACAGCAGGGAAGGGTGGGCCCCAGCCCACACAGCCCCCGGGGACCCCTGCTATCGCCCGGCTGAGCTCTCCGCCTCCGGTCACCAGACTCACGCCTGGACACGCACTCTGCCCAGGCCACTCTCCCGCCTGCGGGCCCGCAGTGGCTCCCCTTCATCGCCGTTTGAGCCTGGCAAGCAAGCCTCTCGGGAAAGCGGCCCCTGGGTGCCTGCTCAGCCTTCTCCCGCCCCAATGGCCAGCACAGAGCCAGGGTCAGCAGAGGCCAGCTCCCTCCCTCGAACCCACTGCTCCTCCATGGGACTGCTCAGAAAGGAGACCAAGCCGGAAGCCCCCGGAGCCCCCAGACCCAGCCGGCCAGGCCCCAGCCCACGGGGGCCCAGGCGGTCAGGGCCCCGTGCACGACACATGTGGGGCCTCAACACTCACATCTAGCCCACCAGCTGAACGGCCCTCGGCTCTGCCCTCTCTGCGTCCAGACCAGCTGAGGGACGGCAGAGAAGTGGCCCGACCAGGGTCTGGGGAGCGAGGTGGCACCCCGGGGCAGGACCGTGCCCACAGATCGCAGCCTCCTGAGCAGGTCTGAGTTCCCTGAAGCAAAGGTGTCTGCCGCATCCCCAAGGACCCCCGTTCTCGAAGGCGTGGTTCAACGTCCAGAACACCCTTCCCAGGCAAAGTGACTCTTCCCTGCCCTGCAGAACGCAAGGACGCTCAGCTGGGAAACCCCGCACCTCCCGCCAACCATCCAGGGGCTGATGGCAGCCCGGAGCTGCCTCCCCGGAAGCCTGGAACTGCCTCCCCATGAGTGAAGCGCCCCAGAGCACCCGCAGCCCCTCCCCCTGCCCGCCAGGGCCTCCTCTGCAGCTCAGGAGTCCCAGTCGACCACCTCCCTCCCCACTGAGGCCCAGACCTGAGTGCTCACAGAGGCTGCCAAGACCAGAGAGGGGAGCCGCAGAGCTGGGGGTGGGCTCCCACTGACTCGCTCTTGCTGTGTGACCTAAGGCAGGTCACCCTCCCTCTCCAGGCCTTGTTCTAGCACGGTGGCCCAAGCTCTCGGGTCCCTGTGCACACTCAGGTGCAAACACCTGTATGCAGACACTGGGCCCTCCTGTGCTAGTGTGCGGCCCCTGGGCAGGTCACTCTGCGTGCCTCAGTCTCTGCCCGATAACCTGGGGAGCCGGTGCTGCCCACCTCGGGGGGCATTCATGCGTGGAGAGCCCTGAGCACACAGCCGGGCGCACGGCGAGCACTCAGCAAGTGGGTCCTATCTGCTTCCCGACTCCCAGCGACTGGGGCAGGACGTGTCCCCGTGTCCGTCAGGACCGCGGGCAGAGGACAATGGACAGAGTCACGGTCACTGCTGTGTGCGGGTCAGGCCAGAGCCCGGGTGCAAGGGAGGTGCAGACGAGCGCAGGGGCCTGGCCTCACAGAGGAGCCCGCTTGCAGCATGATGAGGCGGCCACGGCAGCGGCTTCCCCATGCTGAGCCCGCAGATGCCGCGGAAGCGAGGAAAACCACCGCCAGGCCCACAGGTCAGGCCGAGACCAGCGTCCCGTCTGAGCCCCAACAGGCCCACGGGGAAGTCAGCTCCCACCTCCCAGAGACACGGGGCCCAGCGTGGACATTAAGACCCTCCTGTGCTGAACACCTTCCACCTGCCCAGCATGGAGGGGCTGGGGGGGATGTGGGAGGCCGAGGGGGGACTCATTCCCACCCAGGGGCCCCAGGGACGCGTCCAAGGAAGAGCAGGGCTGTGGCGGAGCCTGGCCTGGGAGGGACGCCCATTTCCCGGGGAGGAACCCGAGCCCTGGAGAGGCAAAGCCCAAAGCCAATACTTTGGACGGCTGCTCTGCCCTGAGACGCCCTGGGGAACGTGCCCCTGACCCCAGCCCTCCCCCACCCAGGCCCCGTGGGCAGGTGCAGGGGAGGAGACATCCAGGGAGACGGAGGGGGCAGGAGGCAGCCCCAGTGCACACTCTCTCCCCATCCCACCTGGCTGCACTTACAAAACACAGATTTAAAGATAAAATTATTCAGATCTGGGAACACTGGCCCCCAACCCAAGGCCCTTCAGAGCTTTGGCCACAAGCCCTGAGCACAGCACACATGCAGGGGTGTCCCACGGGCACCTACTACGTGTGAGGGCACGTAGCTGAGGGACAGGCCCGGTCTGACTCATGACCGTCCGTTCTCACGCCAGGCCCTAGGGGTGACTCGCCTAGACAGTTTCTGAGCCACTGACACCATAAAACACTTTCATTACCAGAAATGGAGCAGGCCTTGTATCCCGGGCAGGATTTCAGTGGCTGTAATGACAGGTAGGGAGGTGGAGCAGGGCCGCGGAAGCCTGAGGCTGGGGAGCAGGGGCGCAGAGCTGGAGGAAGCCAGGAGGGGGGGTCTCTGCAATGCCAGTGCCCCCAGGACACATGTGGGTCGGCTGGGAGGAGGGAGGTCAGGCGGGAAGGCAGAGCCAGCCCCAGGACCATGGCTTTATGGCTTGCCTACTGCGTCCCCACACGCTTGATCACCGAGATTCGGCTCAGAAGGATAAAGTCGGTACCCAATGTCTACATCTGGCCCCTCTGGATGCCCCGGTCTGCCAGGGGCTCGTCCCGTGACCCTTGCCCCGTGGGGGCTCCTGGGATGGCTCAGGCAGTGTGGACGGTGCTTCCTCCGGGGGAGGGGGTGTGCCCAGGGAGGCTGGGCTGCCTGATGCTGGTGTCTCCTGTGGTGAAGCCTGAGCTGGGCGTCAAGGGGGCTGGAGAGGCCACGGATCCGACCACGGGGCAGGAAGGAACCGGCTGCAGGAGGAGGTAAAGCCTGGAGCCCTCCCTCTTCCCCGGCAGGGCTGAGCCCCGGCTTCTGCCCTTCCTGCCAGGCAGGCTCCTCAGAGGAGGACGACAAAGCAGGTATGCACCAGCTCGGCTCTTGCTACCCAAGGAGACCCCACTTGGCTGCACCCCTGCCCCAGCAGACAGGAGGGGCCGTGCAGGGGGCGGAACGCAGGGCAGGGCCCCGTCTCCTCCCCACAGATGCGGTTTCCCCTCCCCACCCACTTCCAACAAACTAGCCCCCCCCCCCCGGGTTGGAGAGAAGCATTTCCACCACACACCTGCCTCACAGAAGTGGGGGGAGCATTTGGGCAGCCGGGGCCTTGGGGAGGAAGGCGCTAGGCACCCTCCCCACCGTGGCAGCCTGGAGGGCAGAGCTGATGCCCTGGGCTCTACCAGCCACCCTGGAAGCAGGGCTGAGAGAAAGACCCCCACCCTCCTGCTCAGGGTGCCCCTGCACATGGAGCCTCCAGCATCTGCTGAGCGGCAGGGTCAGGGCTCCCTCATGACCTCTCACCTGGCCCCCTGCACCCCTGCACCCCTGCACATATTCCCAGGCCCTCCTATAGCCTTCTTATTGGCTTCCAGAATGAACTTTCTAGAAAGTGGTCCTGCTTGAACTATACCCCATGGATCCCGAGGGCCCCCCCGGGAAGGCCTGGACTCCTCGCCATCCCAGGGCTTTGGCTTCAGCCTCCCCTCCCCACCGGTCACTGTCCCCAGCCCTGCACCTCGCACTCTGACTTCAGGCAAGAGGACCCCTGTGTGCTTCCCCCATTTCCTTCTGCTCATCCCTCCTCTGCATCTCTGCACCTGCAGCTCCTTCTGCCCGCCCGGGGCACCCTCGTGGGTCAGTCCAGAGCCCAGCAAGACCTCCCAGCCCTGCATGTCCCTGCTCACGCTCCACGTCCCGCGGACCCCACTGTTGTGAGGGGCCAACCCACTGGACTGTGTCTGCCCACCCCCGTCTGCAGCCGTCAGTGTGTCCCCAACGTCGCCCAGCATGGAGTGAGTGCCAGCACGCATGGGTCGAACGCACAGCCAGGGAGGGAAGGCATGAATGTGCGGTGAGCCCCTCCCCGCTTCAGGTCCGGAGAGGCAGGGCTGTACACAGCAGGCTGGTCGGCACTGCACACAAGAGCCCTCCTAAGCCGTGTGGGGCAGCGCGGAGGCAGTCTGGGAGAGGCTGGGCATCAGGAAGGCTCCCGGAGAAAGTGCTCACGGTCAGCAAGCAGCCGCCTGGTGGCTTTGGCTAGAGCACCGGGTGAGCAGGAGAGGAGGGGGAGCATGGCCTGGAAGTGAGGACTACAGAGTCGAAGACAGCCTTGGGATCGGTCTGACAGCCCCCTACAATGTCCGTGGTGGGAGCCAGCCACGGCTGATTGATTCCTGGGGCCATGGTGAGCTTACTAACCCCGGACAATTACAACGGCCGGAGGGAAGGCGAGAAGCTCACTGATGGCCTCCGTGCCCAGCTGGGGGATTTACCCTTCACTCCTCAGACAAGGAAAACCCATGTGCCGGCCTCACTGCAGAATGAAGTCATTGGGTTTACAGCACACTGGGGCTGAACAGAAGTGGTAAACGGATAACATGATCCAGGCTTTTTCTCCTGCCCCAAATCCCTAGAAAATGACACCAAATATTTTCCTAGGAATTGGTCTTTAGCAGTACTATAAAATAAGAAGGGGGTGTCTTTGGCAGACCAGTGTCAGGCACACCAAGAGGTAGACAGCAGAGAGAACGGATCGGGGTAGATAGCGCTGGTGATGGGTTTTGCAGAGCCCACGCAGAATGAAAACGTGGGGACCCTTGCTCAAAAGTAATAAGAATTTTAAGATAGCAACAGCAGAGCATAAAATCAAGTGTGAGACCCTTGTCAGCATGGAATTTCCGAAGACTTCAAAGGTCAAACGTCCCTTACGCCGACTGAGGAGAGAGGAAGCCATAACCTGCATCCTGCAGAGGAAGAAGGGCCTGCGGCCAAAGGCGGGAGGAGAGAGCAGGCTCCTCGATGGAAAATCCAGGGGCAAAGGAAGCTTTTGCAACTGCCTGGGTGTGCTCGTCCTCCTTCCAACACCGGCTTGTACTGAGCAGAGGCATCTGCCTTCAGGTGTGGGAAGGGCTGAATGTTTGAGGAACGGGACACCCTGGGAAGCTAAAAATACCAAGAAGAACAAACCAGAAGCTGATGTCACCCAGCAGCATGTTCTACCCTCCCCAATGATTAGATGACAGTTGTTTGCAATAAACAGACACATCACATCACCCAGCAATAGGCTGGAATGGGGGAAGTGTGACTACGAAGTTGGGTTCACAGACAGTATCACCCAATATCACAGGAAAACCGACAGCATGGAAGAAAGATGCCAAACTCAGGGACTGAGGGAGGTGAGTCCAGGAGAATGGACCTGCGGACCCCTTGGCCAGCTAGCGGCACCATAATGAATGAATGATTTCAGCAATCACCATAAGGACCTAAAGGGTAGTTAAAATGCAAATTCAGTGAGTCTGGGAGGCGGCTCCAAAATTCACATTTCTGACAAGTGTCCAAGTGACGCTGTTGGTCCAGGGACCACTCTTTGAGAACATTATCTAGACACAGGGCATAAGCCAGAGTCTGAGAGGAACGATGGGGAAAATAAAATAGCTCTCTGGAAAGGCAAAGGCAGAGAAGGTGGTCGGGGACTCCTGGGCAGTGCCTGCTTCCCTCCTGTCAATAAGAATGTGGTCTTGACGACACCGTTTGTTCCTAAAACAAGACTGTAAGCAGTCCCTTAAGTGACAGCTCATAGACTATTAGTATAAGTAATTCTGAAAGACATATGCAAACTCTGAGCATAAAAGATTAGCAACATGTCAAGGACCAAGTGGAATATAGCTCAGGAATACATATGAAAAGCAATCATAGTACTGGCAAACAGGACAAAACCCACAGGATCATCTCAATAGATGCAGAAAAAGCATTTGGCAAAACTCAACACCCTTTCACAATAAAAGCACTGGTCAAACCCAGAATCGGAAGGAACTTCCTCAACCAGGTAAATGACAACTACAAAAAACAAAACAAAACAAAACAAAACAAAAGAACCCAAAAAACCGAGATAGCACCATATTTAACAGCGGAAGACCAAAAACTCCACTGACGATTGGGAACAAGACAAGATGTCAGCTCTCACCATTTCTATTCAGTATTATACTAGAGAATCTAGCCAGGGAATTCAGGCAAGAAAAGGAAATAAAAGGCATCCAGGTTGGAAAGGAAGAAGTAAAACTACCTGTTTGGAGATGACATGATCTTGTATATAGAAAATCCTAAGGAATCCTCCCCCTAAAATAAACCTAATAAATGATTTCAGCAAAGTTGCAGGATACAAGGTTATACACAAAAATCAATTGCATTTCTACATACCTGCAAATAATCCATAAATGAAATTAAGAAAATAATCCAGTTACAATCACATCAAAAAGAATAGAATACTTTGGGATAAATTTAACAAAACAAGTGCAAGACTTGTACCCTGAAAACTACAAAACATCACTGAAAGAAATTAAAGAAGAACTAAAGAAACAGAAAGACAGCCCATGTTCATCGATGGGAAGACTAAAATTGTTAAGATGGCAATACTCCCCAAACTGATCTGCAGATTCAACACAACCCCTATTAAAATCCCAGCTGGGTTTTTTTGCAGAAATTGAGATGCTGATTCTAAAATTCACATGGAAATACAAGGAATACAGAATAGTCAAAACAAACTTGCAAAAGAAGAGCAAAACACATGGATTCCTGCTTCCTGATTTCAAACTTACTACAAGGGCATAGTAATCAAGACGATGTGGTGCTGGCCTCAGGATACACACATATCAGTGGAATAGAATTGAGAGTCCAGATACAAATCCATATGTTTCTGATCAATTGACAAGGAGGCCAAGACAATTCAAGAATTGTCTTTCCAGGGCACCTGGGTGGCTCAGTTGGTTAAGCATCTGCTTTTGGCTCAGGTCAGAATCCCAGGGTCCTGGGATCAAGCCCCGTGTCTGGCTCCCTGCTCAGTGGGGAATCTGCTTCTCCCTCTGCCTCTATCCCTCCCCTCTACTCATGCTTTCTCTCTCTCGCTCTTGTTCTCTCTCAAATAAATAAATGAAATCTTAAAAAAAAAAAAAAGAATTGTCTTTCCAATAAATGGTTCCAGTACAACTGGTTACCCACAGGCAAAACAATGAAGTTGAGCCCCTACCTCACACTCTACATAAAAATGAACTCAAAGTGGATCAAAGACCTAAATGTAAGAGCTAAAACTATAAAACTCTTAAGGAAAAACAAAGGGTAAATCTTCATGACTTTGTATTAGTTGATGGTGTCTTAGATATGGCCTCAAACATAGAAACAATAAAAGCAAAAATAGATAAACTGGGCTTCATCAGATTTTCAAAAATTTGCACTCTAAAAGGTATTATCAAGAGAGTGAAAAGACACCCACAGAATGGGAAAAAATATTTGTAAATCATATAACTGATAAGGGTCTAGTATCCACAGTATATAAAGAACACTTACAACTCAACAAGAGAAAGACAAACAACCTGATTTTAAAATGGGCAAAGGATTTGAGTAGACATTTCTTCACAGAAGATGAACAACAACCAATAAGCACATGAACATATGCTTATCATCATCAGTCATTAGGGAAATGCAAATCCAAACCATAATCAATCATATGCCACGTCACACCCACTAGCATGGCTATTATCAAACAATTGACAATGACAAATGTTGGCAAGAACGTGGATTAGTCTGAACTCTGGCACAACACTGGTGGGAAGGGAATGTGGCAGCCCAGCACTCCAAGTCGTGGGTGCATGCCCAAGAGAACTGGAAGTGTGTCCCCACAAAAACCTGTACATGAACACTTACAGCAATGCTACTCATAACAGTAAAACAGTGGAAACAACCCAAATGTCCACCAGCTGATGAATGCATGAACAGTATGTGGAACTATTATTCAGCCATAAAATGGAATGACGTTCTGGTTCATGCCACAGCACTGATGAGTCTCAGAAACACGATGCTAAGGCAGACAGCAAATACAAAAGGTCACATATTGTTGGATTCCATTTATATGAAATTCGAGGGTTTTGATCAGAGAAAAATGGGGAGTGACTGCTGACAGGTATGGGATTTCTTTCTGTTCAGGAATTAGGCAGTGGTGATGGTTGCTCAGATTCATGAATACACAAAACACACAGAAAGCACTGAATTGTATACAATTTAAGAGGGGGGATTGTATGGTCTGTGAATTATGTCTCAATTTTAAAAAGAACTTGGCAGGACCTGCTTTCCTTGGACAATGTTAATAATGGCAGCCCTGTGCTTCCCGAGATCACTGGACTCAAGCTCGCTCCTGTTCTGTGTCATAATCTCACTTAGGGATCTCTGGCTAATTAGCCCACACTGAAGTGCGTGGGGTCTATTTCCATCCACTTCTAACCCACCAGGAGCCTCTGAAACTTAAAAGAACGGGAGGATAGAGACCTTACAAAGCACAGAATGAGTCCATGGCACCTATGGATCAATATAGGTTGTTACGGAAAAAAACCAGAGTGCACGAAAATGAAAAGATGATCGTTTAAAAAATGAAATAAACAACAAACTCCACGGAAGAGCTGAGCAAAGGGATGGCA
This sequence comes from Callorhinus ursinus, assembly GCF_003265705.2. Taxonomy (NCBI): domain Eukaryota; kingdom Metazoa; phylum Chordata; class Mammalia; order Carnivora; family Otariidae; genus Callorhinus; species Callorhinus ursinus. The sequence continues at coordinate 696,494 of NW_027397105.1, read as the reverse complement.
ACAACTGGAGAAGACAGGACTGGTGAGCCACAGGTGGGGTTAGAGCCGAGGAACATCACGAGAGCCCAGCAAGGACCAAGAAATAAGAAGAGGAGGGGCAAGGCGAGACCCAGGTCTGGCATGTCTCTAAGGTAAGTCCGGAAGGGGAAAGAGAGAAAGAAACACCTCAAGAAATAATAAAAAGGAAATGTGTGTGTGTATTTACACACAAATATGCACGTATTACATTACTGTACTGTGTATACATCCGTGGATACATTGTACTATACGTTATACATAGTGTGTGTACATAGTATATGTTATGTCTCACTATATATTCTAGACTCTGCATGTGTGTGTATCGTATGTATCATACATCACGTGCCGTCAGGAATGCGGAGCGCGCGAAGCGGCTTCGGGTGTCCGGGCAGAGCTAGGCAGGCAGCTACCGAACAGCTGACTCAGGAGCCCCGGGCAGAGGTCGTGGCTGAGACGGACTTGGGCTCACCACTGAGGGCGGCGGAGACTACCCAGGCTGGTTTCGAGGGCAGCCTTCTCCTGAAGCGTCCTCGGGGCTTCTGCCGCCCAGAGTCATGCCCGGGTCTCCCTCCCGAGGCCCCGCGCTCCACGTCCTCCTGCACAGGGTGACCGTGGCCAGGACCCTGCTCCTCCTTGGCTGCCAGAGGCCGTGCCCACACTGAGCATGGGGGCAGCCCGTGTTATGGCTCAGTAACGGCTGGCCGGTGAAATGAATGCGTGTGTTCTGCTCTGTGGATGAATCACACCACCCCCAGGGGCTGGAGACACAGCGGGTTCCCTCTCCTCACCCTCCCTGCTCCCCACTGCCCACGGGGAGGAAACAGCGTCAGCATCATAGCCCTGACCCAATGCACCCCTCCCAGCAAGCCCGCCAGGTGCTTGCCAGAACGCACTTGTCCCGGCATTATGATGACCCAGGACGGAACGCACTTGGCAAGTCCTGACTCACTTAATCCTCACAACGCCGGTACTAGCCCTGCTCTGCCCACGAAGAAACAGAGGTGCCAGAGGTAGCGTGAGCTTGCCTGGCCCCGCAGAGCCAAGTTCGTGCACGGAGAGTGCCCCAAGCTCTCCCTCCGCTTCCCTCCCCCTGCCCTCCGGCTCCTCTCCTCACCCCTCCCCAGCTCGCACTGTGCTGAGTCACATTCTCTGGGCGCCAGGGGGCGGGGGTGGGAAGCCGATGGCCAGATGGGCCCTGAGTGCAAGTCTGGACTTGTCTTATGGCTCCTGAGCACTTTCCCGGGGAAGTAGCTGGAACCTGTGACCCCTTCTGGGCCCCTCCAGGGTTTGGGGCGAAGGCAAGAGCGGGGGCCAAGGGTCCATCTGCAAATGTGCGGCTGTGACAACAGGGGCGTTGCCTCTGGACGAGCCCTGGGGACCAGACTCGGGCCTGCCCTTCCTGGGAACGTGCCAGTAGCCCAGGGCCTTTCTGTAAGACCTGACTACTCTGCAGAGGCCCTGGACCCCGCCTGCGTCCAGCTGGGGATCGGGACGGATCTGAGCGCCATGCCGCCACCAGCTCGAGGACCTTGGGCAAGACACAGCTTCTGTGAGCCTTGGGTTCTCCATCTGTAGAATGAACAGCCACCCCTGGTGTGTCCTTTCCTCGGACAGCTCTCGGGCATGGCGAGAGCTCCAAGCCAAGGGGGCGGAAGGGGCTCGAGGGAAGCGGCTATGGGCAAGACACCAGCACCGAACCGGCTGCCAGCAAGACAGCCCTTCTCTTGGGCTGGGCCAGGACCATCTCACAGAGCACCCAGCCCCTGAGTGAGGAATGACGGGAAGTGAGGAAGAGGTGCTATATGGGGTGGGAGGAGGGACGGGTAAAACGAGCCTGGGGACAACACGTACACAGTTAGCACCCTGGACCCCAGGCAGGGTTCTAGATCTGCCCCTCATTCCTGAGTGACCTTAATCCATCACAGCCTCTCTCTGATTATACGGCCTTCCCTGCCCCTCAAAGCCTGGCTTCCCTGACCCCTCTCCCCCTGGGCCCAGCGACCCTCCGCCCAAGCCTGACCCCTTACATCTTGTCTTGTCCTGAGTCACCGTCACAAGGCAGCGGCCCCAGGTGAGGCACCTTGGTTCCGCCTCCTGAATGACGCAGTAGGTGCTCAAGAAACATTCGGTTAGTGGTGCGAAATGGCCAAATGGGCAGGATGTCCGAGAGGATGGGCCCGCTCTGTTGATAAGCTCCTGGCCCAGCTGGCCTCCATGAAAAGCCTCGTGGATTAATCCCCAGCCGCACACCCCTCTGCAACCACTCAGCCGCTGGAAGTTACAGTCCACCCTGCTCCCCTTTCCGGTTCCTTCCCAGAGGTACCTCCACTGCCGCCCCAGCTTAACCAGCTCTGCCAACACCACAGGTCTGGCCATCCAAGGAGCGTGGTCCCCGCCCCCTGCCCCTGGGAACGTGTGCCCCTGTGGTCATCCCGTGGACAAAGGAAGCTCAGCCACTCTGCACAGAGAGCCCCGCACGAGAGCCCATGGGGGTCCCTGCAGGGCACAATGTTCAGGGACCGTAGATTCAAACAGGGGAGGCACCCAGAGAGAAGCGAGACTCTTCTAGAAGACCCGATTTCTAGCCACGGTTGCCCACACTCCGGCCCCCCTGCAGCACCTCGTGCACACGCCCCAGGCACCCAGAAGCAGAGGCTCACCCTGATGCTCCTCCAGCTTCCCCATGGTCTCCATCTGCTCCGCCAGGTCGTTGGAATTCCACTGGCTCATCCCGATGAGGATGGCGTTCTTCCCTTCAGCCACCTCCTCTGTGGGCGGAAGCAGAGACGAGCATGAGCGCGTGGGCTGTGTCCAGGGGACCCGCGGAGGCCGACTTCCACTACCGAAGGTGTTTGTGCTTGTGGACAGCTGCGACACTTTCCAGAAGCTTCCACCGCGAGCAGGCATTGCTGCTGCACCCTACGGGGCCCCCACAGGCTGCAGCCAAAGACAGGAACAAGGAGATGGCGATGAGAGAGGCTGAAAACCCCATTCGTATCTCCATTCCTGACGCAAGAGTGGTATTTCCTGAGAGGAAGTGTGTCTGAAGGAAAAGGAAAGCCATGCCCCTAGCTCACGGTTTTTCTTTGGGTAAGTTACTTGACTTCTCCAAAGCCTCAGTTTTCCCATCAGAAAAATGGGTGTGGCAAGGTCCACCCCGCAGAGCTGCCGTGAGGATTCAACGAGGTAATGGGGTAAAGGTCTCAGTGCATAGGGGGTGCTGGTTGATAAAGACAGTACGGTTATTCCTCCACATGAGAAGGGGGTTGCCACCAGTATTTGGGGTTTGAGTGGGGCAGGAGCAGCTCTGCTGTACCTGGGAGAGCAGAAGACATCTGGCTCTGAGCAAGCCTTGAGCTTTACAGAACCCCCTTGGCTCTCACATCTACCTTATGAACCCAGTAATGCCTCCATCCTCCCCGACAGCCCCCTCAGCCCCGTCTCCATCTGTGCCCTTCCCCAAAGAGCTCAGGGATTGGTCCGAAGGAGTCGGTGGGGCCATGTTCCCCAACCACACTGAGCACAGGCCCCTGGGTCCCCCACGTCATCGGGTGCAGTCCCCCATCCCAGAGAGGGGCATTTCCTCTAGAATGAACCCACAGGCATCTGCTGGCCCTGCTGTCAAAGGGATGGGACTTCCTGGCGAAGAGCGCTGTGCCCTCTCTCATAGGGTAGACATTAACGGGCCAGTGAGGAGAACCCTCAAGCTCATGACAGCCGCGAAATGAGGCACAAGACCCATTTTGCTGCCCAAGATGGTGCCAATATGGCGGAGTGGGAGTGCGGGGAGCTGTCCAGAGTTCTGACCACTCCCGACCCCACTTCCTGCTGGGACGCATGCTCCGGCCTGGCGCATTCGCCCCGCTGATGCGTTCAGCCACGCTTACCAAATGCTCACTCTGCACTGAGACCGTTTAAGTGCTTCACAAACATCCCCCCACTTGATCCTCCTAACAATCCCCCAAAGGTAACGATCGTTATCACTTCCGTTCTATAGACTCAGAAAGCGAAGCAGAGAGCAGTTCAGGACCTTGCGACCTCATCGGGGCGCATGTCGACACCTGCGGGCAGTGCTGTGCTCTGGGCAGACCCCTGGCCGGATTCCGGTTCAGACGCTGCCCCACGTGACCCTCAGCTGTTCCTGTGCTCATATGTCTTCCATGGGGCCCTGGTTCCACAGCCCTTTGTAGCAAGCTGTCCTGAGGACAAAGGGTGATGCCCTAAATCTGCAAAGCTGCAGAGGCCCACGTGCGCTCAGAAAGTGTCAGGTGGCACTGCCTTTGCGGGAGCAGGACCACCAAGGGGTTAAAAACTCAGCTCTGGGGTTCGACGCACTCTCTTCAACCCTGGACGCACCGTCTGCTGGCTCTCGGACCTCGAATGGTAACGTGTGTTTACCAACCTCAGTCTTTCTCACTGTAAAACCGCACCGCGGCATCAGGGCCTGCCCTGGGGTTAGAGGTGGTCAGCACGGTGTCTGCGGGCATGACGACCACAGGGCAGAGCACGGTCCTGGAGAACAGCCCGTGAGGATAACAGCACATCGCCGCCACTGCCCCAGAGCGGGCTGTGCCCCGACCCTCCGCTGCCCTCTGCCCTGGGGCGTCCCGTCCGAAGGGGCAGGAGGCGTGGGCAGCATCGGCCTGCGGCCACCTTGAGGGCCTGGTCTCCCAGCTCGGTTTCCCAAGCACACAGCTGTTCACCTGCTCGTGCAACCTTCAATGCACACCTGCTGGGTGTGGCATGAGACACAACCCCCATCCCACAGGAATCCACTTTCGGGAGAAAACACAGCAGTGTGCCGTTCTGATGCAGTAGGACGGTGAGCCCCAGTGCTGGGCATCCAGCATCACTTGTCCACACATCCAAGTCCCTCTTCCTCCACAGAGCTTGGCCCCCCGGGGCTGTGTGCGAGGTGGTCAGAGCCCCGGGGGTCCCAGGGCTCAGCGGGGAGGCCCCCTCCTCTCCTGGTCCACGGCCCCCCCAGGCTGTGTGCGAGGTGGTCAGAGCCCTGGCGGCCCCAGGGCTCAGTGCAGAGGCCCCCTCCTCTCCTGGTCCACGGCCCCTTGGTCTGCCTCTTTCCAGCAAGCGCACCATCCTCACAGACGTGCCGCCGTGCCCCTGTGCCTGGCGTCGGCCCGCCCCACGCAGCTCAGCTCTCACCCCAGGGCTCCCCCCATTCCTCTCAGGCCGCAGCAGTCTCTGCCACACCCACGGCAGGCCTCGCTCTGGCCACGTGCTCCACTCCTGCTCACTCACTCTCTGCCCCCACCCACCCCTCAACCCGCTCTCTCCCCCCCCCGGGCCTCCCCTCTGCCTGGTCTCAAACTCAGCCGGGGCGGGCCGGGGGGGGTTTACTCTGCCAACAGTGGGCTCCCCCCCGAGAGGACACACACGCGTGCACACACACCAGGGGCCTGGTGGCCGCTCTGTCGGCTCTGCGTCTGCCGCGGCCACGTCTTCTGTGTCCTCTGCTGTCTCTTGTCTCCATGCCTGGCACCGGCAGACTCCCTGCTCCCCTCCTGGCGGGAGGCTGGGCCCGAGAGCTGCACTCGGTCTGCAGACACCCTGCTCCTTGCTCCAATGCCTGGCTTCTCGTAGTGAAGGGGGTGGGATAACCATTGCATTTCACTGACCACGCGGGTCTCGTGGAGAACGTGGGCACAGCTCTAATCCCAGACACCCACGGCCTGGCCCAGCTCAGGGCAGCAGAGAAGGACGGCCTCACCTCTGACTGCCTTGCTTGAGCCAAAGAAACTCCAACGGCCTTGACCAGGGGACCACACAGACCCCACAGGAGGTGGGGAGAGGGCAGCTCAGAAGTAAGGGCGCCTCAGCAGCCTGTGGGCGGCCCCTGTGGCTCAGGGCTGGGGTGCTAGGCTGTGGGGAGTGGCTAGCAGGGTGGGGGCAGGACCCTCCCAGGGGAAGCAGGTGAGCAGGCCTGACCTGCCCACGCACAGTGCCTCCCGCCACAAGCCCTCCCCATCATCCGGGAACCCCAGCCCCGATGAACTGCAAAGTATGTGAAGTAAAAGTGTTCTGAGCGTCAACATACTGACACTGTTGTTGCCACACTATAGGCAGGTGTCCCCGGGAAGCAGCCAGACACCAGTGGGGGCAGCAAACGAGTCCCAACCGGGCCGGTGCAGGGTTGGCCTCAGGGCCAAGACCCCCTGCCCAGCTGGGCTTCCTGGAAGGCACCTGCACTGGGCATTCCCCATTTCTGGAGGCGCGGAGCTCACAGGGAACCTGAGGCCTGGAGATCAACAGCACGGCTGAGACCATGTCCCAGGTGTCCGCTCGGGTCCGAGGTCTTCCTAGCGCACAGTCTGTTTGTCTTTCAAGACCCTGTTTTGCCAGGCATTTCAAAGCTGGCCGTCCCAGGAGTGAGCCGACCCCCCAGATATGGTGCCTCCCCGGGGGGGCCAAGCCGGCCAGTGAGGACCGGGGCCCCTGGGTGCAGGAGGAGAGCCCTGGTGCTTCTCATCCACCCCCACGCTGGCCAGGCGAGCGGGGCCACGGGGACCCACCCTCGGAAAATCTGGATGGACTCCGCTGTCACCTCCTGTGTCTGGAAGGCTCCTTCCCCTCGTCCCTCGTCACTGTGGAGAGGGTCCCACAGACCTCCCCACCCTGAGTCCACCAGGGACCCGCCATCACCGTTGCTGTTAACACCTGGTGCCTTTTACTCAGCGGCATGCTTGCCCCTCGGGCGTGCGTCTCCCTCGGTGTCACCGTTGGATTCCACCCCCGCCACTAAACCACAAGCCCGAGCAGGGCAGTGCCCACGCCCCACGGACTCTGCAGCACGGTGAGTGCCTTGCATAGCCCCCGAGCTAGACCCAGAGAGCTGCAGGGTGAAGGCAGGACCCCCTGCCCTGGGACTCACAGATTGGATACCTGTGGAATGTGGGACGTGGGGCCCAAGGAGGGGGAGACACTAACCCCCAACAGGGATCCCCTTCCTGGGGCTTCGAGAAAGGCCATCTGGGCCATGAGGGGACGATGGGGTGCACTCACCTCTGGCATCAAAGAATTCATCGTCTGAGCTCTCCACTGAGTCGCTGAGGACGTTTCGAAGGTGCCAGGGCGTGCCGCCACCCGGGGGAGGGCCACCTGCCAGAGGGAACACGGCCGTTAGCCAGGCCTGAGACCGTGTCCGGCGTGAGGCAGGTAAACCCGTGCCTTCAGACCAAGGGCCAGCCGGCGTCCCCCGTCCCTCGGTCGGTGCCCAGCACCTTGCTGAGCCGGCCAGACACCGTGCTTGCATTTGGGCCCCCAATCCCTCTCCGACATGCCATAGTGAGAGCCCCAAAATCGAGAGTGGAGGTGGTAAGTCATGCCGCCAAGGCGATCCGTGCACCAGAACACACGGTGGGCCATGCTGCGTGGGCGCACGGTCTCTACCGGTGGGAAGGGGGCTCTGTTCACGGTGGCCACTCAAAGGCGCCACCACCTACGAAGCCGCCTGCTCAAAATGAGACATCAAGGTCGGCGGAGCAGGGGACGAAGGCCCAGAACGTCACAGCCAGTCGTGGACACGTGTTCCCACATGCTCCTGGCCATGCCCAACGGCGACAGGCGGGTGAAGGGGAGGGAGGCCGACGCACCGACACCCACACAGCGTGTGCAGGCCTGGACCGCCTCCTCCGCCTCCGGCAAGACACACAAGCCCCAGCAGGGAGGGGCCTGGGCCTGAGCTCCACCTCGCCTCGGCAGCCCGCGCCATCCTGTTTCCAGCCACAGCCTCGGTTCTCCCCCCGTAAAGTACCGGCAACCATCAGTCCCGAGCTCAAAGGATCAGAAGGAATGCATGCTCAGTGTCCGCCTCTCCGAAGGCCCAGACCCACGGCCGCTGGACCATGACTAACACCCACAGAAGGCAGGACGGGTGCTGACGGCTCTCGGGGCAGGGCGCACACAGAACGTGGCCTCCTCCGCCCACCTTGCACCCCTCACCAGGCCGGGCCAGGAGCCCCTCTCTGAGCTCCCTCCCTCCACAGGCAGCTGGGGACTCACACGGAACCAGCCCAGCACGCCCTCGCCCGCCCCCCAGATACGTGAAGACCGGGGGCTGCAGGTGCATTAAAATCCATCAAAACTGAAACCATCAAAGCGTTAGGAGAAAACTGACCTGGTAGTTTTTTTGAGGAAGCCATCCGAGAACGGTTAACCATCATGTCTGACAACACTGGAGCCTGGAAGATACCCTAGCGTCCGCGTGCGGGGCCGGGGCGGAATGGTGCAGCGGCTCGTCGTGTGTGGACGCAGAAGGACGCCCACAGGGTGTGGCTGGGAGGCGGGAAGGCAGGTAGGGCCCAGAACAGTATGTTCCTTTTGACCGTGTTTGGAAAACACGCTTGTATCTGCCCACGGAGGATTCAGGCGGCGTGTGGGTTAAGTGCTCAGGTCTGAGGAGGGACAGGCCTGGATTCAAGCTCAGGCTGAGGCCCCTGCCCCCTCTGTGCCTCGGTTTCCCCGGCTGTAAGGTGAGGACGGCTCACACCTGCTTGGGGAGTGTATAAATCTCTAACCGAGACTCACAGCGCTCATTAGCACATGGTGAGCGTCCACAACAGAGATTATTGTATAAATTTACGGACAGCGGCGTCAGCATATCCGGAAGGACACACACCAAGGCGCCTGCAGATGTTATTCGTACAGAGTGAATCTGACAGGAGGAGGCAGAGAAAATGTGGGTTTTACACAGCTCACGTGATTTTATGACTATTAATTTCATAAATCATCCTATTTTATCAGTTCTAAGAGGCGCATTTTCTCACGTTTTCCCACCTTTAAAACTGGAGTGCATCGCACATCACGGCTTGTCATAGCTCATGCGGATCCTTGAGCGACACGGGCCTTTCAATAAACACACGGGGTTTTTCTTTCAATAAACTTCCTCACACATTTCTTAATAATGTTTTCTTTTCTCCAGCTTAAACTACTGTAATTGCATAATATGTAATGTAGACAACATACTGACTACGTTACTGGTGAGGCTCTGGGCAGCAGTAGGCACTACCGCACCTTAGATTCTGTGGAAAACAGTGCAACCACCCTGCACACAGGGCTCGTTGTCCCCGCGGCATCAGCCCTGGCCAGCAGGTCACCCGTCTTGTGTCTGGAGAAACCCGCGTTCCCGTAGGAGCCATGTCCCTGCCTCGGCTACCCCATCTGCACAGTGAGAAGCCTGACGGACACTGTCCCTTTTCAATTCTGACCGACGTTGGAGGGGCCCGTCTGGCACACACAGCAGATGCCAATGAGCAAGTGAGAGGGGGGTGCTCCCCCAGCCACGGCTACGGCGGGGGGGGCGCATCAGCCCTGCCCCCACCGTGCCCAGCACCGCTGCAGGATGCTGGCACTGTCCCCTGCCCTGAGCCCAGATCCCAGAGCATAAACTGTTCCTGAAGGGCGAGGCCAGCCCTGTTGGCCCAGAGACGGCGCCTCCTGCCCGTCCTTCCTGCCCCACCCACCACAAACTCCCAAACACACACCCAGCCTGAGCAGCACGGCTGGGGCCAGGCGAGAAGCACATTCCACGGCGTGCACCTCTAGGTGTAAAGCTGGGTCTGGCCCACATTCCCTGTGGGGACCCTCTAAGCTTTCGATGCTTGCCCACCACGGCGGGCAGCGTGGCAGGCTGGACAGCAATTTCCTGCTCACAGGCCCTGGATTTCCTGCAAGGGATGCACCCATGTGGAGGAGGGTCTGGCTGGTACAGCAAGACAGGAGAAGAAACAGTAGGTATACATATTTGAAAGGAAAAACCAAAACCATCTCTGTTCTCTGATGGCATTGCTGTCTATACAGAAAACAAAAGCTCTACAAAATCTACAAAAAAGCAAAACAAAACATAGCCCACCAAAAACGCTTCTGGAACAAATAATTGAGTACAGCAAGATCGCCGGATACAAGACCAATATACGAAAGTGAATATATTGTCAATGAAGAACCAGAATTTGAAATTTGAGAAACAGTACCACTTATAAATGTCACCCCAAACCCCCCCAAAACACAAAGAAATACTTAAGTGTAAGTCAAGTGTATATAGCAATTTCTATGATTCAAAAAGTACAGTCATTTAAAATTCTTGCTGAATTTACGTTAATTTTATACGTGTTCCCAGTCAGCAGATACTAAAGGTATAAAAACTACCGTCCACACTATATTAATATGCAGATATTCCTTGCTGTGCACATCCATTCTGTTCCCAAGTAGCGAGAGCCTGGACGGTCAGGACAGTCCTACTGCCCCTGTTACTTGGTCCCTGAGTGTTGGACGGGGGCAGCAAGCTCACCGGAAGATGTGCCCAAGTCTATCTGGTTCCTGAGCTTGAAGAGCAAAGGCTCCAGAATTTGTGGCTCATGCACCACGCCCACCACACCCTTCCCTTCCGGCCACCAGCCCCCTAGGTCACTGCCACACTGAGGACAAGTGTGACAGGCTGGCCTTGGTGGGGGTCCCAGCCAGAGGGAATGGCTGCGGGGAAGCCGGGCTGGCTCCATCTGTGGGAGCCATTCACCCCACTAGATGTGGGCAGAGAGGGAAGGGGAGCCCACCCCCAGAGACCATGCCAGGTGCGGGGGATGCCGTGGCAAAGAAGCAGGGGAGGGCGGGGACCTCGCAAAGCTTATGTTCTTCAGGGGGACGGGGGTGCAGAGCTGGGACAAGTAACTGACGAAGAGAATTTCAGCAGCAGAAAGTGACAGGGAGACGATAGGATCTCTCCCTCCTACCTCTGCGGTGCCCCCTTCCCCACACATCCGACAGCAGAGTCAGCCTAAAGAACAGACCAACATGGATGCGAGTTACAGTCACTGAACCAAAGCTGTGCCTCCCCTTTCAAACAGACTCTCCTCTGTGGACAAAGTCTATATTTGAATTTCTTCTCAAAGGCATATTTCATCGTGTTTACGGTCATCCTCCTTGTTTTCAAAATGCGTTCCTGCATTGGTTTTTAAAGATGCACTCTATGTTTGTTCAGATGCGTTATAAATCCCACCCTGCTCTCAGGTTGCCCCAAACAACCTCTGGAGAGGGGGTGCACGGGGTCTCAGCTGTCCACACCTCCAGGATTGAGAACCTATGCTAGCAGGTAACACTGAGCAGCAATCATCACCCGGCTTCTGTGCAGGGGGTGCGCCCTTCCTCTCTTCCTCCCGCAGACTTTTTAACAAGGTCACATTTAACAAAGGGGCACAGCGGCGGGATGACTTGGGAGGGTGTGAGAGGTCTTCCTGTGAAGGTGTCAGTCGATGAGAAGGAGCCAGACACACTGAGCGTGTGTGCATGTGTGTGTGCACGCACAGTCCTGCACATACTCGTGTGGGGTGCACAGGCAAGGTGCATGCATGTGACCTGTCCTACAGTTGAGGATGCACGACGCTGTTTGCTCGAGGTCTCAAAGCCCATAGGTGATGGAGGTGGCACTGGAAGCCAGACCCGTCCAACTTGCCCACCAGGTCTGCCAGTCAGTGTCTGGGTATCCTTGTGTTTGCAAAGACATCTGAATGTGCACCTACCTTCCTTGGAGAGTGCCACCCTCCCCAAGCCCCTCTCCCTTCCTGAGCCTGTCCTGAAGACACATGCGAGCACACACGCTCCCGTATAACCCCCTCCCCATCTCTGTGCCTCACGCACACACCAGCCTGCAGGCACGGGTGGAAACTTTGCAGAAACCTTAGCACATGGGCCGTGGAGCAACACCAACCTGGGCTCCCGCTACCACTTACAGGCCCACAAAGGAAGCACACTGACCTCGTGGGGCCTCACTCCTGTCATCTGCAAGGTGGGCATTGTAGTTGCAACCTCACTGTTAGGAATTCAGCACGGACCACCGACTGCAGCGTCCAGCACCCTGGCACCCCATCAGCCGCAGGACTGAGAGGTAGACAGGGCCCATGGGGGCTTCCAGGCAGCCCCCCAAGGCCACAGACCCATCTGTGTCCTCCAAGGCCCACCTGACATCCTCCAGCAGACTCTCCTCCTCTACCACACTTACTTAAAGCTCTAAATCAGAACAAAAGAGCAAGGGGAAAACCCATCCCCCCCAATCCAGAGAGAAGCAGAGGATCCTTTGTACCCATGATGCCCTGACCCCCAACAGAGCTCCAAGTGGGGTGGGGGGGCAACCTCACTCTCTCCCTGCTTGCCTACCCACTGTCTCAGGTGCAGCGTAGCCTTGTGACCTTGTCACGGACCTGGCCTCCCCAGCGTGGGTGCAGCTGGGGGTCCTGGCTCAGATCACCAGCCACCCTGCCCCCCCCGACCTGGGCTGGCTCCCAGGGACACAGCAACAGAGGGCCAGATGGACAGGAGCCACCTGTGGATGCTCTGCCCTGTGCCAGGGCCCCCCCAAGGTGGTCCCAACTTGGGGGCAGGAGCCCACCAGAAGGGAGACACCACGCTGTGCTCAGGAGCCCAGCCTGAGGGGAAAGGCATTGGTTGACTCTTCTGGGGCCAGACCTTGGGCCAGATGGCGCCCTGGGGTAAGGAGTTAGGGAAAGAGCTAACCTGGATTGTTCCCTGCCCCTGGGATGCAGCCTCAGGCCCAGCCTCGAGGAGCCCAGGACAGATGAGGGCAGCCTGGCCGCTGGGCCGAATGCCAATCCTGTGCCCCACAGGTGTGGACAGCATGTCCTGGAGGCAGAGGCCCTGCAGGCTGGAGGGCCCAGAGGTCTTCCTGGGGACAGGGCCCCAGCTGAGCCTTAAGGGAAGTCGTGGGCAGGGTGGGGGAAGGAAAGACACAGGTCAGAGCAATCAGGCCATGTCTACGAGAAGCTGGATCGAGAAACTTCTCCTCCAGAATGGGAAGTCTGGCTCATGAGAACAGGAGGGGACCCGGGCGTCTGCAGTGACGGCCACACTCTGTGGGTGTTCAAGTAACACCTGCCAACTCCCAACCCTCCAGGGAGCCTCAAGCGCCTCTGAGTGGCCGGGAAGGGGTGTCTGGCACTGGGCCTGCCGCCAGGCCCTGCCTGAAGCTGTACCAGAAGCCTCGGCTGGTGCGCTGCATCCAAGGAGTGTGCGCCTCGGGGCAGAAAAACACTCTGCTGTGGCTCACTTAGGCCCCTTGTCCCCATTCTCTGTCTGTCACACACACAGACACGCATGCACAGATATACGTACATACATAAACACACAGGGACACAGAGTTGCACAGATACACACCTGCAGACACGCATACGCGTATACACACATGCACAGACACGCATAAACACGTGCACACACATGCAGACACGCATACACGCATAAACGCATGCACACACATGCAGACAGACATGCATACACGCGTACACAAACATGCAGGCACGCATGTGCGCATACACACGTGCACACACATGCAGACACGCCTACATGCATAAACGCGTGTGCACACATCCAGACACGCATACGTGCATAAACGCGTGCACACACGCACACGCTCATACACACGTGCGCACACATGCACACAGACATGCATAAAGGTGTGCACACATGCACACAGACACGCATACGCGCATACACACGTGCACAGACTCCACACACGCATAAACGCACACACACACAGACACGCCTGCACACAGGTTTCACAAGCCCGCACATCAGGGTAACTGCCAGTTGTCAACGCTGCTGAAAGGATCAGGCCACCGGACTTCCTGTGGGCAGTGGGTGCCGTGTGGACACAGAGCCGGCAGCCCACACGTGGCTCACACAGCCACCCACACCCACGCACAGCTTCACACCTGGTCCCACAACACAGTTAGGATCCCACCTCACTGCTCCTCCGCACTGGCCCGGGCTCCCAGGGGTCCACGAACACGTAGTGAGACACAGGGCACTGGCTGCGGCCCCTCCTCCGGCCCTCTGCCCCAGAGCCTGGCTTTCCACCTCAAGCGTGACCTGAACCACGGTCCCGCTCACCCTCCCACCAAAGGCTGGTTCAAATCCCAGGCCTGCCTCTCATCCGTTCGTTGTGCATCTCAGGGTCTCGACAGCACGTTGTGCCTCAGTTTCCCACTCTGTGACGTGGGGGAGATACCAGCACTTCCAGCTGTTGGTGTAAGCTGCCGTACAGCGGGCAGCTATGAGAATTGCATGCATGAGCACCTGGAACAGTCCGCCGGCATTTGCGCGCAGACTCTCCCACAGGTGGGCCCTCCCCTTCCCCTCCTGGAACGGGCCCAGGGGCACAACAGCAACTGCTCTGAGCAGGCGGGCCCCCACCCCCCTCCCAGTGCAGCTCCCTGTCCCCCAGACTCCGAGCTGCCCCAGGACAGGATCCACTCTCTCTCCACCTGCCAGCCGGGGCTCCTGCAGCGCACGGCCCCTGGGAGGCCCCCAGACCAAGCTCCTGCCTGTCCCCATGCCCCAAGTGCCCGGACTGCCATCCGTGCTTGAGGATCAGCTCCGGGCCTTCGGGCCCCAAGGCTGGTCTGGAGCCTGCCTCCTCCACGCTCCCCTGACGTCCTTCGCCTGCGCCCATCAAAGCACCTATCCCCTATCTGCAGCCAGGGTCCAGGCCTTCCTGCCCCACTGGGCAGTGGGGTCCCTGGGGCACACACCTGCTGGGAACCCTGCAGGCCCACAGCCCCTCCCAGCCCAGGGCTAGGCACAGAGGAAGCCCGCATTCTGCTCGGCACCGCCCACTGCCGGGGAGTCCTCAGGCACGGCCCTCTCGGGGGAGCATCCCACTGCACCTGCCCTCTGGGTCAGGATGAGTCCGGGAACCAGACCAGTCCAGGCCCAACCCACCCAGGCTCAGCCCTCACGGGGTGTGGGGCCACCAGGGAAGGACGAGAGGCCAGGAGAAGCCTTGAAGGAAACCAATGCAGGTTGGGGCTTGGTTGCTATGGAAACATGTCCTAACTACTTCCCAAACTGCTGTATGCGCCACTGATGAGCTTATGGGCTGGGCTGTCTTGGGGACTCGCAGGGAGCCCTGGGAGGGCCTGTCTTCGGGTCTCCCAGCACCTGGAGCCCAGATCCTGGATGACCCGGAAGGAACCCAGCTTCTGGGGGACCAGGTGGCTCCATGAGTCCAGGCTGCAGAAGGACCCTGAGACCAGTCACAGCCCAACCCTGGCCCCGACCACAGCCTGCGCCTGGAGCGGCGGGCCCCAGACGGAGTTACGGCCACGGGCACACAGCAGGCCACGGCCCCCATCTCCAGCCACACGGCAGATGCAGCCACAGCCCGGCTGCAGACCCAGCTGCAAATCTGACACCAGCACCAGCCGCCACCTTCCGCCGGACCCTGGCCGTGCTAGCCTGAGGCACCACCGAGGGGCTCGGCCTCGGCCAACACAGACTTCTGTGCAGCGCATCACACGACAGCCCGGGGCCTGCGTGGCCTGTGAGGCCAGCGAAGAAGGGCTGTGGCCCCTGCCTGCAGCTCAGGGCGGAGGCTCCCCGAGGGGGAAGCTGGTCTGCCCTACTGCCCCACCCCCGTCCCCAGGCACCGGCTGGAGGCAAATTAAAACCCCAGGCTCCCCACAGGACACATTTGGCCAAACCAGGTACCTTGAAAAAATATGCTTTTTGAAGACCTTCTGGTAGCTCATAAATATACCACGGAAATGCCCATTACCTTGTTGAGGAAATAATTAGTGATTAATTGCTTTGGCTACCTATGGTATTTTCACCAGCTCTGCCAGTCTGCCTCCCGACGGCTCCGAGTGGCTGGAAACAGGCCCCTCCGTCCCGCCAGACTCCTGCTTTCTCCTCCCGCTAAAGGGAGCTCCACAGTGCCCACCGCTGTGCCACGTGCAGGTGCTCAGGAGGGTGGGGGAGCACAACATGGGACAGGGGCCCCCTGCCAGTCACCCCGGGAGCCCCCGTGGGGAGTGGGGAGCCGAGGCCCACGACCCAGGCGCCCAGCTGGGGCCGCAAGGATGCCCACGGATCTGGGGGCCTCCCAGGGGCCGTGCGCTGCAGGAGAACCCCGCTCCAGGAGCGACTGCATCTTGGCGAGAGCAGCACAGGTTACCATGGGCCCTACCAAAGGCAGGCGGCACGGAGCCGCGAGGGCCAAGGTGACCCCGTGGGGGCCACTATACCACCTGCTGCTCCGAGGCTGCTCCCGAGCAAGGGTGGGGCCCCAGTCGCCTCCGGCCCACAGGCTCCCCATCTGGTGCCAGTTCACAGCCCAGGAGCCCCAGGTTACACCCCACAAGAAGGGAACAAAGAGACAGCGAGGGATCAACGCCCTACACCCACACGCCCATACTGGGCAGCAATGGGAGGGCTGAAAATAGCTCTTTCCACCACCAGGGGTGACTCCAGAGTTGCTCAGCCGGGACCAGCCTCCCAGGGGAGGGATGTGGTGGGGACACAGGAGAAGGAAGCCTCAGGCCACGGCCGGGCAGAGGCGTTCGAGGAGGAGGTCGCTGATCTGAACATCCTGGAGCAGTCCAGAGACCGTCAGAGGTGTGCAAGCGGTGAAGGGCGGCCACGGACACTGCACAGCCCAGTCCTGCACCCCTCGGGCTGTCCCTGACTGGGAGCAACACAGGAGGTGACCGGCCTCGGCAGCAGCCGGCGCACAGAGGCCTCCTGAATCCGCCCGAACTCAGCGCCCCTCCCAGACAGAGCCCGGCAAGCTTCCATTTGTGCTTCCAACCCTTGTTTGGCATCCCTCTTCTCTAGAATAACGGGTCATCTGGGAAGGGGACCGCCTCCTCGCCGGCCTCCCCCACGCAGGTCTGCAAATAAGCAGGTGACTCTCCAAGGAACACAGGCTCCAGACTCCCCGTGGGGCACCCACCCCTGCAGGGTCAGCCCCGGGCTCTGCTGCTCGGCCCGGGGAGGAACCGCACCAAGAAGCCGAGAGAGAGCAGCTTGACAGTCAGGGACCCGCAGCAGCACCTGCCCCCCCCCCCCAGCCCCAGACACACACGCTGACCCCCTCCCCCCAGGGCCACAGAGCCTTCCCCCGGGGCCCAAACTCGCCCCACGGACAGGCTACCCCTCATCTCAGAGTGAACCTCCTAAACGCTGCCCTGGGGACGGCCTGGAGGCGGTGGGGGGCGGGGCACGGCAGGGACCCAGCTCCAGCTCCCGCCCCAGGGCCGCTGACAGGCAGGAGGCTTCCCCCCACCCACATGCGTACCCCCGTGAGGACTGTGGCCACACGGCTGTGCTGGCGGGCAGGCGTGGCCTGCATGGGGGTGGGCGGGCGCGGGCCCTGGAGGTGGCATTTACCTCCGGAGTGACTCACTAAGGCTCCATTCCTTTGCAAAAGGGGGTGCAATTTAGCATTTTCTTTCTCTTTAGAAAACAAGAATTTTAAAGCCAGGAGTAGAGAGAATTTGAGGGCGTGTGTGGGGGGCTGGGACCTCATGTGATTTCCAAGCTCACTGGTTCTGTGCTCTCGGCCCCCTCCCACCCCAGGCCTTGGGGGGGACCAGCCACCCCCTCCCCGGGCTGGCTGCAGATCTGGTGATGGGCGGGCCAGGGCCCCCGGGACCCCCAGAGGCACACATGCTTTCTGTGCCAGCCCCACCCCCTGCTCCCACCACCCTCCTGGGGTCGCTGGGGGGGGGCAGGAGAGCAGGGAGGAGACCCCCCCAGGCATAAGCCAGCAGGGAGTGGGTGAGAAAGAAGAAAGACCAGTGTTAGAGCAAATTTCAACCTGGTCCTGGCCCCCGGGGCTCATCCCTGCCCCTTCCCCAACCCCCACCCTTGAGGAAACTCAGGCCCAGAGGGGCAGGTGAAGGTCAAGCAGTGACAGAGCCAGAGTCTTCATGACACAGTCTAACCGCTAGGAATGCTGAGTGCAAGCATCGGCGAGCCCCGAGTCCTACTTCCAACCCAGCCTCTGACTTCTCGGGAGTCTAGAACGAGACACTGTGTCTTCCTGGGGTTCGGGTTCCTCATCCGCAAAATGGGAGTGACAGCGAGCCTCCCCCCGAGAGACGCCGTCCAGCCAGCAGGTAGGAAGCAGGTGACATCACAAGCCAGGGTATCTCCGGCCCCCACACCCAGCACCCACCGGAGTGTCCCACTCCCCACAGAGCGTTCACACGCCCGTCCTGGAGGACGCAGACCTCAGGGGAGGGCCCTGTGCCCTGCAGGCCTCAGCCTCCCGTCCTGCTAATCCGCAGGTGGGACTGGAACCCTCCCGGCGGACGAAGGAGTCTGCAAGCAAACGTCACACCCTCTGGCCAGTCATGCACAGATGCAGCCCCAGCAAGGGGGGCGTCTAGCCAGGTGTCCCCCTCAAACACCCACCAGGTAGACAGGGGCTCCCGGGCCCAGGGCCACAGGCCTGAGACGAGACTCATGGACCCAGCACCCCGCACAGCCCAGGCTCACAGGCAGCAAAGGGTCTCTGGAGGGGCCTCGGCAGAGGAGGAAGAGACCCGCCCGAGCCCAGCACCTCCAAGACAGCAGGGAAGTCCATGAAGGCTTTCCGGAGGCAAAATCTCAGACAGGCCTTGAGTCGGGCACGGGCCTCTGATGTGGCCCCCACGTTTCCCCCAGGCACCCAGAAAGGGGAATCTGCAATCGCCTTGCAGAATGCAATACCCATCCCAAGATACCCACGCAGCAAAGCCATCCCGGTGCCCTAGGCCTGGGAGCTTCTCCAGCACGCTGACGCTGCACCTCGAATCCCCGGCCCTCCCCAAAGTGCTGAGAGTCCCTTCCCTCCTCTGGGAGATCGGGCCACTGGAGGATCAGGCTCCTCCCCTTGGAGCTGGACCAGCACCTGGTTCCTCCAGCCTGGAAGGCCCAGCCCGGGGCCCTGCCCTGCTGAGAAGTCGTCCCAAACCGCTGGGGCACGGGGGGTGGGGGGCGCAGGCGGTGGCAGGAAGCAGCCCCTCCCCACAGGGCCGGCTCTGCCAGGCTGGCCTCACCTGCCTCGCTGAGGGCAGAGGGGCTGCCAAAACCCAAACGTGCCACCCTGCCCCACCCTCCATGCTGCTCTCCCCCCTGAGCTCTGTCCAGCCCCCAACACCCCTGCGGGGCCTGTACCCTTGGGCACCTCCGGCCAGCCTCCCCGACCCCACCCTACTGTACCCCTCCACACTCACCTCTTCCTACGCCCAGCCCCTACCAGACCCCAGGCCTGCCCCCCGCCATCTTCCTGTCCAAATGCACCAGCTCTAAGGCGTAACTCCTACGGACCACCAGCCTTCCCTGTCTCGGACTCTCCTGTTCTGTCCTGCCGCCCACAGGTAGCCCGTCCACCAGACCTAGAGCTGCCTCGGGCCCTCCCCTCTCCTCTCCAGACTGGGTGCAGGGCACCTCAACAGCTCTGGCCTGGGTGACTGAAGTCTCCCCAGACAGCGGCACCTGGTAGTAACCCGTTTGGGATCCACACTCTGTAATTCATCCAATCCTTTCTGGAAACTCCCAACATGTTTTCCTGCACCTGGTGTCTCCTGGCAAAGTGAAAGTCCTTTTACTGCTTCTCTTCAGCACCTGTCTGACATAGTTGACACAGCTATGGCTGGCTGCTCAGGCTGGACACTGCACAAGTCCAGGGACGCCACTCACTAGACCACAGTATGATTATCCTAGAGTCATGCACTCTGGTGACTCCGGGACACAAACCCCTACCTCCTCCCTCACTAGGTGGTCCCTTGGCCAGTTCTCAGAGGGAATATCTCGCAGGTCACAGAACGTAGCCCTCACTCACAGGCTGGCCTCCCACAGCCTCCACCCTCAACCTTCAGCTTCCCTTGGTTCCAGTGTCACCCCCCAGAGTGGCCTGATCATTTCTGGCCATCGGTCTGCCCATCCACAGTAGACGGTCCCGAGCATCCACCCGTCTGTGTATGACCCCTCCTTGCGCCCCAGTTTCTCTAGCTGTGGAGAGAGGGGTATGGGCCCCCGTCTGTGAGGCTGCCTCTGTTCTAAAGCTCGCCAATCTATTCTGCACCGGCTTTGCCAGTGTGGGCTCCCATACACGCATCCTGAGAGCCGTTTTCAGGTCAGTAGGCTTAGAGCCTAAAGAGCAGAAGGGACATTTACAAAACGCAAAGCAGCCCAGAAGGACTGAGACAAGCAGGCATCGGCCCATCTTGCTGGTCAATCCCAACGGCTCCTTGGAGGGGCAGCTGAGTATGGGAGCGAAGAGCCCAGGCACGTGGATCCACAGAGGAGGGGAGTCCATGCTCCCTAAAGGGAAGGGCCGAGCACGGAACAGACGCCGAAAAGACAAGATGTTCAGAACAGCGTGAGGCACCCGCTGCCATCAGCCCGGGAACCAAATGACCCACAGGCCATGGCACAGGGGCCAGACCACACCCCCAGGCTGTGGGGGTGACCCGACAGGCCATGATGGGGAGAGTCCATCACTTACCACCCTCAGAGTCTGGCAGCCCCTGCCCTGCGCCCAGGCTCTGCCCAGACCCTCTGTTTCCAATGCCTTAGGAAGGGGGAGAGAGCCATTTGCCGCCCCCCCCCCCGGATCACTGCGCACGGTGCCTGGAACACGGTTCACGCATGCTGATGGCCGTGCCCCGGCAGGTGCTCTCTGCAGGGCTGTGCACGCACACGCACACGTGCACACACGGAGTGGGGGCAGTGGGCGGGACACACGCCCTACCATGTGCCCTCTGGGAGCAGTGGGGGTGGGTAAGGCTCCAGGACGAGGGAGGGAGACAGCGTTTTCCAGCCTGCCTAGTGTCATCTCCCCGTGCCTCCCGCAGCACCTCAGGGAGAAAGGGGTGTTTAGCTGTGCCCCACTCGGCCTGCCCCACCCCTGCAGGACTCCTCGGGGGCCCTAAATCACATGCCCAGCATGTGCACAAGGGGGTCCGGACGCGACCCAAGGTCCAGAACAGCATATGCGGGGAGGCAGTGGATTTGCACAGAGCCCAGGGTGCTCACACCCAGTGTGCATACGGGTGAACTCACACTCATTCCATCACGGTCATGGCTTGTGGGTAGAGGGGTGGAGTTCGTGCCAGACCAATGCCGCGTCCTGAGGGATGGCATAGCACCTGCCAACGTCACAGGCTGGGTGTGAGTTCTGGGTAGATTTACACATACCAGCCTCCCCAGACCGCCCGGCTGAGACCAGGCTTGCTGTCGCCCACACCGTGTGGCCGGCCTTGTGGGCTCTCCGCACCCCGGGGCCCAGCTCAAGGCCTGGCACATAGCCGACGTTGGTGAATGAACGTCTGGCTGAATGAATGAATGAACGAATGACTAACGCCCACTCCCTCACATCGTGGGGCTGCACCGCCTGCGCCTGGGGGAGGGCAGAGGCCACGGGACCCCAGAAGAGGCCCCACTTCAGACCCCCGTACCTGACGCTCCGCCTCGGGGTCGAGTAGGGGGAGGGGGCGGGACGGCTCCCAGGCCGTGAGGCACGGAGCACCCCTCCTTCCCAAGAAGAAATCTGGGTCTCCTGACTGAGCTGGGGGCGGGGGGATCGCCGCGTCCGGGGCAGAGCGAGCGGCAGGACAGGGGGGCGCGTCCTGGCTGGCGCCAGGGGCGTGGGATGGAGCGACGGCCGCGGGATAGCCCCTGCGGTCTCCGCGCCCCGGGCTTGCCCGTGGAGGTGGTGGGGGAGGCCTCCGGGGGAGGGGGCAGCCTTACCCAACCGGGGCGCCGCAGACCCGGCCCTCCCCCCGCCGGCGCCGTCCCTCCAGGTGCCGGGGGCGCAGGAAGGACGCGGGGCGCACGGCCCTCCCGGAACCTCCGCCCACCTGCGCGGGGGCTCACCTGGGCCCGCGGCCCCTCCTCGCGCCGCGCGGGTCCCTCCCCCCGGCCGCCGGCCCTGCCCTCCCGGCGCCCGCCCTCACCTGCACGGCCCGCCTGGGCCATGTCCCGGGCGGCGGGCTCCGGCTGCGCCGCGCGCACTCCTCGCCGCTCCCGGGCCCGGCCCCGGCCGCCGAGCCGCCTCCGGCCCCGAGCGGACTCCGCGCGCCGCGCCCCGCGCCCCCGC
>NW_027397105.1:617835-674190 GCF_003265705.2 Callorhinus ursinus | reverse complement strand
TGTGGATGGGGTGTGTGTATGTGTGTGTGCTTATGCGTGTGTGTGGATGGGGGTATGCATATGTATGTGTGTGCATATGCGTGTGTGGGTGTGTGTATATGCGTGTGCGTGTGTGTATGCATGCACACACACATTCTGCTCAGGGAAGGTGCACGGCGAGGTGAGCATTGAGACCCCTCCACACCACTCTGTCCAGACACCGCAAGCCCCTGGGAGGGGTGAAGGGAGCAGCTCCGGGGAGGCGTCAGGTTGGTTGGAACTGCAGACGCCCCACGCCCCACCCCTCAGATGGGAAGACAGTGAGTGGGCAGGAGGCAGAGGGCACTCCTGGGCCCCGTGCTTGGATCTGGTCCAGCCAGGAGAGCGGGGCCAGCCCCCAGGGCAGAGCCTGACTGCGCCCGCGTTGCTGGCTGCCAAGGAAGTTCCGGCCCTGCCTCTGGGTAGAGCAAACACGTCAGGGACGAGGCCATTAGATTAACTGGTGGGGGCTAACTTCCTGCATCACAAGAATCACCCTTAATTGAAGAAAGAATAACTAGCGATTCAGAGGCGCTGCCTGTGGCCACCTTCACAAAAGCAGGAGCCGCTGCATCCTGGGCGCCCCGGTCAGTGGCGAGGGTCGGTGTCAGGATTCTGGCAGACCCTTCCCCTGGAGTGGCTGGCAGCTCCCAGGCCCAGCCACGCACTACTGCCCGAGAATGCGTGCACAGAGTGGACCCATCGGAGAGTTGCAGGCAGGCAGGGAGCGGGGCTGGCCTGGACCTGGGTCCCAGACAGCTGGTGTCCCGGCACTTGGAAAGGGAAGCGACCAGAGCCAACATGGCCCCACAGAAAGGCAGTCACGCCCGGCTACTCTCATTTCCTTTCTGGGCATGCTGACTGGTGGGGTAGGTCCTGCGGTGCTTGCTGGGCCTGGCACGGCCGCTCCCAGCTCAGGCCCGGCCAAGCAACTCATCCCTGCCCACTGCTGATGGACATCGGGGGAAGGCCCGCGGCAGGACGGTGCCGGCCCTGTGCCTCTGCCAGCGCACCTCCTGGTCGCACCTTCCCTCCCTGCAGCCTTCCCGGCCCCTCCTCACTGGTTCCCACACCGTAGTCTCGGACTGCTGTGCACTGCCGCGGGGGCCACCTCCATTCACAAAAGCAGCCTCGGAAACAGATGCTCCTGTCTGGAGCTGTCCGAGTCCTGCCCGCTGCGTGGGACACGGGGTGAAAGAGCTCTGCCCCCCTTGCTGGTAGCTGCAGCTTATCTACAGCCTGCGCTTCAACCTCCCACCCCGAGAGGGCTTAGGACCACGGCCTCACCCTCACAGCAGAGTCTGTAAACCAGGCACTGGGTGGCCAAGGCGCTCACCTGTGATCCCTTAAGATCAGCACATGAGCCCTCGGGTGAGCCCTGGACCCCATGTGTAAGGGCCCCCAGCCAGGGCAGCCTCAACCCGGTGGGCTATGCCGAATGCTCCACGGTTCCACCGAATGCCACGGTCCCATCCGTGCCTACAAGGGTGGACTGAGAAATCCAGACAAATCATGTGCACACATCCTCAGCATTTCCCAAAGACGTGTGGGGAGGTCTCACAAAACCCGCTGAGTGCCAAGGTCACCGAGTGTCACGCTGCTCAGCCTGCTTCTCGGTCACGCCAATCAGGATGCGCCGGTCACGGCACTTGGGTGAGTCTGCAGGGGCTGGGGCAGGTTTTCCAAGGAAGACGCAGTTGGAGGAGGCTGTGCCGTGTGGCACACAGTAGGTCCCTCCTCCACAGTCCACCTCCCCCTTCAGCCTTGCAGTGGGGCTGGTTTTGTGTTTGATGTCGAGACGGCCCGGAGCAGGCCCAGCTGTCTGCATGTTATTCTCAGACCAAACACGGATTAGGAAGTGGGTGGAAACGGACCACGGGCGGGGAGAGCAGCCCCTCCCGTGTGCTCACGGCAGCGCCCGTCGGCACGGCCTCAGCCTCGTCGCTCCTCTGCTCTGGCCCCACACACACTGCGTATTCGGCACAGGTTACAGATGGCCGATTACGGCCGCCGGTGATAAGGACTTAAGAATCAGCACGTAGACGGGGAAACCGCCCGTGGTTCCCGATATACCCCTGCAGCCGTAGGAACAAGGGCAGGAAACCACAGTCACATCATGTGGACAGGCCGTAGCGGACAGTGGCTTCGCACACCGAGAACCCGCCCTGCACCTGCTCCCGAGCACCATGCCTCGGGCTTCCCTGCTCGGCCTGGTCCTCACGGGGGCCCAGCAAGGCCACACCCCGGCCCTGAGAGGCACACAGTTGGATAGCGTAGGACCGGGGTGTCTGGGCACAGCCCTGTGTGTGTCTGCTCGGCTCTTCTCCCCACTCCCCTCCTCCACATGACGGCTCCCGATCTTCCTGCAGGGGCTCCTCCTCCCGCGTGCTCCTCCCTCTTCCCCTGCCGGTGTGTTTGAGCCATGTCCACCTCAGTATCTGTAGATTTGGCCTCTTTCTTTTGACTGCTACGTAACATTTCACAGGGTGCAGACACCTCGTCTCATCATTTTAACCCCTTAGTGGCCACTTAGGCCGGAGAGCCCCTCACTGTCCCCACAGCGCGCTGCACGTCCGTGCTCCCGGCAGGCAGACTCCAGCACACCCACAGCATGGGGATGCTGGGGCCATCGGGAACACACACGTTTCCCTAAACACTGCATCACAAGCTGCTCTCAGAGAGGTGGCTCTGCCAATGCCTTCCGCAGTGGGACGACTCAGCCCAGCGTGAGAACCTGACTTCCAGCCTGGGCCCTGCCACCTGGAATGCTCCTCCAGCCCTGGGGACCCCTGGCGTGTCCCACAGAGCCAGCACGGCCACACACGGCAGCCTCACCTGGCTGGGACACAAACTGCATCTCCATCCTCAGGCCTCCAAGCACAATGATGTCCCCCTGAGAGGTGCTGGGGAATGAGGTGGGAGGTCTGCACTGAAGTCAGGTCAGAAGGACCTCCTTCACGGTGGGGATAAACCTTGGCAGCCCCATCGCCACGGGCGGGGAAGTCTCCTGTGGCCGCCAGGGGCGGGCAAGGTTGTTGTGGCCGCTGTGAGGCTGGGCGCCCCGTACACGCACAGCCCGCACCTGCTGATGCAGCTCGAAGACTGTGTTGGCTCCCCGGAGAGCACCCACTGCTCGGGGCTCAGGCCACAGCTGGATAAGCCAAGACAGGGTCCCAGGTGGAGGGAACCCCAAACAAGGGGTCACAGTGTCCACTCTTCTGCCTCCAGACTCTCCCAGAAACTAGGGACCTCTGTTGGGCTGGGAACAGCAGTGACGGGGGCCCTCTGAGCAGCCCCACGGGCCTCGTACATGTTCCTCGCGAGTTACCAGGTTTAGTCTTGAGAGCAGCCCATCGACCACTCCCATTTTACAGATGAGGGAACTGAGGCTATAGAAGCCAGGAATCTTCCTTCGGGTCCCAAGTGGTGGACCAGGTCTGCCGTCTAGGATGCCCTCTACCTCCAGAGGGAAGATGACCTAGAAGAGCAGGAAGGCAGGGCCCCAGGAGTCGGGGGCTCTGCCTGCAGCCGGGCTCCCCACCCACCATGGGCCCCACAGTCCGCCCGCGAGAGCACAGCCCGCCTGGCCTGGGAGGCCTCCCTGCGGTGCTGCCGGGCTGTGTACCAATGACCAAAAGGCTGAATTTTACAAGGGTTGGAAAGTGAATTGAGTGCACTTATTAAGGATATACTAGATTTCCGGCGGAGTGCAAAGGCACCCCAGGGACCCCGGGCAGCGCAGCCTTCTCCGAAGGCGGGAGCCTCCCTCCAGAGCCGCGTCCGGGAAGCCACGGTGGGAGACATCACACCGGGCAGGTGCCGATTAGATTAGCGGCTGAAGGACTGCAGTCAGTCAAGGAAACATCCGGCCCAGAAGGGCTGAGGGCGAGAGAACAGGCAGATCTAGAAAGAGAAATCCCCTTGGCATGTAAATCCGCGTCCAAAGGCAGAAGCAAAGGCGGCTGACGCCAGCGTTCATGGAGGGAAGGGGTGCGGAGCCAGGAGCGGCGGAGGGGCACACGCTGTGCTTCGTTTTCAGATCGGGGGTCCCTGGAGGGAGCCAGAACACCCCAACATCCTCTGTGCCAGCGAGGAAGGACCCCAGACCCCAGTCAGGGCCAGCTCCAGCTCGGCGGACCCGCACCTCGCTGCACAACTGGGGACGCGCGGCCCCAGGTGCTGGGGGTCAAACGGGGCTCCTAGCGCCCCGAAGACGCGGGGGATCCCTGGCTTGTGGTCAGGAGCCCCTTCTCCCTCCTTGTCCTGTGTCCCCACTGCCAGGAGCAGTAGTGACGGTCTGCTCGGCCCCGCAGCTCGCGGAGCGGACCGATGATGCGCATGCGGAGCGGACCCGTGGTGCGCACGAGGCTCAGACAGCACGCACACGGACAGCACGCACACAGCGCAGACCGCACGCATGCGGAGCGGACCCATGGCGCGCAGGAGGCTCGCAGAGCAGACACAGGGAGCGGACCCACGGCGCGCACAGCAGACCCACGGACAGCATGCACGCAGCGCAGACCGCACGCACGTGGAGTGGACCCACAGCGCGCACGAGGCGCGGACAGCAGACACACGGACAGCACGCATGCGGAGCGGACCCACGGCACGCACGAGGCTCACACAGCAGACACACGGAGCGGACCCACGGCGTGCACAGCAGACCCACGGACAGCATGCACGCAGCGCAGACCGCATGCACGTGGAGTGGACCCACAGCGCGCACAGAGGCGCGGACAGAACGCACGCGGAGCGGACCCACGGCGCGCACGAGGTTCGGACAGCACGCACGCGGAGCGGACCCACGGCGCGCACAAGGCTCGGACAGCAGGCCCACGGACAGCACGCACGCAACGCAGACCGCACGCACGCGGAGCGGACCCATGGCGCGCAGGAGGCGCGGACAGCACGCACGCGGAGCGGACCCACGGCACGCACGAGGCTCGCACAGCAGACACACGGAGCGGACCCACGGCGCGCACAGCAGACCCACGGACAGCATGCACGCAAGCCCAGACCGCACGCACGTGGAGTGGACCCACAGCGCGCATGAGGCGCAGACAGAACGCACGCGGAGCGGACCCACAGCGCGCACGAGGCTCAGACAGCAGACACACGAACAGCACGCACGCGGAGCGGACCCATGGCGCGCACGAGCCTCGGACAGCACGCACGCGGAGCGGACCCACGGCGCGCACAGCGGACCCACGGACAGCATGCACGCAGCGCAGACCGCACGCACACAGAGTGGATCCAGAGCGCGCACGAGGCGCGGACAGAACGCACGAGGAGAGGACCCACGGCGCGCACGAGGTGCGGACAGCAGACCCACGGACAGCACGCACGCAGGGCAGACCGCATGCATGCGGAGCGGACCCAGAGCGTGCACGCGGCGCGGACAGCACGCACGCAGCCTTTCCTGTGGCCACAGGCGCGCGCTCCAGCTCCCCAGCACAGGGGGAGTTTACCAGGGTCTGAGACCTGAGGAGGCTGCGCACACGGGCCCGGGGAGCAGACAGGAAGCCAGGCCTCTCAGAGGCCAACACCAGGAGCGGACTTGCCTGCCGGCCCCACCTTCACCAAGGACACCCGCACCGCTGGGCGGGCTCTAAAGGACCCCCATCTCCGCACCGCTCACCGAGGTGGGAGCGGGAGGTGCGTAAGGACGGGGGCAGTGCTGCAGGCTTTTGAGGGGAAGCTGCATCGTGAATCCAAATTACTTAGACGCCGGGGACCCCGCGACGCCCAGAGCTCAGGCCTGAGGCCTTCCAGAGAGTGCGCAGTCTGGGTCACCTGTGCAGGGCACTCGGGCGTGCACAGGCTAGTGTGCGCGGCCCGGAGGAACCATCAGGGCGGCGGTGGGGGTCCTCGCTCACTGCGGCTCCATGCGGGCCGCCGCCGGCATGGTTTACCTGTCTCCACGTCCTGATGTTTCATACTCGGGGAAGAGAACACCTATGATCGTCAGAGTTCAGACTTCACTTGGAGCTGTAGGAAGTAAAACGGTGTAACAAAAGCCCCCTGGTTCCTGCAGTGAACCTCGTGCGGGCGGGTCTCTGCTCCTCTCCCCACCCTGAGTTACTGCAAATCCTGGGGCGGGGACCTGAGAGGTTTCTCACGCACCGAAAGGAGCGCGCTGGTGGAGTCGGAGGAAACGGGCGCACCAGACCCGGAACCTTGGGTCCAGAGCCACTGACCCTGCCGACGCGTGTGAGCCCCGCCCCTGCTCTACAGGAAAGGAGCAATAGAGACGCCCCTCCGTCCACCCCAGAGTAAGATTAGAACATGCCTGCAGCGGGGCCCTGCTAGGCACACAGACCTGCCAGGGAGCGCTATGGGGAGGAGGCCTTCCCTAACCCGGCTTCCTGCCTGCCTGGGTCCAGGGATTGTGAGCCCCCGAAACTGCACCCGTGTGCATACGTGTGTGAGTGCGTGTGTGCCTGTGTGTGCATGTGTGGGTGCGTGTGCACGTGTGTGCCTGTGTGTGTGCGTGTGCCTGTGCGTGCGTGCACGTGAGCGTACTTGTACGTGTGCGTGCATCCATATGCAGACGTGTACGTGTTACGTGTGCACATGTGCATGTCTATGTATGTACATGTGTGTAGGTGTTTTCTGAGAAAAAGCCCACAGTTTTTACCTGATTTTCCAAGGGGTCTTGACCCTTCAAAAGAGCAAGACCTTCTCCATTGGTGAGTCCGCTTGTGCGGTGGGGACAGGCCCCGGAGTCAGCGCGGGGAGTCTGGGGCGTGTTCCTGCCTGAAGCTGAGAACGGCTGTGAGTTCATTCAAACACTGGCAGACTGGCAGTGCCCCCCGAGAGATGGCGTCCTGCCACGCGGGCCACAGGCCACATGGCGATAGCACCGCTCTGCGCCGGGGCCTCGGGCTCAGGCCTCGCCTCCCTCCAGAGGCTGGGACAACTGGATCCACGCTGATGGAAAGGCCTCGACTGTCCTCGGGAGGCGCCCCTGCTCCGTGCGCTGCACCTCTGGGACTTCCTTGACCCCCAGGAGGCTCTGCACGTCTCCCGTGACACGGAGCGGGTGTACAGTCCATCACCCGGAGCTGACACGGCAAGGAGGCCAGCAAGGAGGGAGCCGGCCACCAAGAGGGTGCCCGTGGGGCCCTCAGCCTGTCGCAGGCTTGGCCTCAGGATGTGCCGTCCCACTCGAGGTCCCCTCTGGGCCCCGTTCATTGTTGGGGCAGCGATCCTGACCCACGCCTGCAGCCCTTGCACACCTGTCGCCAGCGGGGTTTCGAGAGGGCAGACCAGATGCGGCCGGGCGCGTGGCAGGGGCTCCCCCGCGTAGACACGGAGGAAAGAGTGGGTGCTGGAGCAAGGCTGAGGCTGGGGCAGATCACGCTTCCCAGGGAGGGCGCATCGGCCAGGGAACGGCGTGTCTGGGGCCGCGCTGGTGCCCAGCTGCCTGTGGGGGTGAGGGTGGGGTCGTCCCGCTCAGTCACCTGCGCCTACTCACACCATGTTCACCGTGGGGCCTGCCCTCCTCAGGGGCCCTGCCACGCTGTCTCCTTCTCCTCCCACCCCAGCCCCACCCGTCCGTCAAGGCCTGGTTCCCAAAGCTGCCTCCTCCCTGAGGGCCGCAGCGGCCCTGGCTCGGGAAAGAGGAGTCAGCCCCTCAGCCCCAACCACGGCTCCTGTTCTCCTCTCTCGCCTCCATGCTCAGGCCTCTGGGGGAAGGACGGCCTCCACTGTCCCTCGTCTCTGTGGCCGGCAGCGAACCTTGCACGAACTGCCCAGTCTCGGAGAACCTGGGCTTTTGGAGGCGCCCACAGGCAGCTTTGCCCTGGCTGCCATCTGGTCCCGCGGCTCAGGTAGTGGAGCCTCGATTCCCCTCTGGGTGGGAAGCCACCCTTTCCCCTGGTCCGTCCACGTGGCCGCAGGGGGCATGGGACAGAGACCTGGCTGCTCAGAGCCCAGGGTTAGGTCAGGATGGGCTTGTTACAGACCAGGGAGCGGCCCCAGGGCCCCTGGGCAGTTGCCGGACACCATGGGGCCAGGGCTCCTGCCACATGGTGTGTCACCAGGTGGGGGCGCTGCCCGAGAGGAGCAAGACGAGGGGGAAAGCAGGGCTGGGCGTGCGGGTGTCACAGAGGCCACGGGGCCACGGTGGGGCAAGCACCTGCGCAGGCACGTCCAGCTCAGCAGCGGCCCAGCGCAGGTGAGGCCGCGGGGCGCCCGTGTGGCGTGGGTGCTGGCTGCCGGCTGCCGGCTGCGGGAGGAGCCCGGCCGACACCAGGGCCCCGTGGGCCACGGCATGCACTGTGGACGGTCACCTTCAGCTGACTAGTCCCCACCCCCCCGTGAAGAGGTTCCCAGTCTCTGCCTCAGTGTTCGCGTGAGCAACAAGGCGCCCGGAGCGCAGTGGGCACTCGGCGGCGGGCGGCTGCTCTGTGGGTGGGTGCTGGGTCCAGCCCCAGCAGGGGCGCAGGGGCGGGGTGCGGGGCTGTCGGGAGGCTAGGGTGTGTGTCCTCGCCCTCTCCGTGAGCCCAGAGCAGAGCAGGGTGCCTGGTGTGGGGCAGGACCACCATTAATACTTAAAGGTGGATGCTGTGTTCACGGGAGCGTCTGCCACGGTCTGGAGACCACCCCAGCGTTGCCTGCTCGGCGGACAGACAGACGGTCACAGAACACAGACCCCACCGGGTGTGGTTCTGCCAATGTGTCCGTGAGACCCCGGGCAGACTGGTTCCGCGGCCCCGATGCCTCAGGCGCAGACTAGCAGTATTTCCTCTTCTGCCTCAAGGACGTGGCCTGGCTCGGAAAGTCCTGGCGGCTCATGGGAGCACCGTCCAGAGGCCACAGGGGACGTCCATCTGAGGCAGCCGAAGACCAGCCGGAGGTGCTGGGACCCCTGCGGGGCTCAGGGTCGCTGGCGGGGGAGAGAGGCCCGGGGGGTCGCCGGCGGGGGAGGCCCTGGGAACAGAGGCCGGGAGACCAGCCCCACAAGGAGACACTTCTCTCAATCCTCCAATAACCCGTGTCACAGGTCGGGAAACCGAGGCATGGAGATCACTTGGGACCTCACCTCTTGGCGCCCCCCCACCCAGCCCGGCCCTGCTGGCACACAAGGCAGGGTGGAGACAGGCACTCAGCCGGTGGGGAGGCAGGTTGAGGGCGGCTGCCTGCCTCCAGAGCCCCCCCAGAACAGATGTGCTCGAGGGGCCGGCTGGGCCGTCAGCCCAGGCTCAGGGGACCCTGCCCCTGACTTCTCCCTTCTTCAAGTGGCCAGGCAGGGAGACCCGGCCCTCTGGGGGCCTGAGGCTCCCACCCAGCAGGGCAGGGGCTTCTTGGGCAGTAACCCGGCCTGTGGCTCTGCGGCCCAGCACCCGCCAGGTCCGAGGGAAGAGCCAGGAAGTGTGGGAGGGGGCTACGGGGGGGGGGAGTTCCTAGGTAGGCCTGGGAGTGCCTGGAGGGGCCCAGGGGGTGGGCTGGGGGTGGGAGGAGGCCGGGGTTCCCTGGGCTCAGTAACGCTCCCCAGGTCTGGAGGAAGTCGCGCAGCCCAACTCTTGCGAGGACCCCACGTCTCCCCTCTGGAGCCCGCAGGCTGCCACGGCCCCGGGAAGGTGACCCACCTGCAGCTCACTGCCTTCCCACTGCGTCTCTGGAGCCCAGAAAAGCAGGAAACTCGCTGACCCCGTCCCGAGGCCCTTCCTGTCCCACTGGCCCTGAGGGCTTCAGAGACCCCTTCCTCCTCCTCCAGCCCCTCACCTGCAGGGAGGAAGGAAGGCCGCCCATCACCTTCCCTCCGGGCCCACAGAGCTGCTGGCAGAGGGAGAAGCGAGGGTGCCGTCCGCAGCCGCACGCGGCACTTCTCTGACCGACTCGGAATTCCCAGGGCACCAGCGCCTCGGACCCCAGGCCCCTGCCCCCATACGAGACCCACCCCGGGGAAGCGGGGCCTCCCTTCTTGCACGAATTCAGAAGAACCCACCAAGCACCCAGTATACGTGAGGCAGGTGCCTCACCCTCAGGAGCAAACAGACCAGAGGCGGGTGCGCAGAGTGTGCACTCAACAAACACTCGGTTTATTACCGTTTCTTTCTGGGGGTGATGCGTAGCAAGTAACCCCGTGCCCAGAGCAAATCTAAAAGTGTTCCTGGGGGTTTCTATAAATCACATTTCTGTCTGTGCGGAAGAAGGTGCCGTGAATTATTTCAGACACGCACATACTGTAAAATCCTGAGTTTATTTAAGGAATCAGCACAGTACAAACCGCCACACAAACTCAAGCTACCGATGCTGCTGCCTCAGGTGCACGCACGTCTCCCGCACAAGACCTTTAACCCCAGAGCCTTCTTGATCCCAAGGCCACGTGAAATTAGGCAGAACATCAAGACGACCCAGCTGTGCACGCGTTGGTGTGACGAGCAGCTCGCGCAGTCACCTCAAACACACGCACCGCAAAGTCCAGATGCAACACCGCACGCGTCACAAGGATTCACATTATCCACGGGGGCTTCACGTCACTCCCTTCGCGGCCCTTCCGCCAAGCCCAGGCCAGCCGATCGAGGGAAGCTTCTCCCAGGAAGTGGCCTTCTGTTTATGCACATTCCTTTCCTTTCTCTGAAAAATCAGAGGCTCTTCTTGGGAAACACAGCTTGGCAAGGACGAGAGGACCGTGCAACTGTGGCTCTTACGTGTCTTCCTGTCTCGGGGGCCCCGGAGGGCTTCCCGCATCCAGGCCGGTCCTCTCCCCCTGCCCAGGCTCCCCTGGGTCCGCAGGCGTGGGAGTGCCGGCCCCGCACACAGGGACGCCAGCTCAGGACCCTCCCGACGGCCTCCAATGGCCCCCACGTCCCGACACCGTCTGCACATCAGGATACGTCCGCTGCGGCGAGAACAGGCTGCGGACCGCAACGCGCACAGAGGACCGGCAGGGGTGGAGGGCGGGTGGGCTCCTGTCCCGGCAGCAGCGAGCTCAGGGTGACGGGAGCTCAGGGCCCTCGAGAGAGAGACACCGGCTGGCGCCTCTCCAAATGCTCGCATCACCAACTCAGCAACCGAACGAGCATAAGACTTTAATAGGAAAATTACACACTGAGAAACTATTATATTGTCATAATTCACGATTCCCGGGCCCTGGGAAACACCCCGCTCTCCGCCGTCAGCCCCAGAACCATCGCCACGACAAGAAGATGCACAGGGGCCCCCTCCCGGGGGGCAGCATCCCGGTGGCACAGAGGGACAGCTGGGCTCCGAACCGCCCGGGGCCCCGGGGAGGAGGCCCCCCGTGGAGGGAGCACCTTCAGGCCGCAGCCTCCAGGAACTCCGAGGTGAACACGGCTTCTGCATAGTCCTCACACGCGTCCTCCAGCTCCGCAGCCACGGCCCCCAGAGCCTCATCTACCAGCTCGTCGGAGAAGCTGGAAGACAGACAACACAGCTGCAGGCGCACAGCCACGGGAGCCGGGACTCACCCAGCGGGCGGCCCCGAGCCTCACAGGCGAATTCGAGGCCCCGCTTCCCTGGACCCGGGCCTGGCGTCCACATTCTGCGCACGCAGCGCCCCCCTCGGGTACCTCCTCGGACACAGGGCCCCCAACGCTGCCACTGACGGGACACGTGCTCACGTCTGCCAAGGGTCGACACAGCGTCCGCTCTGGGGCGGGACCCGCTGCCCGCCACCCGCCTCTCCGGGCCCCCCGCCAGTCTGCAGGCGTCCCCCAGCCTGTCTTTCGCAACCTTGACATTTTCCAAAAGAGCAAGGAGGCCTTTATTTGCGGAACGTCCCTCAACCTGGGCTTGTGTGAGGTTTCTTCACGGTCCCTCAGGCCACAGGAGGGAGGCTTGTCCCTCAGTGCACCCGTGCCCCGCAGCATGGCCCCGGCTCCCGTCAGATGGCTGTGGGAGGCGCTCTCCCTCCCGGACAGACACGCACCTGCCCTGCCCTCCCTCCCCCGCTGCTAGCAGCTCAGCCTCGCAGACTCCGGCATTGACTCCAATCATTTGTGCGGATACTGATCCTCTGACAGTCGCACCGCACACGGGCTGCCAGCACCCATACCCCCGCTGCTCCTGGGTCCCCTCGACTGCCCCCTGGTCCTCCGACCCCTCCTTCCTGACTTGGTGTCATGGTTCGGCCGTCATGCCTGCTCCCAGCCCCTGACGGGCCGTATCCCCGAGGGGAGAACGGCGTTCGGGAGCCAGTGTGCCCTGTGCCCCTGGGGCCGCGGCGTGGAAGCCTCAGCAGATGGGCCAGACGGACACACGGACACATACCGCATGCACCCCGTATCCATGAGGGCTGCAAACTCCCCAGCTCAGCGGACGACTCGCTCTGGCCTCCCCGTCAGGTGCGCGGATGCACGCACTAACCCCATCAACCCTACAACAGGCCAAAGCAGCCGTCAAGCCCAGGCCACCGCGCGAGACACCCACAGAGCGGAAACTAAGGTGCATCCATTGTTCTCCCGTCTCTACCGAGGGTGCACACACCGTGTTCAAAGCTGCTCAGACGCGTTGCCATTGCCCGTTTCCCGAGATCATGTTACTGACAGGAATACCGTGAGGTTCGCGTTTCCGAGGTGGGGGGTTCCCCTGACCTCGCCAGTTTGGGGGGACGGACACGGGTCGCACGGGCAGAGTCACACGGGCGAGGCAAACATTTAGTGTAATTCCGATACGTTGGAGCTCCTGCCAGTAAAACACAGAGTATCTTCTCGTTGCCCATTTGCTCTTTCTCCTGTCTCTGGATTCTGTGCATTTCTATGACCCCTTCTCCTCGCTGCTACCCTGGACGCTGCACACTCCGCTCTGCGTTACCGGCCGTTCTGCGTTTCTGCGGGCACGCTGCCG
Source organism: Callorhinus ursinus (assembly GCF_003265705.2). Taxonomy (NCBI): domain Eukaryota; kingdom Metazoa; phylum Chordata; class Mammalia; order Carnivora; family Otariidae; genus Callorhinus; species Callorhinus ursinus. The sequence goes on along the minus strand of NW_027397105.1, from coordinate 661,356 downwards.
TCGAGCCTGACCACGGACATTCTTACCGTCTCCCCAGACAAGCCCAGAGGCTCGGCGGTTCACGCTCCTCCCGCCGCGACACTGGTGGGTGTCCTCATGCACACGCACGCCCCGCCACCACGCGGTCCCCCACGCACCGACCCCTCCCCTGGCACCACTCCTGCTCTGCCTGGGGATCACCCGTTCGCGATTTTCCACGGCGAAGCGGCCGGTGACAAAGTCCTCGCTTGCTCGTCTGGACCCTCTTACGTCCGCGACACACCGAGCTCTGGAACGGCGGCCCTCTTCCCTTCAGAAGACGCCGCGTCCTCCAGCCTCCAGCTTTCTGCTTCCCATTCTTTCCTCCTCCGAATGATTTTAACGTTTTCTGGCTTTGACGTTTTAAGAATGCTGTAACATGCACCTATGTACAGATTTCTTCTCACTTTTCGTGTTCGGGGCTTATAAACCTTCTGGAAGCCACGGCCCCTCTGAGGTTCCAGCCGTGTGTGCAGCACCCCCGGGCCCTGCCCTCCCCTCTGCGTCCTGCCCCCTGGAGTGCCGCCCTCGGGGGCCCAGTCACACGTGAGCGTTCACAGGTGACCGCAGTAAGTCCCGGGCCCCCTGCCCCAGGCTCCGTCTGAAAAAGGCCTCAAGAGGGCTCCCGTTCCATCGGGCTGACCATCGGTGGGGGGGGGGGGCCGGCCTGCGGCTCTTCGTCAGCTAGCAGCTTGCAATGCCGTCGAGCACACACTCTGCCTGTCGTGAGTGGGAGGTCGTCCAGACTCCCGGAGGCACCACGACCAGCATCACCCACTGTGCTTTCGACATTCCTGGCACTCACCCACCCCAAACTATGAGACAAATGCAAAGGTGCCCCCATGCGCCCAGACGCCCTGGGTGCCTTACGTGTTGTGACCCGCCCGCCATCCCTCCGCGGCCCTCCGTCCTCCCTCCACCGGGCCGGGCGCTCTCTATGCTCACTGAAGCACTGCTCACGTGGAGATGGCTTCCCCGCCAGAGTCTCGCTTCCCAAGTCCTGTCTTCCCTTCCTCGATGCCCACGCCGTGCTGGGTGACAGAAGCCCCCCAGGAGCTCAGTGAGGAACGCCGCCCGGCAACCGAATTTCCGGACACCGCGCGTGCACGTGTCTCCACTCTGCCCTCTCATTTAACGGACAGCTTAGCTGAGCATGGAACTCGAGGGGAGATTTTGGGGGATGCTCTGATATCTTCTAGTGGTGTCCTCCCGAAAACAACATGCCGTTCCTCTTTCTGATCCTGGAAGGGGCCCACTGGACTCTTCGGAACCTTCTGTCACCCACTCCTCACATGGGATGCTCACACGCCTTTCCATGAGGATGCCCCGAGGTGCGCTCTGCACAGTCTGTGCCCTCGCTCCTCACTCACACACTCACTGCAGGCGGCCAGCCTCCGGGAGCGCTTCCTACCGTGTTTCCTCCCCGTAGTACCCTGTCCTCACGGATGCAGCTCCCACCGTCAGATGCTGCCGCCACGGGCCGAACATCTGTGTCCCCGCAAAGGAAGCGTGTCGGAGTCTCAGCCCCAGGTGGCGGACTGGCGTCCAGGCCCCTGTAGGAAGGAGACCTGGGGGCACTGCCACCACCTCTCCAGAGAGCAGGCCACCCACACACCTGGCCTCAGACGTCCCCCGTTCCAGCTGCTGAAGCCACGGCTCCATGACGTCTCCTAGACTTGCGACTCCTAGAACAACGCGCGAATTTTTGAAATCTTGTCTTTTCTATTGCCTGCTTGCTTTGTTCTACTTCTGAGAGGTTTGGCTTTTTTCTTGAAACTCTCCAGTGACTTTGGCCGTGATACTCTTAATTTCTTAGAACTTACTTCCATTCTTCAGAAGCTCCTTTTTCATGGTATCCTGGGCGCGTTTCCTGGTGTGACTGTGTCCTTTACTCCTAAGAACACTCACTCTGGTTTGTTTGGTTTGAAGCTTTACCCTGCTTCCCAGAGTCTGCCCGACCTTCATGCTCACCCGCACCCACACCTCCACCCGTGGGTGCCCGGCGCCCCTCGTCCCTGGTCTCCATGGCACTCCCAGTGGCTGGGCCTTCCGCCATCCGTCTGGCTGCACGATGGCTTCCGACGCCCCTACTCTCCCATTTGCCGTCATTTCCGGCTTCACGCCAAGTCCAAGTACCGCCAACAGTGGACGGAGGAGGGGGCGAGTCTGCAGGTGGGGCCTCCCCGCCTCCGCTCCCACAGCGCAGCCACCACCCCCCTCCACCCCCACGAGGGAAGGAAGCTTCATGCTCGGAACAAATACACCAGTGATGTGACCACAGCCCCTCTGTGAGCTCATGCTTGGCACCTGGTCCCCAGGCGGAGGCCACGACACTGTACTGACCTCTCGGCCATCAGCCATGGGTTGAAGGCACCCACAGCCTCGTGCGCCACCAGGCGGAGGTACTGCTCGAAGCGGCTACAGTAGTCACCGATGCTCTGCCGTAGGCCCGGGGGCACCCACAGGGCAGCCCGGCCTTCCTTCTGTGGACTCTCCTCTGGAAGGGGCACAATGGGAGCCCCTCTCTTCTCAGACCCCTCGTCAGTCCCCACACTTTCATCCAGGGAACTGAGAGAAAGAAGGGAGAGCATTCAGATCACTGTACACAAGGCTGAGTGGTTCCCTCCACCCGACGCACGGACCGGCGAAGGTCGGTCTCTCTCCTTCCACCTGAATGAACTCAACACCCCCCACCGCGCCCTGACCACCCTGCCTGTGGCGGGAGTCCCTGTCCCAGAGGCCAAAGTGCTCGAGGCAGGTGTGCAGTGGGACGGGCACGGCCCCAGGGCCCCATGATGCTGCACCGGGAAAGACGAGCCAGGGGATAGTGGTGCCGCCCGCAGAGATGGCACATGGCCTGCCCGCCTCACAAGCACGCTATGTCACGGGGCCTTCCTGGAGCTCGGGGAGGTCGGGCCCTGTCTTGTGGGAATCAAAGGGCCCTGATGCTTCACCAGAGGCAAGCCAGCGTGCAGACACGGGTCTGATGTGGGTCTCAGTGCCACTCACTTGCCATTCCGGGGTCTTTCCAACACGATGTTCACGTCTGGGTCTTTGCAAGCTGGGGTCTTTGTGATCCTGATTGGATGAGGAGAAAGAGGCCTTTCACTTACTGCTGGGAGTGTGTGCTCTAGAAGAGAGGCAGACAGTGACCACACAGAGTGAAGAGCCGGCGTGCTTCCCAGGCCCATCTCTCAAACCTGACCGGGGTGGCCGGCCATGCAAAAATGCTCTGGTTTGCAAAGAAAAGGCGAATTTAAAGTCACAACAAGGAATCACGAGCCTCATGAGCTCGGAGGACGCTCCACGACGAGGTCAGTGCGAAGCCCCAGGCTCTGCAGGCCCCCGTTAGGGCCACCGTTGGAGGAGGCTTGAGCACGTGGGTTTGTGGGTTTGTGTTTTAACCTTTAAACGGTTTCATTACCGGGGAAGGAAAAAAGCATTCACAGCTCAACACTTAATTAGCTACTGGGAAAAATCCGCAACAACAGTCAAAACATTAACGTATTACCTAGACCTTGCAGGCTCGACAGCTCTTGTGAGCTTTGGGTCATTTAAAATTTTAAGTGTGTTTCAAGTACAGGAAGAAAACGTGTGACCCTCTCAGGTAAGGAGCACCTGTAAGTAGGAGTCACTCGGATACACCTATAGTTTCCCATGTGCCGGAGATGCTACACCCGTCAGCGTGTGTCAGAATCCTGAGGACAGCTGTGCACTCTTCACACGAGCAGAGGTCAGACGCTCAGTGTGGTTCTGACGACGAGCACACAACCAGAGCAACAGAAACCGGGTTCCTCCTGGGACTCACCAAGCCTGCAGGTGTCACTCTCGGGCTCTACCGCGCTCCCGGCCGGGGCACACCCAGCCTCGCGCACGCATGGGCGGAGACGAGTAACTACACTGTCCTTGAAACAACACCACAGAGTCCTGGGGAAGACCGGCTTCTGCACAATGCAACCCCACTCCGCGGCCAGGAGCCAAACCGTCCGCGGAGTGAGCCGCCTTCGGCGCCCCCTCTGCTCCCACACCAACAGACACCGAATGCCAAGGACACAAGAATACGCAGGGGCCCGCACGGAAGAGGGTCGTCTGGCCTCAAATCTGTGGCTTAGCTGGGAAACGAGATCCGTCCACCAGTGGCCCTGACACACAGTGGACACGACAGGCGTCCACGGGAGCTCGCAGGCCAGGGAGGGAGGAAGGAGCCAAGCTCCAGAGCGGGGCAGGCAGCGGCTCCGTGGCTGTGTGAGGTCACCGTGACAGCCGGAGGGCAGACAGAGCCAGGAGCAGAGGGCAGGGGCTTGAGAATCACAGAAAACACGACACAGCGCTGTGCTTAGTGGCTCATCTTTCTGTCAGGATGTGGCCTGGCCAGCACCTTCCCCAAGATGGTACCCTGCACCCCTATTTTAAAAGAGCCGTACATGACACAGCTCAGCGGCAGGCCTCCCGCACCCCGATGCTCCATGCTCACGCCCTGTGCGCACAGCGCCTCCCCACGGCCACAGGGCGACCACTGATGAGCGACACTCCAGCCGCAGGTGTGAGAGGAGCCCGGCCACTGTGTCCGTCTGCAGGAGGAGGACGGAAGCGGACGTCTTCTCTACAGACGGCCGCAGAACAAAGGGCTGTCCGTTAGGAGAACAAAACACGGACCTCCACCTCCACCTCACGTCACAGGCCAACTTTCATTCGAGATGGACCCTACACACAACAGCTAAACCCATAAAGCTTCTAGAAGAAAACAGGACACCCCCTTCTCAATTTGGGGGTAGGCAAAGGTTTCTTAGGTCAAAAAAGAAAAAGAAAAAATTGATGTTAGACTTTTTGAAGCAAGAAATGTCTTCCTATAACAAAATACATCTGAGAAAATAGGGGGAAATATTGGCAAACATCTGTCCGAGGAGACACGTGGCTGTGGGGGCCGGGCAGGGGTGTGGGGGTGGGGGGCTGCTGCACGCACAGGGCTTTTTAGGGGATGAACGTGTTCTGGAGTCAGACAGCTCTGCAAACACACGAGAAACCACTGAGCTGCGTGCTCTGAAGGGTGAGTCTAAGGAGCGTGAATCACATCTCAGTAAAACCGGACAACGTATGTATCTGACAAAGAACTTGTCTCAGAACGTTCACACAAACAACCCCCATGATTCAAAACCGAAAGACAACCCAATTTTTAAAAATGTACAAAATATCTGGATACCTCATGAAGAAAGACACACCACTGGCTAATAATCACATAAAAATGTTCTAAACATCATCATTCATCAAGGAAATGAAATTAAAACCACGAGACATCAGTCCACGCCCATCACCACAGCGACAATCACAGACCGCCAGCCGCCCTGGGGAAAGGTTTGGCAGTTTTCTACAAAGTTAAACACACACCTGTCCCGGGACCTGGCAAGTCTGCTCAGGTGTTTATCCAAGAGAAAGGAAGACTTACGTCCACACAAGACCACACACGAACATGCTCACAGCACACCGATTCCTAGCCCCAAACTGGACAGAACCAAGTGTGGCTCCACAGGCTGGTGGATGAATCAGAGGCATGTGTGCACATGAGAAGCCCACTGTGTCTCCATTTGTCAAAACCCATCTAAGGACACGATTGATATTTGTGTTTTTTATTACATGTAAATTTTATCTCAAAAGGAAAAAGAGCCACAGAGAAACATGACACTCTAGCCGCAGACACACACACTGCAAGGTTCGGGGTCATGCCTGCCACACCTGCAACTTTCTCCGAGATGCGCCCAGACGCAGGGCGACTGGCAGGACGGAGGGAGCGCAAGCGGGTACGCGTGTGTCCACCACCAAAGGTCTGCAACTCTCCTGTACGTCTGAAGCCTTGCAGAATAAATGTGGGGGGAACGCATGGGGGGGGAACACTCACCCATCTTCCCTTCCTGCATCCAAAGATGAGGATCAGCATATTCAATTTTATTGTATCTTTGGCGAACTGTCTCCTGGTATTTCTTAAAAAAAAAAAAAAAAAAAAAGTTTAATTCATGAGAAAAGAGTAGTTTTGTTACACACCAGAACAGTTCACCCATATGATGCAGGCACTGTGCCCGAAACAGGAGGTGAGGCGCGTTTACAAGGCCAAGTCTAAAATTAAATGAAGCAATTCATCTAACCTAACGGAGACCAACACTGGCCACGAGAACCTGCCATGACAAGGGACCTGCTCCGTGTGTCACTGACCACTTCTAATGTGAGCCATGGGCTCCATCTGAATTTACGTTTGAATCACCCTGCAAGGCTAGAGCCGGCCACTCTGGACGCTGCAGGCCCGGACGGTTACCCCCGGGAAGGGGACCGTGCTCGCACTGGGGTGAACGACATCTTTACGTTTTCAAAAACCAACAAAAGATGGTCTTCCCTATGTTTCTCCTTAGCAGCAAATCCAAACAGAGACTCAGTCATGGTGCACTTCGACGTGACCGGCTGGGGTGGGGGTCAGGAGACCTGGTGCCCCGGCCCAGGTCCGGCAGCCATAGCCGCACCGCTCACTCCCTCGTTACGCCTCAGGTCCCTGCTCTGGACAATCCAGGGCCCCGGCTGGGTCCCGCCGGGAGGTCTACACTCATAGCACAAAAGCGTTGTGTGGTGGTATCGTGGGAAGTAAGGAGGATGGTCTGCGATTTGCGGGGACCCCATGCCGGGGTGGGTGGAGAAGTCGCTGGTCCCAGCTCTGGTGCCAGGGCTGTTCCCAAACCAATGACCTCACCTCCTGAGCTCCACGTCCCGTAGGGTGCCGACACCTCACACCTCCTGTTAGCCTCAAAGACCCCTGACTCTTAGGGAGGGCAAGTGACTCTCGCGAGGCCCTGCACCGGCTGCAGTCAGGCTGGGATGGACGCCCAGGCTGCAGGGGAATGGGGGGTGGCCCCAAACCTCACCTCCATCTCCTCCATCCGCAGCATCAGAGTCTCCAGATACGGGCTGTCCCTGCCATCCTCCACGGGAGCGGAGGCTTCCAACTCCGAGACCCTACGGCGGGTCGTGGCCCAGGGCCCGTGAGCGGCGTCTTCCAAACAGTCCCCCGGCTGGCGGAGGCTGCGGGGCTCACGGTCCACAGCCGCAGCCTGCGAAGCAAGGGAGGAGCAGAGAGGCAATGAAAGACCTGAAGACGGAGAGCAGCCCCGGGCGATCCGCGCACCACCCCCCTCCTGCACCAGCGAGTCCGAGGCAGCCCCACGGGCACAGCTGCCACGAGCCGCTCGGACGCGGCCACGAACCAGGTAGCTGACCGTAAGCAGCCGCCAGCCGGTAAGGCAAGCGTCCTCCTGGCGCCGCGCCCAGAGAAGAGCCCGCCAGCTCAGTGTCGGCCCCCAGACGACGGGTCTGTCCTCGTGACATCACGAGCCTCATTCTCCGCCCCTTCACTCGACACTTTCTACCTTAACCCAGGAGAGCTTTACTAGCTTCTCTCGACCTCGTATTCTTTATGTTCACAAAGCACTTGGCAGTCTGCAAAGCGATTTTAAACACGCTCCAGTTCTTCTGATTCTAAGACAGGTCTATAATCTACTCTGAAAGAGGCTCTGCGAGGAATGTCTGCGGGGAGTGACGGCCTCAGGCTCTGGAAGGAGCCATCTGTGGGACGCGGGGTCCTGGCTCTGCTGCACCTTGCTGGCAGCGTGCATGAGCCCCTGTGCCTTGCTCTCATCCCCATCAAGGAGACAGGAACAGTCCCATCTCAGAGCTGGAAGAGCTGCGCGAGCACGTGCATGTGGGACATGCCATGAACAGTTCCCGCCACAGCAATTTGAAAAACCTTCTAACGGATCAGAAAATATACATATATATATAAACGGCCAATAAAGATATGAAGAAACGCCCAACCATAAGTTAATATCAGCTGAATACTCAGACAACAGTTACAAAAGAATCTAGAGCAGAGGAACCCAGGAACATGGGTCTAGTTAATGCAGATGTATTTGCACGGGTGAGATTTTTCATCTACAGAGAACGGAACATCAGGAATACCGTGTGCCCTTGGAAAAGACAAGAAAGCTCTCGCCACAGTGATACGGAGCTCACTGGCATATAAAGAAAGAAGCCGGGTACCAAAAGCCTACGGTGCTCCTTCACAGAATGGTTTAACTTTTATATCATACTTCTGCTGAATTATTGGAATTTTTAGCCAGCCATGTGCATATATATAACTTTCAAATTAGAAAAAAACTGGAGCATCTTGGAAAGCTACATTTCAGGTGCTGAGCTCATGGCCAGACAAAGGTGCATTACTCCTTCCTGACAGCAGAGACGGTCGTGTCGGCAAGTGGACCCGTCGAGAGCTATATTCTGTGTGTGAAGGCCACAAACGTCTCCTCCCTTCTAGAGATGGGGCTTCTGAGAATTTGCGTGGAGGCCCCACAGTTTTACAAGTTAACACAGAAAACGCTCCTCTCTACATCACCATGCCGACTTCAGTTGAGTCTCCCTGTTCGTTTTTATTCAGTTATTTACACACACACCCTCCCGCGTGCCACCTGGGGACCTCCACGGTGATGCCCACACCTACCCCAGGGCACTAGCTGCTGTCAGAGCTGCTTTCCTTCTCACTCAGTCTCAAGACCACCCAGCGCCCACAGACTGACTCTCATGTGCGAGGCTGGTAGCCCTCAACACATGGACTCCGCTGACAGCCCTGACGGTCACTCAGGGATGCCGCCCCGGCTGAGAGGCTCCACCAGGAGGGAAGGATCGCTTGGAGGCCGGGCTGCGCGAGGCACGGGGGTCTGCGCGCTCTGGGCAGGCTCTCAGCTCCCAGGCTCAGGAGCCTCCTGACCCGTGACTCCACCATGAGATGCTGGTGCAGTGAAGTGACAGCCGCAAAGACCACGCACCTGCGCTGCAGCCAGGCACCTGCCCTATCCGCAGAGTGGGTCACACTCTCCAAATCCCAGGTCACGGGGCTGGTGCGGCTTCGTCCCACCACCTCTCACCCTGACCCCGCACGCCAGCTCGGCCCCGTGTGTGCTCTGAGCTCAAACAGCTGCTTTCCAACCCGGCAGGCTCAGGGCATCGGCCTGAGACTCCCACCCACAGCCCAAGTCCTGGTGAGACAGGATCGTTCCCACACACGCCAGACACAGGTCCTGCAGGGGGACGTGCAGGCTGCCCAACCACGACACGTGCGCTCGTGCTTCTCACATCTTACCGTTTGCTGTCTGCTAGGCAAGGTCCTGGTCGCTGTCCGGCACTCAAAACATGCCTGCCGAACAGTGAGCATCGGGCCCGTTGCGAGCAAAGCCAGGCCGCGTGGCAGGACGAGAGGACGGCTGCTCTCCGACCTCAGGCCGCCCGCACTCAGGGCCGTGCACTGCAGCCCCATCCCGTCCCCAGGAGAGGACAGAGCCACAGACAGACCCCTGCGGCTCCAGAGAGTTCCGTCATAAACGTCAACAAGCCAAGAGGAACCGTCACGTCCCCCTTCCTGAGCAGGGCCCCCCGCGCTCACAGGAACCTGTGTCATTCCCTCGCCACCCGGCACGCTCTCACGACAGGACAGTGGTGTCCGCAGGGCCACCGCGCACGCACCTCCTCCTTGGGCTGGGCGGTCGCCGTGTCTGCTGATGGGCGGTCCCTCAGCTGAGGATCTGCTTCCAGAGAAGAGTTGACTCTCTGCTAAAACAGACAAGCATGAACTGTCAAAATCTATAACCCACGCTGGTACAAACCGTTACGAGACTAACTTGTGCACGGAGCCGCTCAGCGGCTTTGGCTACGTCAGGCTCTGCAGCAACTCCCAGCTTGTGTCCTCGTGAAAACAAAGGCTGTGTTGATCTTGGCTTTCTGTCCCCTTTCTTCACTCAACTTTGGAAACACGGTCCGAGGAGCTGTGTGTCTTTATGCAATCACCCCACATCTGTTCCAGCTCCCTCAACAACGAAACAAGGAGGTGGATGGTTCTCTGCTCCTGACATGTCCCGGACCCTCGTAATAATGACACGCTTCTCACACCAGAGCTACAGACTTCAGGGGCCGCTCAGGGACCCAGAACATCGTTCGCTCCACATAAGATTATGATATCCCTGTGGCCCCAATGTCCACAAAGACAAGACTATTTCCACGACCAGTGCACCTGCAGGGTTGGGCCGGCACGTCCAGCTTACCGCCCACGGGAGGGTGGCACCTGCTGGTGACACTGCACATTCCCCGCTCCCCGAGGGAGAGAGAGGGACGATCTGTGCACAGGCGCTCACCCTCGGGAAATAGTGCCAATCACCCCAGAGCACGGAGGTGAGAGAGCCCAGGACCTGTGCAGAGGCAGCTAACAGAACACTGACATCACCAACAGATTTAGTTCATTAACAATGGAAGCTGGAACCTAAACTCATTCCCTAAATAAAATCTCCCCTTTCTCAAAAGTGGGACTTTCTCTTCCCTTGTCTTGGTCCCTTATGTGCACCTTAGACCCATCCGTAGACCCAGAGGGGCCGAGCAGCGCCGCACCTATACCACACAGCACGGCTCGGCCTGGCGGCCCCCAGCTGCCAGGTGGACACGAGGCCTCACGAAGGGCCTCCTTTTATTCTAACACTTCCAAAGGCAAGCAACTGGATTACCTGGGCCTTGACCAGGAGAGGCTTCAAACGCTCCAGGACCGCCTTCTCTACCTTGTCTGCTAACTGGGTGTCTGAGACACTATGTAGAAATAAAATCAAAAATTAAAATCAAAAGCAAGAAAATACCCTATTTTGTATATTTAAGGTACTACTGCAAGTGGAGGAAAATCAAACGCATATAAAGCCACAGAGTTTCTCTAATCCTGGCGGCCACGCGACGTCCCATGGGTCTTGTTAAAGGGCAGGTTCGCAGGGGACTGCAATGCTGCATTTCCAGCAAGCGTCCAGGTGCCGCACCACCGCCACTCAGGACCCGCTGAGGGCACTTCCGGACGTCTCGATGGGTATGTTAGGCTCTCAGTACATTTCCAAAGAATAATGGCTGCCTTTAAACCACGACAGAGGACAGAAGACCAAACCAATCAAACTAATTTTGTTCCCTTTCCAAACCCTGCTTTAATGGAGTCAGACACAAACCCGGAGACAAGGGGAAACAGGACACAGCGTGGTAACCAACGGCGCTGAGCAGACCAAGCTGAACTCTAGGCCGGTCATGGGGAAAGTGGAGAGGCCACGTGCGTGCCCTGCTGACTTCACAGGCACAGGGCTGGTGGGACCAGGCACATGGGGGCCTGGGGGCGGCCTAAATGTGGGAGACAGGAGCCTGGTGACGTCTGAGAAGCTGGACCCTGGGGCCCCTCTCCAACTCAGAGAGGTCTGGTTGCTCCTCTCCTGGAGCGTCTGTGGACCTGCAGGCAGGCTGGCCGCTCCTGGGACGCTGGCAGCCTGATGCTCACCGTCCGGGCGCGAGGCCACACCGCTCTGCCCTGGATGCTCTGACCCACCCCGAGGGAAGGACTAACAACCAACAAGCCTCCTTCGAGAGCAGTGTAGCCACACCCCGGAGTAAAGCTCAGGCCCAGCAGCCCTCCCGGCGGACGGCGCTGGAACGGCACGTCTCTGGGAGGATATCCACACACGGAGCTGCAGCTGGTGTCCGGCACAGAAACTGGCTCAGGATGGACCGCAGACATGCGAACATGGCCACAGGAGCAGACCACATAGGAGAGAGCACAGACTATCTTCTGGGGCCCCAGCGTTGGCCAGCACTTCTGAGACCACTCACAGAACAAGACCCACCGTCAGATAAAACGTCAATGAACTGATCTGAGTCAAAACCTGAAACAACTTCTTCATCGAGAGACTCCGCCAGGAAGCTCACACACAGGCAAGCCCCAGCTGCTGCACGTCTGTCTGACACCAGCTCACGCCCAGAACACAGTAAACGGCCTCAGGAATCAACACAACGGACACTTCACATCCTCAGTCGACTGCAAGGAAACGCAAATGAAAACCACGAAGCACCACGACACTCTCACCTGAGTGGCCAGAATTAGCACACAGACACTAGCAAATGTCAGCGAGGTCGGGGAACAGGCACTGAACACAGGGCATCACCGCCACAAGTCCACGGGACCCGGCGTGCCGCCCCCCTGCATGAGGACTTGCCCATGACCCGGCCCGTGTCAGCAAACCGTCAGGGACACGTCCATAGGGGGTAGATTTACGGGTGGGGGTGATGAGAAGATGAACGGAGGAGCCGGGACGGTGGTTCGCTCTGGGGGAGGAACAGGTGACGGAGGAGGGACCGAGGAGGGACATGCGGTGAGGGCCCATTCCCGGATTAGAGATGCTGGTGCACGGACGTTCCTTTTGTAGTATTCTGGGCTGTATGCGTGCGTTTATCACGTAGGACCACCCAAAGGGATGACGGGGCACGGCGGGCTCCTGTCTTGCTATCTGGCCAAGGGCCAGTGGGTGGGGGTCTCAGGGCTCCTCCTAAAGGCCAGCAGCCAGGGGGATGGGTAGGGACTGCCTCACCGGGGGACCATGCTGGGCAGTTACCTTGTGAGGTGGGCCGGAGGGCCTGGGAGTACCAGCAGGGGAGTAAGACCCTTCCAACCCTAAGGTTCTGCGATTGCGTAGCTGTTTAAGATCTATTTACCTGAGAGGGAGACCACGTGTGCGAGTGGGTGGGGGAGGGGCCGAGGGAGAGAGCACCTCCAGCAGAGTCCTCAGTGAGCAGGAAGCCCGACGCGGCCTTTATCCCAGGACCCAGAGACCATGACCTGAGCCCAAACCAGAGTCAGACGCTCAACCCGCTGCACCAGCCAGATGCCCCTGTGATTGTGTAGCTTGAAACCTTAACTACAGAGGAAAGAAATCGGGGCCTGTCGTGCGCAGGCCAGAGCCCTCCCAGCCAGGGAGCAAGCGTCTGCCGTGCCGGGTGACAGGAGACACACGTGTGGGTGACCGCAGGACGAGGTATGATCAGAGTCGGGAAACAGCCCAGCACGGCATCAGAGCGCTAACAACACTTCAGACTTCAAGCGTGCAGCCAGGCACTAACTCTCTACATTCGAGTCGACCTGAGGCCAAGTACCTGCACACGCACCTGCATGGCCAGACACACGTCCACCTCCTCCCGCCGAGAGCACAGCACCGGGGCGGGGGGCAGGGGGGGGGGCAGCACAAGGAGACGCCAGGCTGACCTCTCAGCTCCCGCAACCCGCCAACGTCCGCTCAGTATCTAACTCCACAGAAGGAATACTTCGTAACAAAGCTACTGCCTACGATCCCGTGGGCACGCGTTCGTCCAGCGGGGCCAGGCTGATGAGGTCCGGGGTACAAGCGCCCAGACCAGCTGCAGCAGGCGACTCCTGCTCAGAAGCAAAGCCCCACCTCAACTCCAGCTTTCTACCCATTCCTGCAGTCCCTCCGTCCTGCCAGAGTCAGCAGCGAGTGCAGCAAGCCTCAGGGACAGTGCCGAAGACACTGTCCGTGCACTCCGCCAGGGGCTGCCCAGGTGCACACAGCCCCCCCACCCCCCCCGGACGTGGCCGCCGCTCTCCCACCTGGGACATGGGGGCTCACCTCTGCCTCTGCGTCTTGTCCGAGCCCTCAGCTTTCAGTTCTTGCAGCTCCTTCAAGGTTTTACAAGCTTCAGCATCAAGCCAAGCGAGTCTGGTGGACAGTAAACAGACTCAGACCACCCACCTCGCCCCACAGGCCGCCGTCGCCACAGCCACGCCAGGGTCAGGGTCAGGGGCGCCGGGGCTGGGCTCCACAGGCGACACCAGCTCCACCGCTGGAGCTCCTCACGTGAGGCGCCGTGCTGACGCACTCCCGGGTAGCGTGGACAGCCACCAAAACTGCCCACGAATATTCTCAAGAAAGAGAGCCATCGCCGTTCTTAGGATTTCCTGTTGGACCATAAAGTCAAGCTGCTGCTGGATCTTCGAGTTTAGAAGGAGGGCACAGACACATAAAGCCAGAAAGGAAACGCTAACTCGGCACCACCTCGGAGCTCAGGGGGCTCTGAGTCCTTCAGTTTAGCACGCGTGACTAGCGTCCAATTACACAACAGCCCACGCTCATTTTCACTTTCCCACAACGCAAGAACAATCTCGGCCACACAAACGCAGAGCTCCCTCCGGAACATTCTCACCTCACCCCCGATTCGAGCCTGTTTTGGGGCCCACGAAGCCCAGCAGGAAGCAGCAGGAAGCAGCCCGTCCCCTTCCGGGCCTCCATTCTTCACCCTCCAGCTCTGCCCCAGATCAGTCATAGCAGGCCCCTCCTGCGACTCTAAGTCGCGGGGGCTGGGATTCTTCCGGCCCTGTTTCTAGAAGTCTCCATAGAGCTCACCGCTGCACCACACACAAAACAAGCAACCAGCGGACAACGGGCACACGTGATGTTGAGCGAAGAGAGTGAAAGGGGCTCGCCGTCTGCACTGGGCCGACAGCAGAGCCGGTGGCTGACACTTTACATAACTGGCTGTATTCGTAGTACGCAGGCGAGGAGAGTCCACTCCAGAACCCGGGTGCGCCCTTTGTTTCTCAAAGATTTGAAAAATAGCAGCACAAACCTAACTGCTTCCTGCACAACAGCTCCCCTCAACGGACTCTCCTCCTGAGCTTCGTCCTGCTGGAGCGACTGTTCTTTTGTGGCATCTTTGGGGCTCGGCTTCACCTTCAGCCAGGCAGCACTGCAAAGCGCAGGAAAGCACAGCTTTGGGACCGCGCCCCCCGCGCCCCCCGCGCCCCCCGCGCCCCCCACACCCACTGGCTCCCGGGGAGTCGACGGTGATCTACAGCAGGCACCTGAGTGGGAGCAGGTGCAAAGGAGAGTGAGCACACCCATGGAGCAGGCTCAGTGCCCAGGGACATGTTTTCTCTGCTCCACACACACATCCCTGTTTTCAACGAAAACGGACTGACACGTAGCTTCAGGTCTTCAAGAGGCCCTCTCGCACACGCCCTGAAGACAGCCCATGGGCTCGTGGAAGCCCAGTAGAAACGTCCACCAACGGATGTTTTCATGAGCTTCTAACTGAATTCAAGTCTTTATACTAACACACACATAAAAATGCAGAATTTAGGGCGCCTGGGAGGCTCAGTCGTTAAGCGTCTGCCTCTGGCTCAGGTCATGATCCCAGGGTCCTGGGATCGAGCCCCGCATCGGGCTCCCTGCTCCGCGGGAAGCCTGCTTCTCCCTCTCCCACTCCCCCTGCTTGGGTTGCCTCTCTCGCTGTGTCTCTCTGTCAAATAAATAAAATCTTTAAAAATAAAAAAAAAAAATACAGAATTTAGAACAGATGAACACAAAAAAGCACATCAGGAAATCAGGCCTGATTTTAGATCCAGCTCTGCTATATAAGCAAGACATTAAATTCTCGAGATGTTGCTTCTTCAACTCTGAGGGGTTGACGAGCAAGCATGTCCATTCATACAGCATCATTCAAGTCTTCGGGGGAGCCCGGCCCACCAGGCTGCTCCCTTGTCACCTGCCAGCCTCGGGAAAGCTGGGGCACTCGGACCCCCTATCTTCTCGCTGGCCCTCTTCCCCACGCTCCTGCTTCCTGGTGGCCTGATCCTGGTCCCTTCCACTGTGCTCTCAACAACCCCTACCCCATGGTAAACGAACGGCCCTTTTTCTTAACCAATTCCTCACAGACTACTTCCACCTGACTGGCCCCTGCGGCCCCTGCAGGACCTGCGTCCCCCTAGCTTTGTGGAACAGGGCCTCATGACTGCGTGCAGTAACGTGGAGACAGATGGTAATGTCAGCATTATTCTCATTGCCCCTGCAACAGTGAGATCCGCATGGTTTTATAATTCAAAATCTTGTCTTGAAATTAGGATTATTTTTAAATATTCATCCATTCAGCACAGATTTACTGAACGCCCGCCAAGATCGGTCAGGGCAGAGACCCCATATGCCGGCCACTGGACATTCAGCTATGAAGAAGGCACAGCTCCTGGCCTCAGGCCACTAGAATCCACTGTGTGGAGACAGGTAGGGGCAAGCCTGTGACCCCCACATAGGACCACATACCCACAGCAGGTCGCGGCGGCCCACGGGAGGTTCCCCACCCCCAGTGGGAAGGAGAAAGACATCAACAGGCTTCTAGACAAACATTCTCCCGTATTTCTCACCCAAATGAGCTTCTGTTCTTACTGGGAACTAAGGCTGCTGCTTTATTAGCTCTAAGCGATAGGGGACCCTCTGCTCTGCAGAGCACAAACCCCACCACGTACCACTTAGGAGATGCTGGTGGGGACGTGGGGTTCGGAGGCACCCAAGGGGCCCTGTTGTCTCTCGCAGGTTGCTGGTTCATTTTCAGTCTGGAGGACACTGTCGTGCGCTGCAATCGGCTTCTGCTCTGGGACTGGGTTGGTCTACTTCTTTCAGCTTTGTGGAGTCCCTGCAAGAGATAAATACCAACTACAGGGCCAGATGGGTATCAAAGAAGCTCGCTTTAACCTCTGGCCGATGGAAGCTTCAGGAATCCCCATGCTACACCAGGAACCTGCGTGAAAAGCACTGTGGCAAAAGCTGGGGGCAGGTGTGCCTCACACTGAGCGTTTCCACACTGAGCGTACCTCACACTGAGCGTGCCCACACTGAGCGTACATGCTGTACTCCCTCCCCCGGGAGGGGGTGGGGGTCAGGGGAGGGGTGAAGCTGGACGCCCTGTATTTGCCATCCTTTTATACGTATGTATGTATATTTATCTTCATGTTCTTTCCCAATGAAAGGGAAAAAAAAAAAAGAGAAATCGCATGACATTCTTGGTTTACCCTAACCTCATCTATAATCTGGGAGCCAACTTCTTCCTGTGTTTCCAGAAGGCTGACTGGGCTCATGGAGGAGGAGCGTGCAGCTGTCTCTGAGCAAGAGCGCCGGCTACATGCAGACAGGCCCAGCCCTGACTGCCCGGTGACGCCCCACGGGGCTGAGCCAAGCCAGGACCTATCAGTCCCCGGGGGGCCCCTGACGATACTTAGGCCCGGCCGGCGGCAGTAACCACATTAAGGGTGTTTAGACTGGGAGGCGGTCTTCTGGCCGGTTCTCCACTTCAGTTACACTGTAAACAGAAGCTTAAATTATACTGTAGCTTCAAGCCAGCTGGCTTCCAAACACACAGAGAGCCCTGACCCTGTGATGCCTTTCCATGCCAAGTGATTATTTATCAATATTTATCCTCAGGAGGAAACGAACCTTCATGCTCTCCAATCTCACACTTCCAAAGCAGAAGCAGAAGGAACGGAATTTTAGAAAAGCCTGCCCTATCCAGACCATGATAGCAAATTCAAGCAGATCTCACCAAACCAGGACAAGAGAGACGCCCGGTCCTGGGAGCAGTATTAAAAACTGGTATTTTTCGGTTAAAAAGGCAAAAGCTACCCAGAGCCGAGCCAAGTCAACGACGTCTGGACAGTGGGCTCAGGACTCTGCAGACACACCACGAGCAGCTGGTGGCCACGGACATGGGCGGCGGGAGGAGCCGCTCCGTACCTGAGGCAGCCTCCCCGGCACCTGGGCCTCCTTCTTCCCGAGCACCGTGCTCCTGGCCGTGGGCCTCCCTGCTGCCACTCCAGCTCTCGCCAGGGCCAGTGGATCTGCCGGGAGGCCAGTGCTGTGGTCTGGAACAGACAGGGCTTCTTCTGGAAAGATCTCCGCACCCGGCGCATCCAGCCCATTCTCCAACCTCCAGGTCGCTGCAGGCACTGCCCCAGGGGGACACTTATCTGTAGGACATTTCAGAAGGACAAACAGAGGGAAATGCTACTCAAGCGGGTGACAAGGATCTCCACAGACAGGTAAGCTCCAGACATCTAGCCCAGCCTGTAAATGATGTGGGAAACAAAGGCAGAAAAAAATTATTAAATTTCCTTACTCCCTAGAGCCCACTGACAAGGACTTGAAACAGGCTGAGCGACCTTCCTCTAGGAACTCAGCTGCCCCGATGTTAATGATGAGGGAACAGAAGGCAAGCTTAGGACAAAGCAGAAGCTGGTACCCTACAGGCCCCCCCCCCCGCCCCCGCCCACTTAGGGACATATGTGACATCCCTCAGGCACTCCTGGCCGCCCTAAAGGAAAAACAAACGGTTAACCGACAGAGACCACGGTCCTGCAGGACAGGAGTCTCCCTCCGTTTACAAATGTCCTAGTGATTTACAAGGAAGCAGCTTTCCCATCAAAAGACCTATAACTCAGTTTCCTGAAGCCCTAACAGCATCCTCCCCTCCATGAAACTGAGGGAGGTTGAGGCAGGAGGAAATGTAAATAAAACCGAATTTCTTTTGAACCTGAAGCCCACTGACAAGGACTTGTGATAGAAGGAATGTAACATTCCTCCAGGAAACTCCCAACTGTCTTCATGGTCGTGCCTCCTTGGAGGGGGACATAGCCTTGGCTTGACAACAACCAGGTCTCCAGTATCCTGAGAGTCTTCTTTAGCATATGACAGTCCCTCTGGACACCCCCTTTGTCCTCACCTCCCCAGCTCCTGAGTATGTAACAGGCCACTCCTCAAGACCACAGGGCAGCAGCTCTCTCTGCCTACAGGTCCCGTCCCCGTGCTGTAATAAACCACCATTTTGCACCAAAGACGCCTCAAGAATTATTTCTTGGTCGTCGGCTCCTGACTCCACCCCACTGAACCTCACCCATATCCCAAAACTGTATCATCAATACTTTGCTAAGGGCGGGGCGCCTGGGTGGCTCGGTCGTTGGGCGTCTGCCTTCGGCTCAGGTCACGGTCCCAGGGTCCTGGGATCGAGCCGCGCGTCGGGCTCCCTGCTCCGCGGGGAGCCTGCTTCTCCCTCTCCCACTCCCCCTGCTTGTGTTCCCTCTCTCGCTGTGTCTCTCTCTGTCAAATAAAGTCTTTAAAAAAAAAAAATACTGTGCTAAGGGCAAAAGCAATTCTAGTCTGACCCCCACGCCCCAATCCTGTAAATCTACTTTAACATATAGAAATTCCTTCGGAAACCTCCTTTATCTCTGAACCCTCCAGGATACCTGTTCGCAATCACCCCCCGAGCATATGACCCACCGATAGACATCTGAAGGGGCTCATGACTCAGGTTTTATGAGACGGTCATAAATGACCTTTTCCCAACAATAGCTAGCCCCCTCAGGGTCCTGGAAACCTCACTTCTAAATTCCTTAGAGACTTACGCTAACCCTAACCCCCTCCCAACTTGAAAGTATATAATGGGCCGCCACTCCTGACCCTGGTGCCTCTCTTTCTGCCCACGGGTCCTGAACCTGTGCTTTAATAAAATCACCTTTTTTAAAGCACTGAAGATGTCTCAAGAATTCTTTCTTGGCCGTCGGCTTCAAGCCCTAATAACGTCTTTCCCACATCATAAACACAGAGGCATTTTGCTGCCAAAGTCACTTCTCGCCCTGTGACTCCCACGTGGACCCACATGCCACGGCTGAAGCCCAGGCTCACCTCCCACAGTGCTCCTTCCCAGTCCCTCAGACCCCAGCCCTGACGGCCTGCCCCAGTCACCCGGGGCAGACGTGTGGTATCCCGTGACTATGATAACGGCATCTCCTGACCAACCCCTTCTCTGTCTCCAGTCACCCCACGGGGCTACCAAACGTGTTTTTTCTAAGATGCAAATATTTAACTGTCATTTCTCAAAACCACCATCCATCCACAAGGTTCAACAGGCAGCGGGAAAATAAAATGGTCTTTAGTTGAATATGAGATGATGTTTTCTACACAGAAAATCCAAGAGAATCTACACGTAGTTAAACGAGGAAGAGGGTTTCTGGATAAAAGAAAAAATATGAAAATCAGTATCATTCCCACATACCAAAATAACTAGAGAAAATATAAGAGAAAAATATCCTGTCTGCATCAACAACAAAAACTGTAAGGCACTTTGGAAGAAATCTAACAAAAGATGCGTAAGAGTCACAGAAAATATTCAAAGGTATTTTAAAGGACACAAAAGAAGATCTGAGTAAGTTGTTTTCAAGAATGGAAAGAACACAGTGAAGACGTCATTCTCCCCTAAGTAGTCCAGCATTTCAAATGCAAGTTTAATTAAAATCCAAGCAGATCTTTTTGTGGATTGAAACAGGCTGATCCTACACTTGTGAGGACAATCCCAAACCAGCCCAGACAGCTCCGGAGAAGCACCACCAGGCGGGGGCGGGAGGGGGCGGGTCCCCAGAGGTCCGTGGTCGTGTCCCCGGCCCACCGTCCTGACGCAGGGCCCAGCACAGCTTGGGGCGGCTGGCGGCCACGGGGACAAAACAAAACACGGCCTCGCCTCACACTCAGCATCACTTAAATTTAAATGAAACGAAGACAGAAATGGAACAGGAAAACTTGAAAGGTTTTAGAAGAAAGTACAGGAGAAAGGACGAAGTCAGGGCGGCGAAGCCTCTAAGAATAATGCTGACACACTCAATGAGCGCGCATGGCAGCGTCCTTCCCGCAGGAAGACCTGATACACTGCACAGACAGGCCAGAGTCTGAGGCAGAGATCAGGAACGCACGTCATGAACACGGGGCTCATATCTAGGGTATATTACAAGCATCTACAAATCTATAGGGAAAATACATAACCCAATAGAAAAAGAGGCAAAGGATAGAAATAGGCAATTTAGAGAGTAAAATCTGAAGTGTCCATAAAAACAGGAAGAGAGGGTCACCAATAATCAGAGAAATCCAAACTGAAACAACCAAGTATGGCTTCCCGTCCATAAGACTGGGGGAGGGGTCCAAGGTGAGGACCCCAGGCGGCCCTGGGGGTGACAGGGGTGTGCACAGACGAGGGCGCCCGGAGAGCACCCACGAGCCGCAGGTGCAGGAGTGAACCGGCCGCCGATGCAGGACAGCGTGGTGGCTCTGATGAGACTCGCCCAGGCTGCAGCCTCACCCTGGGGCCCGGGGCCCGCGCTCGGCCAGAGGGACTCCCACCATCAGTGTTTAGGACAGCGAAACACGGGGAGTGCGGACAACAAACCGCGGGCCGGTCGCACAGGGAAACCAGACGGCGGTGAGACTCATCAATCACAACCCAGGCATCACCGTAAACCCCCCGGGGAGGGGGAGGCCCCCAGCAGCAAAGGGGGACACGTCCTGGAAGGGGTCCTTTACACGTGCCAGACGACGTAGCGAACGACACACCGTCTTTGGATGGACGCGCAGCAGCACAAGCATAACAACAGGCCCAGGTGACCATGAAAACAGGAGCGACCGTGGGCGAGGGAAGGAGGCGAACAGGGTGGGGAGGGAAACAGAAAAGGGGCTTCAGGGGCGCCCAGTGGCGACAGCCACCCCTCGGCCTGGAGCAGCGGAGACCACGGTGCGCAGCGCTCTCCGCTGTGCCATCTCGCATCTGCAGCCCACTCTCTCAGCTCTGGCCAGAGGCGCCCACGTCCGGGCCTCCCCGCGGCACGCGCAGCAGGCGGGACACGGCCACCACAGTTCTACAGATGAGGAAGCAAACCGCCAAGGGGCAGGGCCGCACCCTCAGACTTCGGGTCCGGGGCTGGGCCCGTGCCTTCCACTCTGCCGTCAGGGACGCTGGGACAGCTCCACAGAAACACACTTTCCCGGCTACGCAAGCCCGCTTACTCTGCCACGGCCCAATCGTTTATGATTTTAGAAATGGACGAAACTCATTTTTAACGGCCACCAAAGATCTGCTTTCTCAGCTAGAACCTGCCTATCACAATCCAATCTTTCCTTAGTAGCTTGAGTTTGCCATGAGGAACTAAAAACACCTGCCATTTCATGGCACTCAGTGATTATCCAATTTGCTACTTACCCCCAAGTCCGTCATGCAGGATGAGGACCAGCATCCTCACTTCACAGATGGAAAAATGAAGGTGGAGGGATGAAGTCCCCAGCTTCATCTGGGACCAGGGTCACCAGTGCGGTCCTTCTGGCCTGTTTGCCGCGGGCGTGCGCCTTCCTGCTCTCCCAGATTGGTTCTGCGCTGAGCTTCAGACAAGCAGCTTTCCAGCCGCTCTCTCTGACGCAGGGGCTCACCTTGAGCTCATCAGTTATGGCTCCGGTACTCTTCTAAGCTGGTTAGGAAACACGTCTGTGTGTAGGCCTGGGAAACTGTGCACGTCTCCCCCCGGCCCCCAGACGCAGCGTCGTGTGGTTCCCGTTGAGAAGTCTGTCCTCCTGCAGACACACGTCCTCCTGGAGCCTGTCACGCGGGCGCCTAGCTCTGGGCCCACAAGGGGCCGCCGGCCAGTTGCGGGGGTGTAAGGGAAAAGCGGGCCAACCTGGGGCTGAGTTCTACTGCCCGCCGGTGAAGGGGAGAGAGCCACACGGCGCTAAGTACGTATCTAGCCGCAGTCCAGCAAATTCGGTTTTGTGACATCTGCATCAGAGATGGTGCCACAGGAGGAGTGGCAGGGACTGAGACGCAGATCAAACGAACATAACCTCCAACCCAGCAGAGGAGGCAGTCAAACAGGCTAAGCTGATGGATATAGCAAATTACAGCAAGGGCAGAGAAAACCTTGGCAAACGAGACACACAAACTAAGGTTGAAGTTCAAGTGCGTCCTTCATCTTGGCAGACCTGACTGGGTGAAAGACAAAACTCACCAACAGCCGCCTACTTACAAGCGAAATCCCTAGAATGGCAGTGGAGGATGGAGCCCCGGGAGAGGGGTGCTAGTCTAGGCACGCGCCACGCCAGCTCAGCACAGACGGCCATCCAGGCGAGCGGCACCGAGGCGCGGAGACAGGTGTGCAGCAATAGCGGCATGGAAAATGCCCCAGGAGACCCACAGCCCGGAGGGCCCAGCATCTCAGCACGGGTTCAAGCAGACGGAGCAGAAACCCAATGAGAGATCGAGTCTCAAGCATCACAAGACACCTGAACAGACCTTTACATCAGCCATCTGCAGACTGTGTAAACGAAACCAGAAGACTATGGGACAAAAAGCAATAAAGGAACAAAGACTGGAAATAAACCACGGATGATACAATTCTGTACACAGCAAAACACAATTTACTGACGAAGTATTAGAAAACGGGAGCACAGCAAGATTGCTTGATACGAGAGAACGCATAAAATCAGACGTCTATGTATCAGCACGCACGTCAGGAGTTAAAGTTATTTTTGTTTTGTTTTTTATTAAAGATTTTATTTATTTGACAGAGAGAGACAGCGAGAGAGGGAACACAAGCAGGGGGAGTGGGAGAGGGAGAAGCAGGCTTCCCGCGGAGCAGGGAGCCCGATGCGGGGCTCGATCCCAGGACCCTGGGATCATGACCTGAGCCGAAGGCAGACGCCCAACGACTGAGCCTCCCAGGCGCCCCTGGAGTTAAAGGTTTTAAAGGACACCACACACGAGAGCATGGCGGAATAAATCGAGTGAAAACTGCACTAGAGCCAACACGCGCACACGGTCTATACCTGAGAGGATCTGAGGACACCTGAAACAAATGGAGGCCCCGTCTGTGAATCGGGAAATTCAGCATTAGAGACATTAACCCCTCGTCAGAATTCCAGGATGCTGTCTGTTGCTGTGTCTGTGTGGGGGGGGAGGGGGAGTGGCTGTGGGTGGAAATCGTATTCTGATTCTGAAACTTCTGTGGAAATGCTGAGGGTCAAGGTCAGCAAAGGCATTCCGGAACAACAGGTGGCAGAGTCAGAATGAAGACGGTGCACACGAGCCCAGGGCCCAGCAGCGACATCCATGGCAGAGAACACGGGGCCCAGAAAGAGACCCACACATGTGCGGACACTTAATTTACAACAAGAGCGGCATTCTTTGCCACTTTGGGGAAGGAATAATCTTTTCAAATGAAACTTCTCTAGGAAAAAAACGGGAAAGGTCTTCTTAACTTTGGCATAGGGAAAAGCTTCAACAAGATGTAAAAACAAACACAAAATATCTTACAGGAAAATACTGCTCCCTTGGACCACAGTGAAATTACCAATTCTGTTCATCAAGGCACAACTGCAACATTTAGAAGCAAGCCGTATCTTACTTCCCAAAACGTGTTTACAGCACAGATGAGTTAGGGTCCATACGCAGAATACTCCTACAAAGAACTACAAATCCAGTTTTGAAAAAAAAAGGAGACAAAGAAAATAAGGAAGGAAGAGAAGGAAAATGTGAAAGAGGGAGGGAGGGGGCAAGAGACTTGAACTGGCACTTCCCAGGAGGAGGCATATAAATGGGGTATAAACACATGAAAAGTACTCACACCATCCCTCAAACAGAAAATGTAAATTAAAGGCAGAATGAGGGGCGCCTGGGGGGCTCAGTCGTTAAGCGTCTGCCTTCGGCTCAGGTCGTGATCCCGGGGTCCTGGGATCGAGTCCCGTGTCGGGCTCCCTGCTCCGCGGGAAGCCTGCTTCTCCCTCTCCCTCTGCTTGTGCGCTCTCAAATTAATAAACAAAATCTATCAATCAATCAATCAAACCAGAATGACAGCCGGGGCTCCTGGGTGGTGCCGCTGTTTAAGTGTCTGACTCTTGGCTTCAGCTCAAGTCTGATCTCAGGGTCCTGGGATCAAACCTTGCGTCGGGCTCTGCGCTCAGCGTGGAGTCGGCTTGGGATTCCCTCCCGCTCTGTTTCTACCATGCCCCCCCGCCCCCCCGCTCTCTCTCTCTCTCTCTCTAATAAAAAAACCTTTAAAAAACAAAACCAGAACGATAGTCTACGCTCCTAGCAGGAGGCTACGCTTACGAAGACTAACGAGTGCGGGCAAGGATGTGTGGCAGCGGCCGCCACGCGCTGCTGGTCAGCATGAAACCGGAAACACTACTTTGAAAAAACTCTTGACCTATTACAGTTGAACAAACGCATCCGCTATGAGCTGCCCATGATACCCCGGGAATGCACCCAACACAAACACACATACACACGCACCAAGAGACACACCCAAGAGCAGCAGCTTTGTTTGTAACCGTACAGACCTGGGAAAACCCCGATGATGAAGACAACAGAACCACGCTCCACTTACACAGCGGGACGCGACAACGAGCCGCACAAACACGACTCTCACAAAACATGAGCGAAGAGGCCGGTCCCAGGAAAATACCCGTTGTGTAATTCTAGTCCTATAAAGCTCATACAGCTCCAGATCCGGCAAAAACCAAAGTACAGCACAGAAACTCCGAGCAACATTTAATCTGGGGGAGGAGGCAAGGCAAGGGGATTACTTAGTGCTTGTAATGTCCCATTTCCTGACTTAGGTCGTGGCTTTACAGATGTTTGTTTTCTCATAAACTGAGCTGTAAAACTTGTATCTTGTGTACTTTTCTATCTGTATAGTCTACTTCAATTGAAACAGGAAAATGAGTCTACTGGATTCGTCCACACCGACTCCAATGGCACATTAAAAAATTCAACATTAAAATCTTGAAACTATTTTAAAACACTATCAACGTATATATTTCTATCAGTTTAACATCAAAAAAGGAAAAAGTAGAAAAAAAGAAAATCTCTTCACAAAACTGGAAAAAGAAACAGAAGAATATTTCCTCTAACTTCGCACTCAGACACGCGAAAACGCAACAGCGAGGCTCGCACGTCAACAGATCCCATGAAATCTGGGGGGAAACGATGCCCCGACTACAGCTATCACCCAATATTGTTCTGAACTAAATTCTGTCCGGTAAGAAGAAAGAGAAAAAAGAAAAGGTATAAAAATTGTAAAGAGAGAAGCAGAGCTTTACTTATTTGTAGGTGATCCCATCTATCTGGAAAAACAAAAGAATTAACTAACAAAATCTCATTACTCATCAAATCTAAAACATCAAGACATCCTTAATTTTATGCACCAATGGGAAATTTTAAAACACTGCCAATTAATTGTAAGATATCATCAATGTAAGAACGTACCCCAATCTCAGAAACGTTCCACCGCACCCCTCAGAACCAACGAAACGCAGCGTGGTTGCCGCCCGGAGGTCTGGGCAGGGTCCCACGGCTCTGCCGGAAGGAGCGAGAACCCGCTTCGACACACACTAAAAAGATGATCCCGTTCACAGTAGCACTAAAAACCACAAAATGAGAAAACTGGACATGAACCTAACAAGGAATCCAGGAGTTCCTAGTAACCCCACCTCAGGAATTCTCGTATGCCGAAAACCATACCCTTCACCTGCAGGGAGGCAGAAAGGGCACCATGGTGTCATTCCCCCCCAGCAGGCCAGCCTGTGAACTCGAGGGGCCCGTCACACCCCCCACGGCCTCTGCCTGGAACCTGACTAGCACCTTCTAAATTCCTCTGGAGATACGCAATCTCCATCAGCAAAATTTGAAGAAGAACAACAAAGAGGAGGAGCCTCCTGAAATAGTAAAATACATAAGAACAATGATTCTGCCCACAAAGTGCAGATCTCTGTTCCAGGAAAGGGATCCTAAACCAAGTCAAAAACAAGTGACTGAGAGGAATATCTGCAATCCGTGCAAACCCAGAAGGGAGGCCCAGGAAGACCCTCTGCCATGCAAGAGCATGACGCCGGCCCCCAGAGGGCCGAGGGCGTGCCCAGAGGAGGGGGCACACGCCCGGGAGCCCACCACGACCTTCCTCCCTGAGCCAGGACAGGACAAGACACTGGAAGATTCTTACAATTTCACGACATCAAGTGCTTGGCAAGGATGTGGGAAATACACTCTGATGCTCACTGTTCACCAACATCACCGTGGGCCTGTTCAAGGGCAAGCTGGCTACCCGTCGAACATGCACAAGCCAGCAATTCTAGCTCTGGGGCCAGCAAGTCATTTATTACCTGCGCTAAAAACATACACACACGTCGCATGGCCACCCGTGCATATGCGTGTGCCTGTCAGTAAAATCTAAATAAACAAACGTTTAAAAAGGGGGGTTCTCACTTCCAGCTCTTCAGGAATCTCCTTTGGGTGACCCAAGCGTGATGATGTGGAAGAGAGAACCTGACATGCCCCACCCTCCTCTACGGGGGGCCCTTCCTCTACGGGGGACGACCCTCCTCTGTGCGGAGGGGACCCTCCCTCTCGGGGGGCTCCTTCCACTACAGGGGACCCTGCTCTGCGGGGGACCCTCCAGCCTCTCACCCAAGGGCACACTCTGGTTGCTACTTGCTTCCCTGGGTTCAAGTGCACCTGCTGTGGACCAGGGTTTAAGTCCTGACCTTCCCTCCACGCAGCCTCTGTGCCAGACCAAGCGCCACACTGTCAACACCTCAGGACACATACCAGCAGGGAGCGGTTTTGCCCCCGAAGGCCATCTCGCTTCCTCTGGAAACGTCTCCTTTGCTACAAGGGCTCTCTTCTCACTCTTGGGCGAAGGACTCTGCCATCTCTCCAAGGCCCTGTGGCCACCAACAGGAAACCTGCTCCGAGTTTCTGTGACACTTTTCTTCACTTGTTTTGGTGACGGTTTCTTCTCCAGGAGGGATTCCAAAGCCTGCCATGAAACAGCCCATTATTGTCTTCGATTATCTCACCAAAGTCCGCTGCTGACCACAAACCCGAAAATCAGGCCCCCAGACAACATGTCATTACACGTCCATGTCTAGTGGTCAGTGGCATGTCGTTTAGCTGGAAAACTGAGGACATCTACTTAATAAGAGAATTCTGCATGTCCTTTTACACATTTAGCTCACTGAAACCAACAGCACAAAGAAAAAGAACAGGACTACTTTTAAAGGCGTCCAAGTCCACCATATTTTAGAAACCAACCACAGTCTTCAGAGCCTAATCCTACATGCTTTATAGATGTCTTAATTCTTGATAAAAATCTCATACACCCAAATGGTATTTTCAGTGGGCAAAGGAACTACGTGTAACATACCTTTTCATAAACCACCGCACGCCCAGGGCCATGGCCACCCGCCCACCCACCCCACGTGCCCCCATTCCTACAAGAGGCACCTCTTGCTCATCAGTGGGCAGTGAGCGCCAGCCTCCAGCGGGACTGTGCAAACTGAAGACAACTGGGCGTGGCCGGGGAGACTTACTCCAGGGACAGTAAGGCACAAGGACAGCAAGCCCGTCAATGGGACAAAGGTTCCTCGCATTACTGACAAAAGTGTGTAAGAAGCATCACTTTAAGGTGCTCCTGCTTAAACTCCGGGAAGGGACTAGATAAGCCCTTGAACTCTTTCCAGGAGATGAAGATGGGCCCACCACGTCTGTGACGGGCAAGCGTAAAAAGCACCACATGACCTGCCACGCTGTCAGAGGGTCTGCACCCGACAACGTTCCTGGGCTGAGTCCTCCAGGCACCGGTGCCACCTGCAAACCACACACGCCGTGCCAGCGACGGTCAAGGAGGAGGGGCCGCGGGGGCCACCGAGGGCTAGTTAACTTAGCCCAGAAGTCTCCCTCCAGCGCACCTGTCCCCCGTGTACCACCAACAGGAAGGTCGCCTTTCGCCTGTGGACAGATGTGGGGGTCGGAGCTAACTCCGGCGAGGGAGAGTCACGGGACAGCGTGCGAGGAACGTCGGTGGCGCCCCTGGGACCTTCTTCATCTGCAGCGCGCCGGTAATAAAGCCTGTGCAGCTCGCAGCACTGCAGCAGGGGCAGGACGGCGCAAGACGGGAGCACCCTGTTCTTGCCGGCTCTGTCCCGACTAGTACCTGCCAGGGGACGGCCGGGCGTCTCCAGCCGTTGCACGGCTTCAAGCGCCTCTTCTTCCCAGAAGTCCACCGAGACAGCACGCACACTCTCATCCAAGCACTAACCGAAGAGTGTGTTACTGCTCTCCTTTTCTGTGCTAACGGGTCCTCTCTCGAGTGGCACGGCCAAGGGATGGAACTTTTTGGTGAATCAACGAACTGGTTAAGAGTCGATGCATGTTCTATACCCAAGCCACCCATTCTCAAACAAGTGAGGTACAATGTCACAGGCTAGACTGTAAAGCTGACAAGATGAAAACGACG
Organism: Callorhinus ursinus; assembly: GCF_003265705.2. Classification (NCBI taxonomy): domain Eukaryota; kingdom Metazoa; phylum Chordata; class Mammalia; order Carnivora; family Otariidae; genus Callorhinus; species Callorhinus ursinus. The sequence continues at coordinate 632,531 of NW_027397105.1, read as the reverse complement.
TGCGTCCTCCGTCCTCTGCTCAAATTCACCAGGTGGCAGCTTTGTCTTGTCTTCTCCTTAAATCCCAACGGAACCAGGCCACAATAAGCATTACCTCCCTGCTTAGAAACAAAGCACTTTTAACAAAACCTGGAGTCCGTTTCATACCTCGATCTGTCGCAGGATGTCCACGACCACATCGGGGATGGAAGGGTCAGCGTCCAGCTTGGCGGAGCAGAGTGACAGCCGGCGGATAAGGCTGCCCAGCTCCCTACAGCGCGCAGGAACTGGGTGCTCCCCACGGTCCATAAGCTGTGTCACCAACACCTGTAAGGCCCGGATGGCTCCTCGGTGGGCAGCCGCCAGCCGTGACATCACCCATGACTGGCAATGAATGGGGGGGGCAGTTATTTCAGAATTCAGAACTTCACATTAGTCCCACCCTCACGAGGATTTGTGGCCTGTCTTCTTTCTAGACAACTTTGTACTCGGACACTTTCTCACAGCAGGGAATTACGAAGTTCAAAGGTTTTCTCTGACAAATAGCTTTTTCCTTCCTATTATCAGTTTCTTACACCAGCAGCAACAGAGTCTGCTCCTTGGGGGGCCACACCAAATGCAGGATATTGATAGGGCTCATGCCCCCACCCCAGACCCGTCTCTACAAGCACCGTGCACCTGTTAGTGCAGAGAACCCACACGCACAATCCCCACCAGACACCGGAAACGCAACTTATAAACAAGCAGTATCCATCATGACAGACTGCGTCATACCTTCTTCGTGTGTCTGATTTTATGTGGACTCAATTTATCCAACTCTTCCTGGATCTCTTTCACCTGTTTCGTAAAGGGGAAAAAGTGAAGACTTCAGACCCGTTCACTGATCTGTCTTGTCCAAATACAATCACTGTTTAATTCAAGTCACTTGAAATGAGACAAGGCTCTTCACTTGTGACCCAAAACACGGTCCCCAGCTTCAAGTTCAAGACAGTGAAGGGAGCACAGTGTCCCCCCCCATCCCTTGGTCCCAGCATCACGGGAACCTCCCAGGAGGGAGAAAAGGTGGGAGGCCACGCTGCAGCGTGGGCTGCACCATGCTGGGAGAGCCCTGACAGGGTCAGATGCGTGTTCCAGAACAATCTCAGTGGCTGCAGTGTGGAGCGAGGACTGAAGCACCACCCCACAACACGGAGCAAAGTCTAATTCAGGCATCTCTCCTTTTACAGGAAAACATTCAGCTTTTGGTTCAAGCAGTAAAGCCAGCCTGTGACGTAAGTGACAGGAAAGGAGTCAAAGGTGGATTCGTGAGAAAGGTGCTCCAGTTAAAACGACATCTAAGAGCAATCTATCTGCAACGTAAACAACGTGAACGCCTGCTCACCAAGACCCTCAGCACGCCTCCCTCCTTCACTGTTCAACAGGACAACCGCACGGTCTGCCATTGCTCAGCATCTGGCCCAGCACAGATGGGAGGCAGGCGGGAAAGTGACCAGGCCCCGTCCCTCTAACACCAGGGCACCAGCTGGGGCCCGGGGGCTTCAGGGTCACCGGTCCACTCGAGTCTGTCCACAGAAATACATGCTCTACCAGCACCGTTTTCCAGGATAGGACTCACACTCTCAGATTCTCAAGAACGTATGACCCCAAAAAGCCAAAAACCACTCTTTAAGGACTTCGACCCTATATTCACATTACACAAACACACATGAAGGCAGACAGCAAAAAGAACCACTTGTCCACACGTTCAGGAAATTCAGGCTCAGAAACGCAACAGGAGTCACGTGGGACACCGCACTCGTGCTGCTGAGACGGGGCAGGGGAAGCTCTCGGTAGGGCCCCCAAGGCCGGCGGCCGCTCCCCCACTCCCATACCTGCTGCTGCAGGACATAGAGCATCCGGGCGGAGCGCACGGATTGCTCCTGCCTCCGGACTTGGACTCGCCGCTCCTCATCTGGATCCAAAGTTTCTTCTGCTCTACCTGAAAACAGTGTTTCCCCAAAAGTGGATTATACATACATACAAAAACGCATGAACACTTCAATTATTCCAAGACATAATAAAGCTGAAGATCTCTAGTTTTATAAAAACAAAACAATGGGGCTCCCACAAAAAATTCTCCACCAGCCAAGAAATGAGGAAGGAGCGGGCCTGTGTGTGACCCAGTCGGAAGAGACACAGGACCTCAGACCAAGCTCCCGCCACTCGGGAGTCCCGGAACCAGACCCCAGCGGGAGCTTCCGCCGCTGCCAAGCACCGCTGACTACTTTGAAATTCTTTCTACTGAGCCCAAACCTGTAACGCTATTTTTTTCAGAAACCCTTTATTGGCCTATTTTATGTTCGGCAAGATTTCTTTGATACTTTCTTATCTTGAATCCAAAAGAGAAATCCTTTCTTAACATGTTCAGACTGCTCGAATGTCCAAAGCCTTGACGTCTTTGTCAGGGAGCGCACCCTTGTACCCATGGGTGCCCCAGGTTTTCAAACCACATGCTCAAAGAAACGGTTTCTGGGGGACTCTGACGGCTGTGCAAGCATCCGCTCCGGAGCCAGTGGTTTTCCAGTACGTTTATCCAAAACAAGCTCTTATGCAAAATCCCAGGATACAAGTCAGAAAAAGCCGTGTTTTATTAGTGCAAGTGTATCTTATAAACTCAAATATTTAACATTTACTCGTTAAGAAGCCAAACGATAAAAAATTTTTGTTTTGAGAAAAGCAAAACTTTGAAATCGGGAGTTCTGGGTACAGACACCTGCTCATGGGGCCAACCAGCCAGACTTCTGTCTCGTGTGGGCTGCGCAGCACGGAGAAATGCGGGTGCCACATGCGTGTGTGAACGTCATGGACACTGCTCCGATGGGGCTCCAAACCGCCACCCGGCAGGCGGTTCTGAGACAAGGGGTCTACAGAGCCGCAGCCGGGAAGCACCCTGGGCACGTCAGGGCCCCCGGAAGGGTGGTCCGCAGAGGGGGCCGTGGCAAACTGTGCCCAGGCCACGACGAGTAAGCGCAGAAATTTAAAATATGCACATATAGGTTTTTATAGCTATTTGCCATTGTGGTGACACTTCTGCTATAGTTCAGAAGGTATGATTTGTGACAACTTGAAATTTTAAACTAACAAATAAATGAGGGGCGGGGCGGCTGAGTGGATTGGTGGGCTAAGTGTCCAATTCCTAATTTTGGCTCAGGTCATGATCTCAGGGTCATGGGATCGAGTCCCGCGCTCAGCAGGGAGTCTGCCTGAGATTCTCTCTCCCTCCGACCCTTCTCCCCTGTCATGTGTGTGCATGTGCTCTCTTTACACCTAAAAAAGTAGAATAAAATAAACGAGAAATCACCCAAGCCAGTCCTTCCCCAGAGTTTGAGAAGCTCTCTATAAAGGTCCCCGGGTCAGGCCACGTCATCAGAGCAGGGCTCTGTCACCCGACAGCACGGCTTCCACCATGGGGTGCCACGGGGTGACCCCAGCAGCCCACACCGACACTCCTGTCACCACCCGCGATATCGCACAACACACTCGTCAGGAAGACCACGGGAGAAAGGTCTTCCCGACACAGCCACGTTCTGTTGCAGACCTTGTAAGCTCTGCAACAGTCACCTTTCCCTCTTCAGCCAGCCGCTCAGAAGCTCAGGAACGAGTCCTGTTTCTCCCGTCCCGCCATACCCTCACTTGGCGTATTCCTGTTCTGCTGCTCGGTCACGTTTATCTCGGGAAGGCAGCTTAAGCTCCTCGTGGCACGTGCACCTGTCTGCAGAGGATCCCTACAGACCCCGGGGGGGACCCTAGCAGTGGTCCCCAGGGATGCTCAACCCCCACTCCTCGCAGCTGGGAAGCTGGGCTCCTGTCTCCGACCTGCTAGTCTAACCCAAACTCGCCACAAGGAGTCCGTTCCCTACTCCGCAGGGAAATGCGGGGCAGAGAGAGCACTGAACAACCGTGGGAAACGGTATGGGATGACCGCACACCCTCCCTTGTGCCTGGTGGTCGGACGCCCCCCTCACACACACCCCCAGCTCCTGTTACAGCTGCGAGCCCATCTAAACCTGCTCCGTTACGACCAGCTTTATCTAAACAAGCACATATGATGCTCTTTTTTGAGCAAGTTACAAATAATTTTGCCAAATGGCAAAACGCAACAGGATAATTTGCATTCGGGAGCGTGGGAGCCGCGGGAGCCGCAGGATAGGGCGGCGTCAGCTGCCTTTGCCCGACAGGGGGGCCAGGGCAGGGCCAGCTCCCCGGGAAGACAGACTCTGGCCAAACCCCCGGCCCACCTGCCTCGTGGGTTCTGCTCACTGCGGGGGGTGGAGTGGGATGGGGGCGGGGGTCCTGGACGAACGTGTTGGACTAACCCGCTCCCCCGCGGGGGTCTAGGTGCTCTCACCTTTCTCAGAGACTGCTTCCATTTTGTGGACACAAGTGTTCAATGCCCTGTGGAGCCGCTGCACTTCCAGCAGGCTCTGGTGGCCGCTGGTCCTGGGAGAGGGCTCCTGCCCCGGGGCACGTGTGGGCGGCGAGTGGGGCGCGGCCGGAGGGGATGGTGCTGGACAAGCTGTGTACAGGCACACCTTGGCACCTGAGCAGGACGTTCCCGCCGTGGACGGCTGGCGGGCGCAGTGACACGTGTCCCGGCTCCTCGGTTCCTTCCTTTGTGCCCTGTGCTCGGGGATCTTATGCTCATGGGGCCCCCACCTCTGACAGAGCTGGGGCTCACTTCTGAGGCGGCGCTGCTTGACGTGTTCCTCCAACTGTCTGCGCTTCATGTCCCTCCTGGCCAGGTGCACGGCGTAGCTGAGCCTCTCTTCCGAGATGATGGAAAATGAAGCAGAGCCGCTCCCGTCGGGACCATCCCGCAAACCGAGATCCTGATGGTGGTACGACTCGCTGTACGACTGCCTCAGCTTCTCAATTCTGATTGCATGCGGGCAAGAATAGCGGGCTGCCAAGTTGCTGGAATGGGCAGGAACGCTCCTATTAAACTGCAGCTGGTTCTTTAAACAAAAACAAAAGCAAGAGCACATGAGAGAGAGCACATCCATCTGAGGCCAAGTTTCCAAACTCCCACCACACAATCGTTAGCGCTAAGAGGTATTCTTCTGCACGGACGGAAGCAGCCACTCTCGTACACCCCCGACCTCATCACACGCCCATGGCTCCCGCCCACATCACCAGGCCACGGTGCCACCCTCCCCTTCACAGAGCCCCTCATGTCCCCCGATACCCACTCTACATGGCCTCAAAAGGTCAGGTTCCGGCAGAGACAACGCAGTCCGTCACGAGCTCTGCGGACTCGGCTCCCGGACACCCCACGCAGGGGAGCCGCGCTGGACGAGGCCGTGCACCTGTCAGCTGCAGCACGTCCTTGACCCTTCACCTGAGAGCATCCCGCTCCCCAAGGTCTACGTACACCTTCCCACGCACGTCTCAGGTTTTGTCCGTTTGAACCATAACAGATATAAGTTTCGTTCTGCTTTCCTCTGTAGGAACAAAGGCATGTTTCCAGAGGCTAACATTTCCATTGTTCTTCACAGTGGCATTCCCCAAAATCCCACAAATGGCCTTTTCATGCCTAAACTAGCTATAACCTTGCTAAGCATTTAGATGGTTCCAGTTTTTCCACTAACAGAAATATTGCTTCAGATAGTATCTCCACACATTTAGCTTTCTTCTCATTTTAAAGAATTTCGTTAGGATGGAGTACCCGTTCTGGGATTACTAAGTCAAGGGGAACAAACAAGTTTACAACTGTGGGCCCCATGGCAGGTCAACAGCCCAAGTCCGCGCCTCCACCACGAGCCCTTTGCCCCAGGGACAGCCGCCTGGGCCTCATAAAGGGTGATCGTGTGTCACGTGACTAAGGGTCCGTTTAAAATGAGCCCGCTGTGGTAAAACTTCAGGAAAGTATTTCCGAAACAACTTAAAAACCTCACTGGAAGTCATGAGAGAAAAAAACAGAGGGTTGCCATCTGAAGGGTGCAGACTAACAGACAGCCCATGAGATGTACAATTTTATTTGGAGAAAGTTTAACGTCCAAAAGTAAAAATAACCAAAATACCTGAGCGGGTGGATACGAGCACTAGAAAAAATACATATAGGTAAATTCCTCTTGAGCCTGGCTAGAGAAAGGCTTTCTAAGTAGGACTCAAGATCCATTTGCAATAAAAGAAGAGAGTGATACATTTTGCTACATTAATATACCAATTTTATTTTTTTAAAAGATTTATTTAGAGCGAGCGAGCACACGCAGGAGGGGCAGAGAGCAAGGGAGAAGCAGATTCTCCACTGAGCTCAGAGACCAACGTGGGGCTCCATCTCACGACCCCAAGACCACAACCTGAGCTGAAATCAAGAGTCAGATGTTCAACTGACAGAGCCACCCAGGCGCCCCTAAAATACAAATTTGAAAAACAACAGGCCTGGGGTGCCTGGGTGGCTCCGTCGTTAAGCGTCTGCCTTCGGCTCAGGTCACGATCCCAGGGTCCTGGGATCGAGGCCGGCATCAGGCTCCCTGCTCGGCGGGAAGCCTGCTTCTCCCTCTCTGTCTGCCTACTGCTCGCCTTGCTTGTGCTCTCTCTCTCTCAAATAAATAAATAAAATCTTAAAAAAAAAAAAAACAGGCCTGTGAGGATTAAAAACACCATAAACCAAGTCAAAGAACTGAAAAACTGGAAGAAAAATATTTGTAAATACAAAGGGCTCTCTAAAGAAATGTTAAAATTGAGGTGAAAAGAGACGAAAACTCAGTAGAAAATGGGTGTGTGCAGGAAGTACAGGACAGGTGAGGGAGAGGAGACACTCTCAAACACCGTCTCGTGCAGGTGCGTTGGCAACCACGCTGACGTTTCACATGCAGCAGGGACAAGGAGAATAAAATCTATAAAGACAAAGGAAAGCCCTAAAAATGATCACTAACAGAAACCAATGCACCAAACTGCTCTGATATAAATAAGTCAGTCACCACTTACCAACCATCAGAATAAAAAACTGATCCAGGCAAAAATTATCGATGAATGCTAAACTAGTTCGTCGGTTTGGGGAGCGAAAGGGTGCTAGCATGGTCCCGAGGACCGACACTTGCAACTGCAAAGAGAAGTGTGAAAGCAAGTCTACGGGGGAGGCTGGGCAGACACACGCTCACTGCTGCCAGGTTAGGACGAGGTCCACAGCGGGCGCCTCCCAACAGGACACACGAGAAGGGCTCAGCATCACGGGGCAGTTTTCCCTCCACAAGGACGTAACAGGAATGTCATTCTGAGAGATTTCAGACAAAGCCAAACTGATACAAAAGCATCAAATAACTGGCCTGTATTTTTCAAGAATGCCAATGTCATGAAATACAAAGACAGTCTCACAAAGTGTTCAGCTCAAAGGAACGAGACAAACATGGCGACTCATGCCGCTCAGTGACCTGGGATTCCTTCACCACAAAGGACGCTATCGGGATAGCTCATGAAATCTCAATAGGGCCTGTACGTGACACGGTAGCTTTATCTGAACGCGAACTTTCAGATTCTGATCACGTTATTATGTAAGAGAAGTGCTTATTTTAGGAAATACATACCGAGTACTTAGCGGTAAAAAAGCATCATGTCTTCAAGTTATACCTCACCAGTTTAGAAAATGCGTGTGCAACGAGGTGTGTGTGTGCACATGGGTGCGCATGTACGTGAGAGTTGCGTGTGCACATGTGTACGTGTGCGTGGGTGCATGTGCGTGCGTGCACACGGGGTGCATTTGTACGTGAGTGTGCCCGTGCACGTGGGTGTACGTGTGCGTGCGTATGCACATGGGTGCATATGAGTGTGTGAGTGCACATGTGTGCATGTGAGTGTGCACGTGTATGTGAGCATGCACGTGTGTGAATGGGTGCATGTGAGTGTGCACGTGTACATGGGTGTGTGTACGTGTGCGTGCATGTGCACATGGGTGCACGTGTACGTGTGAGTGTGCTCTGGGCGTGTATGTGAGCATGCACGTGTGTGCATGGGTGCATGCGCATGTCGCACACGGGTGCATGTGTGTGAGCATGTACATGTGCCCGTGGGTGCATGTGTGCGTGTGCATGGGTGCGTGCACACAGGTGTGTGCACGTGAGTGCATGTGTGCACATGGGTGCGTGTGTACGTGTGAGCATGCATGCGTGTGCATGGGTGCGTGTATGTGAGCGCATAGGTGCATGTGTATGTGTGAGCATGCATGTGTGTGCATGGGTGCGTGTATACATGTGAGTATACTGTGCACATGGGTGCATGTGTACGTGTACATGTGAGTGCACATGGGTGCGTGTGTACGTATGAGCATGCATGCATTTGCATGGGTGCGTGTATGTGAGCACCTGGGTGCACATGGGTGCGTGTGTGTGAATGCACGTGTGCACATGGGTGCGTATACGTGTGAGTGCACGTATGTGCAAAGAGGGACAGAGAGAAAGAGACACAGGAGAGGGAGAGGAGATGTAGTAAGAGCGTTAACACGTGGGGAGTCTGGGAGAAGCACACCCAGGAATTCTGTGTACTACTGTTGTAACTTTTCTGTCAGTTTGAAACTATGTCAAAAAATTTTTATAAATTTTCTTGGTAAACTACAATGAGATATTACTTCACACCCAGCAGAAGGGACCCAATTAAAAAAAAAAACCACTCCAGGCTGGCGGAGCAACTGGGGGTGCTTGATAGTTGGTATGCACAGAAGATGGCACAGCCCCAGGGAGGTCTGCTGGTTTGTTAAAAGACTAAACATACACCATCCCCTGTCCCAGCGACCTCGCTCCCTGGTATTTACCCAAGACGTGAAAACAGGTTTACAAACAGAGGTGTACCAGGAAGCTCCCAGCAACTTCATGTGCAGGAACCCACACCAGCAGCCAGAGAACTACCAGGGACACTGCTTACTGTTCCAGAGTGGCCGCGCTGGCTGAGGAGCCCATGCATCATGCCCAAAGAGGCCTGACACACAAGATCACGTGGCATAGGAATCCATTTACAGGAAGTCCTGTAACAGGCAGAATCCATCTACGGTGGAAAAAATTACAATGACGGTGGCCTTGGGAGGGCAGGAAGGAGCATAGGAGAATTCTCTGGAGCAACGGAAAAGACCTCCATCCTGATAGAGGTACGTGCAACACCTGTGTATACATTTGTCAAAACTCAGCAAATGTGACAACATGCATACGTTTTGATGTATTCATTTCAGATGTAAAATATGCATCAGAAGAAAGAACTGAAATTCTAAGAACGAGCTCCAAGAATGAATTCTAGCGTGTGATGCGCATGCTGAGGCAGGCAGGGTGCCCGTGTCTGCACCTGACTTCCTTATTTATCAGAGTAAGATGGGCTGATGGATGGATTCTGGAGGGTGGACTGAAGGTCAGACAGGCAATGAAACAAATACCACAAAATCGTAATGCAATTTGGGTGTTCGCTGTAGAACCCAATGTTGTTGCGTGAAGATTTTCATACATTCAGTGTTGGGGGGAAACACATTTTGGGGACAACTGGATGAAGCTGAGGGAAAACTGGTTATTACATAATATTAGGGAATGATTTTTCGTCCATTTTGTTAGGTGTGATAACGGTTAAGTAGAGAGTTTACTGTTAAGACTATTCTAAAATGCTGAGTATTCTAAAATATCTAGAAGGGAAGCGTCATGACGTCTGCAGCTGCCTTTGAAGTGGTTCTGCAAACATCCGAGAGAAAAACAGGACAAACCGCTAACAACTGTTGAATCTCGAAGGTGGTTTAAAGGGTATTTACTGTCCTTTTCCTCCAACTTCTGTTCAAAATGTTTCCTGATAAAAATCTGAAGAGAGAAAGGGAAGAGAACTACCTGGGCCTGAAGTGTCCTGGGGTCACTCCTCCCATGTAACTGGACGCAAGGTGCTAGATGAGCGCAGGCGGAGGCTGGCCTGCCTGGGCCCATCCCGTCAGAGCGTGCGGGACGCTGCAGAGAGCCTCGCCGCCGGCCAGCACTGCTCTCCCACAGTCATTGCCTAAAATGAGAGAAAGCCACTTCAGACCAACCGTATTCAAACACAGGAAGAATAAGTCAAACAGCACCATGCTCATGCAACATTCTAGAGAAGTCCATAGCAGCCTCACGTGTAACAGCGAGGGCTTCAGGACAGGTACAAAAGCATCTTCCCTTTTGAAACCCTACTTTCTGAGAGAATACGGGGCGCATTATTCTAATGACTAGCTGTTGAGCCATTCCAAATCTCAGATCTCAAGGGTCACCAGGAAGACAGGAGCTCCACTACAGTAGGCGAGCAACTTTCCAGCAGGGTGGCTTTATGGACACAGTCTACGTTCACAAACCCCAACCACTAGTTAGAAAGCGGCCGGCTCTGCTCTCCCGGGTGGCTGAGGTCAGAACTCTGCAGGACTCTAAGGAAGCCTGTGGGAGGATCAGAACGCCCAGGCTTGGGGCAGATCTTCCGCTGGAGGGCCCCCGCCCACAGTGGGCTAAGACAGGAAGGTGTTCTGGGAGCTGACGTGGGCTATGCCCCCCCCAACACTTCGGTACCCCTGCACTCAGCACGAGCTCGTCACGATCTCGCCTCACGTTGTTATTTACCTATGTCACGGGGTAAGTCTCATCTTCCCGGCTAGACAAGGCTCCTGGAGGGTAAGGACCTGTCTTGCTCTTCTCTGATATTTCCCACAACACTGTGCTTGGAGCATGGCAGACACTTTAACTCAACACTTGTTGAATTAAGCTGATTTTCCATAAACTGACTAGTTTTCAATGTACTGGGGTATTTGTTCTGTCAAAGAATCCTATAGTAAATCAATGGGGAAATCCAGGTCTTAAGAAAAAATCCCTAATTTCAGCTTTTGCATAAACCCAAGGTTTGCAGACAGGATTTGCTTCAAGACAGACGCATCGGCAGGAACATCAGGGCAGCTGTTCAAGATCCCCTACTCCTAGGGCTGTCGAGACGCGAGGGGCAGGTGAGCGAGGCGGCCCTGCTGTTGCCTGACAGCCGCCACAGTCCGGGGGCTGCAGCCGCAGGGTCAGGCGGCCCGCAGAGTGGGGCCGCGCATGCACGAGTCTGTCGAGGCCGGCACTTTCCCACTCTCCACTAGGAAACACTAGGTGATCCCTCGAGTGACGCCACACACACACACACACACACACACACACACACACACGCACACACACGCGCGCGCGCACACGCACACACACAAACACACACAGTCCAGGGACACCCACCCCCACACTGTCCCCCTGTACAAATGCCTGTGACACCCCTCTCTTTGCAACCTGTCCCCACCCCACCGCGCCAGGAAACCTCCCAGTTTGTCACCCAACATCCCCCAGGACGTCACTATGAAGCCTCTCTCCCAGATCCTGAGACACCCCTACACCCTGTGTCTTGGTCCATAACCCAGGCCACACCTCCCCCCAACCTGTCCCCTCCCACAGAGCCCAGGACCCCCCCACTTGCTCCCTAACATACTACTGGAAGGCCCCCCTCAACCTGTCCTCCCCCACACGGTGCTCTCCCAGAGGGCTCCGCCTCCCCCTAGCCCCAGGCGCTCCTCCCGCCTGCCCCCCCCCACTCTGCTGCCGGTGATCCCTGAAACGGCCCACGCCTGTTTCCGGCCTTGAAACCGGGGGCGCCCCCAGGGCGGTTCTGGTCCCTGACACGGCGCGCACGCTCTCCTGGTCGGCCTCTCCCCCACCAGGCCTCGGGCAGCTCCGCGACCTGGTCCCGCAGCCGTGGGTGCAAGGCACCCCCGCCGCCTGGCTCTCCCCAGTCAGCTCCAGGCTCCGGCCTCCTGCCTCCTCCCCCGAAGCTCCCTCCAGGGACTGTCTCCTCAATGCCGGGAGGCCCGAGGCAGCGGCAGCCGTTTCTTCTCCCGTACGCCCGGTCACCCACACCGCGGCAGGCGCGCGCCCCGCCGTGGGAACCCCTACGGCCGCGAGCACCCCCAGAGACACAGGCACCCGCACGGCCTCACTGGCCGGTCCACTGGGTCTCCTTCTCCACGGGCCTGAGACACCGTCGGAGCCACCCGCCCCGGCAGCAGTGGGCACCTCCGTCACTGGTCTCTGTCCCCACACACCTGAAGCATCCCCAGAGCCGGCATCGGCCACCATCGGCCCAGAGGCCCCCACAGCCACGGGGAGGCCAGCAGCCGTGGGCATCTCAGCAGTCCGTCTCCCTCCCAACAAGCCTGAGGGGCCCCTGGGGCCCAGCCTATCCCCCGTAGGCGCGGGCATCCAGGCAGTGCTAGGCACCCCCAACCTTGTGGGAGCCCGGGCGTCTGCTGGTCCTCGAGCTGTCTCCCTCTCCCCCCACAGGCCTGCAACGCCTCCAGGCACAGACTCTTCCGGGACAGACCTAAGTGTCCTGGGGGCCACGGGCACCCCGCCAGCTGTGGACATCCCTGCCGTCTGCCTCCTTCCCGGCAAGCCTGAGAAAGCCCCGGAGCCGGCCTCCAACCCCAGAAGACCGGGCACCCTGGCAGCTGTGGGCACCTCAGCAGCCCCAGACGCCCTGGCACTCGGTCTCCTTCCCCAAGATCTCGGGACACCCCCGGGGTCCGTCTCCTCCCCGACAAGCCCAGGCGCTTCAGGGACCCCGACAGCCTGTCTCCTTCCCCATGATCCGGGGAAAGCTGCAGAGCCAGTGTCCTCAGGCACAGACCACAGCTCCTCGGGGGCCGCGGGGACCCCTGCAGCCACGGGTACCGCGGCGCTTCGCATGCTTTCCCACAGGTTCAAGACATCGCGGGAGCTGCCTTCCTGACACACGGGGCCCGACACCCACACCGCGGCAGGCGCCCTGGCAGGCGCCCTTCCAGGCCCAGGCGTACTCAGGGCTGGGGGGGCCCCTGCCGGGGCACAACTGTGCTTGGGCAAAACCGCGGCCTCGGGCACCCTCTCTGGGTCAGGCCACCCCACAGCCCGTCTCCTTCTGCACACACAGGACCCATCGCCACAGCCGGCCCCCTGACCCGCAGGCCCGGGCACCCCTAAAGCTGTAGGCGCCAGGGCCTCCTGCTCCCCCAGAGCCGGCCTCCCCTCCCACAGGCTCATGACGTGCCCGCAGCTTGCGCCCTCCCCAACAGGCCCTGCCACCCCGTCGGCCAGAGGCACCCCCCGAGCCTGCTGCCTCTCCCACTGGCCGGGGAGACCTCCATAGCTCACCTGTTCTCCTGGGGCTCCTGGTGGTACCACCACAGCCTGGGACACCCCCACAGGCTGCTCGGTCCCCCACAGACCCGGGAGGTTCCCACAGTCTGTCTCCTTCCCCAGAGCCAGAGGTACTCCCATTCCCAGCCCTATACCCCACAGGCCTGGAGCAGCCCCAGAGCCTACCTCCTGCTCATCACGGCCACCTACCTCTGCGGTCTGTGTGGCTGCCCATGACCCCGCGTCACCTACAGACCCAGTCTCTACCCACACGCCCTGTCCCCTTTCCCTGAATCCTGTGTCAGCCCAACACCTGGTTTCCTCTTCAACAGCACAAGGCACCCCCACAGGCTGTCCAGCACCCCATACGGCAGGAACACCGCCAGAGTCCACCCCCTCCACAGCCCGCCACCTCCGCCACATGCCCAGGGCACCCACGGAGGTCGCTTCCTCCTCCATGCCTCTGGGTGCCCCCACAGCATCAGGCATCCTCGCAGCGTGTCCCCTCCCCCACAGGCCCGGGGTGTCCCCACAGACCGCCTCCCGGACCAGCGCCCCCGCCACCTGCACTGGCTGGCCCCTGTCCCACACACCCTGAGCGGCCCCACAGCCCATCTCTCTCTGCACAGCCTCGGGCCACCCCATGGCTCCAGGCACCCCCAAAGCCTGTCCTCGCCCCAGCAGGTATGGGACAATCCCTGAACTCGTCCCCAGGGCCGCAGGCACACCCCCAGAAAGCAGGCCCACGGCCTGTCCCTGCCCACACAAGGCCGAGGCCATCCCACAAGCTGCCGCGAGCCCCATGGCTGCAGATCCTCCTGGGGCCCCGGGGGCTGCCCTGGCCTGTCCTTTCACCCAAGGTCCTGTGAGGCCAGCCCGGCTCGTCTCTACCCAGGAAGCCCGGCCGGGGACACCCCTCTCAACCGGGCCCTCCCCCGCAGGCACCGGGTGGAGCTCCACCCTGCTTCCTTCCCCACAGCCCGAGGCTGCCCTCATAGCCTGCACCTTCAGCCACAGTTCCAGGATGCTCTCGTGCCCCGTGGAGCCCGGGCGGCCTTTCCGCTCACAGCCCCGGGGAACTCGGAGAAAGCGCCCCGTCCTCCTCCTCCCCCCCGGTGCCGGTCACCCACACCGACCCGACGGGCCCCACCACCTGGGGCTGCCCCACAGCCCCGTCCACCCACACGGCCCCAGGGTCCCCCGCCGCCTCCACCGGGCCTGCAGCGCCCGGGGTCCCCGAAGCCCCCGGCTCGCTCGCGCCTGCGGCCCCGGCCTCGGCCCTTCTCCCCCGCGGCCGCCGACGGTCCCGCAGCCGGTTTGCGCCCACGCAGCGCGTCTCCCGGGCCGCGGTGGGCGGCCGGCGCCCGGCTCCCCGACCTCGGGGCGTCCCCGCGGCGCAGCTCTTCCCCCACGGCCGCCCGCGCCCGCGCCCCGGCCGGCTGGGCCCCACGCAGCGGCCGGCCGCCCCGCTCATGGCTGCAGGGCCGCGCGCGCCTTCCCCGCCCGCCGCCGAGGCTGCCGCACACACGCACGCACGCACTCCGCGCTCCGGCCGCCGCGGCCCGACCCCCG
>NW_027397105.1:591882-612835 GCF_003265705.2 Callorhinus ursinus | reverse complement strand
TAATCCCATTATGTGTGAAAGTACATATTGTTATGCTTACCTGATTGCTACAAGTATATAGCTGTGTGGAAAATAAACGACAGCATGCAGTTGCAAGTGCTGCCTTTGCTCTGCATCCCCTGTGTCCCGGTGATGTCGCCGCCCTTACCCAGGGACCCCAACGCACTAGACGTTGACAGTACCCTAACCAGTGGAGGAGAGCAGAGCACATCTGATCCAGCCTCTGCACAGCCAGCACAGTTCACTTGTCTGAATGTGCCCCACTACTCTGGATGAGGCCGGTGCAGAGAGGTCAGAGCCCATAGAACCTGGTGGTGGCAAGAGCCCCAGCCTGTGAGTCCGTGGCACCGATCCCCAGTTCCTAGCTGTGTAACCGTAGACAAGTTTCTTAACCTGTCTACACCTCAGTTTCCTCCTTTATGGACAAGGCTGGTTCTGTAAGTGAAGTGTGAACGGGACGACACACGTACCATAGCACCCGCCATGTAAATGTTAGTGGTGCCAGATGATTGCACATACTTGAGGCTCCTCATCTTTATTCTAGTCCAAGGTCAAGAGTCCAGTTAGAAGTTAACCATCCATCTTCTCCCTGCCATCACTAAGTCAGTGACCTACCAACGACCGTTCCTTGAAGCCCTCTTGCGCAGCAAGTGGTTTTACAGGTAAGTCCTTCCTGCAGGTCCTGCTCTCTGATTTAAGGAAATCACAGACTCCCTTCTTCTCATTCTGTAGGTAAGAGGGGTAGGGTAGCTCATGTGAGGGACAGGAAGGTCGGAGGAGACAGACTTGCCCAGGCCCCACCGTACGTGAGGAACAGAGCTAGGCTTGGAGTTTGGGACATTTGGTGGCCCTCCCCGTACCCCATCCCTCACTGCAGCCTTAAATTGGTTTAGAGCACCTAACGTTTCTGTTTTTATTCAGTTGGTTGAGTACTAGTAATAACTTACAAATCCACAGGGAAACCAGAGTACAGCAGTTCTGGTTTGACAGAAGTAACGTATGAACAATACAAAGTTAGCTGGATGAAACAGCACGTTAAAGGTTCAGGTGCACCCGCACAGGGGTAGCTAGAAAGAGTCTGTGCTCGCTGTCCGTGTCTGAAGAGCCTGGTGCGGCCCGGCAGGGTGCGTCACTTCCCCGCAGTGCTATTCTGCTGCTGCTGCTCGGCCAGCGCTTGCTGGAGGCGCATCCGCTTCCGGGAGTAGTGCTGCCAGTGCAGGATCTGCTGCTCGTCAATGAACTTGGCACACTGAGCATTCACCAGCTCCTTGCGAAAGTGTTCGTACTGGAGCAGCTCTAACATGTGCAGACACTGGGGGTACCTGGGTTAGGGTTACAAGTTAGTCATCAACATGATTTAGGTCAGTAGCACCAAGCTGCAATCCACTCACTCACTCAAAAACCATCCGGTAGCCTACCATCTCTAGAACGTTAACTCGGTTCAGTTTGGTAGTACGGGGTTCTGTGTTTCCTGCTTCTGCAGAAAAGCCGGTCATCCAAAGTCAGCAGGAAGCAACATTTTCAAAAGTGAAAAAACTTAAGTTCAGAGAGATTAAATAACCTGCCCAAGACCACACAGTAACTGGTAAGTAGAGTCAAACTCTGGGGGCAAACCATGCTATTTTAGTGGTGTGAGGAACATGAACACTTTTTAACTTTAGAAATTATCTGTTTAACTGATAACTACTGGTTTTCCATCAATAGTGATAAAGACAACTTTTATTTAAAACTGAGTCCGTTTTACAAAGAACTATGCACGATACTGTGTTCTAGTCTTCCACAAGGACTTACTTCACATATACTGTAAGATTGCGCAACCGTGTCAGTAAATACACTGTAAAGAGAGCCAAGCTTCCAACTATCCAAAAAGGAGTTACAAGGAAGGGGGGAGGCTAGAATGGACTGTGTTATGGAACTACAATTGAAAACATCAGCATGAACCCCTGGCTTTTCACATAGAGACACAGAAACAGACAAGGATTAGAAGTAGACACAGTACACACACACACACACACACACACACACACACACACACACACACACACACACACACACCCCTTCTTGGCTGTGCAGAGAGGGCCTAGAAGAAATGACTGTGGTACCAACAAGCACACTCAGCGCCCAGATCATGGATTTTCAATAGCACTTTCTAGAGCTCCTCGGGGGAAATGGTTGACTGCAGGGTTAAAGTACAAGCTGAGCTGGGAACATCAGATAATGGCAGAAAGTAAAAGTGCTCAAAAAAACTATGGGGTATGTCCCAAGTACTCAGGAGCCAATCTGAAGGGGCTCCTAATGGCCACATCTGGAATCGTTAGAGCAAGAAAACACATAATCATAATCCAGAAAACAAAAGTAAGAATCCAAGAGTCCATGCTGATGTAACTCTTGTAAATGAATAAATAGGGAATAAAAGAATGTTTCTTCCTTACACCTAAATTACAATAAATGTAGAAAGAACGCTAGAAAATCACAGTAAAAATTGTTTCAGGCAGGTATCAATAGATGCTAAAATTAGTGGGTGAAAGTATGATATGAAACAAAGTATATTGTCTCAAAGTATTTCCTCACAAGATACTTATTAAATACAAAGGAAACCTGGTAACTTGATAGGGAGAAACCTTGCAGCCACACCTCAACCAAGTGATCAAAACTAGTATCACCAGTAGTAGGTCAAACTGACTACTACTGATGGGATATACCAAGAAGCCTACAATATCACTTCTGGGTCACAGTCATGGGGGGGGGGAGCATCAAGAAACTCAGATTAAAGACTAAGAAGACACAAAGGCAAAACGTAGCATAGTGGCCTAGACTGGATACTGTCCCAGACACAGGACATTAATGAGCCAGGGGACAAAATCAGAATGAGGTCTGTAGACTAGGTAATACATTAATGTTCATGTTCCCAGGAAGATGGGAACATTTACAATACCTGCGTGAAGAATATATAGGAATTCTCTTTATTTTTCCAGCTTTTTTTTTTCTTTTTTTAATTGTCAGAGACAGAAACAGCACAGGCAGAGGGAGAAGCAGGCTCCCTACTGAGCAGGGTGCCTGATGCGGGACTCGATCCCAGGACCCCGGGATCATGACCTGAGCCGAAGGCAGATGCTTAACCAACTGAGCCACCCAGGCGTCCCTTTTCCAGCTATTTTCTAAGTGACATTATTTCAAATAGAAAAGGCATGAAATCTAAGTGAATTCATTAAAAACCTTCTATAGAGAGCACAGAGAGCCAAAACTGTGAAGTATACAAATGGCTAAAATATGAAAACAGGATGGGCTCATGACTCACTTTTTTTTTTTATTAAAGATTTCTTATTTATTTGACAGAGAGAGACACAGCGGCGAGAGAGGGAACACAAGCGGGGGGAGTGGGAGAGGGAGAAGCAGGCTTCCCGCCGAGCAGGGAGCCCGATGTGGGACTCGATCCCAGGACCCTGGGACCATGACCTGAGCCGAAGGCAGACGCCCAACGACTGAGCCACCCAGGCGCCCCTCATGACTCACTTCTTAAATGCAGAGTGTGACTTAGTAGGTCCGGGTGGGGCCTGAGCCCTGCATTTCTAAACGAGCTCCCCAGTGACAGCAAGGATGCTGACCTGAGGACCTCACTGCATAGCAGGGCCCGATACCAATGCCGTCCCTCCAAGATAATAAAGGCGCACTATCTACACTCCAAAGATAAGAGTTGCTTGTAGCTATTGGGAGCTACGCCTCAAATGCCCTGCTCACACCTGACCTGGCTCTTCCCTTTCCATGCAGGCACTGGTAGTTAAAAAGACCTGGGTTTGAGGGGCACCGGGGTGGCTCAGTCGATTAAGCATCCGACTCATTTTGGCTCAGGTGGTCTCAGGGTCGGGGGACGGAGCCCTGTGTTGGCCTCCACGCTGGGCATGGAGTCTGCTTAAGATTCTCTCTCCCCCTCTGCCCATTTCTCCCCCGCTCCTCTCTTAAAACAAACAAACAAAAACACCCGGGTTTGAATACCAGCTCTGCCACTCAACAGCTGGGGGCCTTTGTACAAGGTACTCAGCCTCTCTCGGGTTTAGCTTCCTCGTCTGTAAACTAATGTGACAACCAAGAGAATGGTCTCAAGTGGCATTGAGTCAATAAACGGAATTTAGACACGCAGTGATCATTTCTCAAACTTGGAAAAGACAATGCTCAGAGTACATTAAATGACAGAATAAGAATTGATAAATATTTTGATCAGCTACAATTACAGCATTAACCAACAAGAGCAAATAAAAGAAATACAAAAGGAAAGTTCTACATTTAAATTTTTAAAAAGTAAAACATAAATGGAGAACTCCGTTAACAGCACTGATGAAGAACTGAAGGGTTCAAGTGGACATAAAATTCTCAGTAAGTCAGCAATGTGCATCCTTGCCCCTTCTCCCCCAACAAAAAGGTAACATAAACTCAAGTTACACTTACCGAAGGGTAATGCCCACATGAAGAAAAGAAATGTATCTGCTCCAGCACACCCTGACCACATCTGAAGGCCTGTGTTTAGCTCCTGGCTGAACAGTGGAAGGCACAATTGCAAAACATCCAAAGAAGGGCACCCGAGAAGTGGCCGAAGGGGGCTGAGAAGAGCAGATAGAAGCAGCCCCCTACAGGTGCGGGTGCTGGCTCCTGCTGGAGCAGATGTCTGCGCGCCGTGGCTGCCCCTCAGACCAGGCAGGCACCAACTTGGAAGCACAAGGACCTGCAGTTCTCGGCTTTTCCAGAGTTCGGATCATTGTGAGAGACTTCCCAATCTTTCAGTGGTGGCGACTACTACACAAACAAACCCTGTACAGACTGAATGTCCACAGGGGTTAACCTGCAACCTCTCCTGAATGGGAACATCGGAAGGGCAGTTGCCTCCAGAGGGCACAGACTGGTTCCAGATTAATTCAGGGACAAAACCGGAAACATGGGTTGAAGCTACACCGGGATATATTATGTCCCAAAATAAGGACAAACTTTCCAGCATCCAGCTAATGGTGGACTCGGGCTGTCCCTGAATAGAGCAACAGGTGCTCACTTGGTCCGCTCCAGAGTGCAGACGGCCAACCCAGCAAGGCTGTGGGGGAGATGTCTGACTGAGCCTGTGGCTCCGTGTCCACACAGTTGCCAAGTCCACACACACACACGACACCTAATAAAAAGTCTTTTCTCTGGATTATTAAATGAGTAAGTGACTGTTTATAAAGGACGAGTAGGGGTGCAAAGGGTCCTGCAGGCAGAAGGGTGTGGGTTTTGTGAATCAGTTGACACAGATCAAAAATGTGGCTTGAATAAAGGACAAGTTTGAATCAGTTTCCTATCAAACATGGTTTAAAAAAAAAAAGACAAGAAGTTTCACTATTGCTTTCTGACTACCTACTTAAGACAAAGAAGAGCTGAGAGTTCAAGGTTTAAATAAGTACAGTGCTTGGCACACAGGAGGCCTTAAAAACAGCAGCTACAGACATACTGGTTTGGTTTTTTTGATTTTCTGTTTACAAATTAAAGGTTTGTGGCAACTCTTCATCGAGCAAGTCTACAGGCACCATTTTTCCAACCACACTTGCTCACTTCATGTCTCTGTGTCACATTTTGATAATTCTCACATTTCAAACTTTTTATTATTATCGTATTTGTTATGGTGATCTATGACCATGACTCCCTAAAAGCTCAGACTATGGTTTAGCATTTTTTAACAGTATTTTTTAATTGAGGCATGTACCCTTTTTTTGACTTAATACTATTGTACACTTAATAGCCTGCAGTATAGTGTTAACATAACTTTTAAATGCACTGGAGAACCAAAAAACTCATTTGGCTCAATTTATTGCGATATTCACCTTATTGCAGTGGTCGGAAGCAAACCCACAATATCTGAGGCATGCCTGTATTAAGAGTCAGGTAAGGTCACTTCCTCCAGAAAAATCTTCCTTGTGAGTACCCCATGTTCTTTAATTTTCAGCCTTAGGCAATACCACTGCACCTATAGATTGTGGGTTCGTAAGGGTCAGAAACCCAGTGAAATAAAGTAGTTAAGTAATTGGCCTTTGTGTTTCAAACCAAGCAGCTATTTTGTTTATGCTAAGCCTTGTACATGGTAGCCCCAGCCACACACATTTTAAGATAAAGTCAAAAAACAGAGCCAGATCATACAGGGCTTTAGTCCAAGAAAAGAGAGAGGCCTTTGTTCTGCATGCAATGGGAAGCCACTGAAAGGTTCTAAGCAAGAAAGGGTCATGTCATAATTCACACTTTTGAAAGATCAAGTTGGCTTCTGTGTAGAAAACTGTTCTGCTTGGTCTGGCTTGGGGGAGGGTGGACCCAGGAGGAGGGAAAGAGCAGAAACAGGGATAACCAGGGAGTGGGCACCGCAATAATCCAAGTTGCAGGTGAGAACGTCTTGTATTAAGGTGGAGGCAACTGAAAGAAGTGGAGAGATTCAAAATATATTTTTTCCAACACAAAACGAGAAAATCTGTGAAATAACATGTTTTGGAATATAATAAACTATACATATATTTAGGACTATAAAAATTAAACTTACTTTAGATACTTGGCATATTCTGGTTCTTTCCAGTAAAGCAAGTACTTAAGATAATTAACAAAAGCTTTGTCTTTGAAGTAACCTCTTTGGGCAAGAACTGAAAGGCATAAAAAAAAAAAAAAATCTGTAGAGCAAACCAATCTTCGGACTACTGATTTGTGACTCCTAACATAAAGCATCTGCTTAGATAACTTCCCCACCCCCGACACACACTGAATTCACAACATAAGCCCCAGTTTGTCCAACAGACACACATTCCCGTGTTCGTGTGGCAGTAACTTCACTGGACTGAGTATATGTAAAAATAGGTATTAGGAATCGCAATTCTTCCGTCAGAGATCACTAAAAGCTACCCAATTCAATAAAGTGCTCAACAACTTACAGTTAAGGTAATTGGGGTTGGCTAAGCACTGCACAAATTCCAGCTCCAACTGAAACCGAAGTCGATTTCCAGCATCATCTAGGAGGGAAGACAGCAAAAATCACCCAAAATAAAGGTCACCATGTATAATCCTGGTTTGTAGGAAGAAAACGGCAGTAGGGACTTGAGTTTGCCGAGGCGTATTTGTGCGTAAGTTCGGGCCCGGGAGGGTGTTCCTAAGCTGGGAGTGGGAGCAGATAACCCGTCCCTGCACGCCCAGGGAAAGCAGAGCCCTGACTCACGAGACCGCGTTAGAAGCTCCTCTAAAGAGAAGTCGTCAAAGGACACAGGTGCACCCACAGGGCGGGACAGTCACCCCTGGGAGCCCCCGCCGAGGGTCTCCCGAGCGTGACCAATGCGGGAAGGCTGTAAGAACCGCGCCTTCCTGCGCCGCCACAACTGAGCGCTACGTCCACCAGGAAAACGCCTAGAAGGCAAGGTGCGCAAGGGTCGCCCGCGCGCGCGCCTGTGCAGGAACCGTCACAGGCACAGCAGCGCACGGTCTGGCCCGTCTCAAACCTAAGCAGGCTCCCCCGGGACGCCGAAAACCAGCCAGGAGGAGGCGGGCCAGGATCGCGCCCTCCCGCTGGGGCCTGGCCGGGCGGCCGGGGACCTGGGGTTCGGGGGGACCTGGGGTTCGGGAGGTCGGGGGAGCGGGGGTCAGGAGGCCGGGGCCGGGCGGCCGGGGACCTGGGGTTCGGGAGGTCGGGGTGGCGGGGGTCAGGAGGCCGGGGCCGGGCGGCGGGGGACCTGGGGTTCGGGAGGTCGGGGGGGCGGGGCCGGGCGGCCGGGGACCTGGGGTTCGGGAGGCCGGGAGGGGTCGGCGTCTGCGCGGCAGGTGAGGAGGAGGGAGCCGCGGGCAGGAGGCCCGGGGAAGCGGGAGGAGGTATCTGGCCCGGGGTAGCTGTGTTTGCGAGGGCTCCGGGCGCTCCGTACCTGTCTCCATAGCGACGGCCGCAGCCATCCCGAGCAATAGGCGCTGAGCCGCCACCAGCCCAACTAGCAACCGCCCGCAAGTTCCGGAAGCCGCGGCCCCTCTTCCTGTCGCGGGGCACTGTGGGATGCGGGGCGGGGCGGGCCCGCTCAGGCCCCGCCCACCGGCCCCGCGCAGACTCCCAAGAGGCGAGAGGCGGAGCTGGGCGCCCCGAGGGCCCGAGGGTCAGAAAGCCTGCGTGTTGACCCGGCCCCCGGCCCCCGGCCCCCGGCCCCGCAGGCCCACCGTGCGCCTCCTCCACCCTGGTGCCTGCGGAGACGGAACCGGGGTGGCGTCCCTCCTTACCCTGTGACGTAGCCTCGGGGGTCCCGAGCGCCTCGGGGAGGGCCTGCAGCGCGGACACGCCGCCCTGCTGGGGGTGCTCTCCGTCGGGGGGCCAGCCCCCCGCGGCGCTCAGAGAGCGCGCCCCCCGCCCGGGGGCACCCCCGCGGCCCGGGCGCGGCCGGTCGGCGCCCCCCCAACGTTGGCCCGGGCGCAGGTGCGCCGACCCGCCGGCCGCGGGGTCGGGCCTCGGCCAGCACCGTCCAGCGCGCGGTGCCCGGGGCCGCCCTGCCGCTGACCCCGAGAACCGCCTTTCCTTGAAGCCAGCACTAGAGGTTTTCAGGCCCGCGATACTCCATCAGTTGAGTTGATGGATGCGGAGGCTGTTGGCCCCCAACAACCTTCCTGGCTCCAACCTTTGGGGACAGGGAACAAGCCGAAATCGTGACCCGTGGAAGGATTACACGCCGACCGAAAACGCCGAGGGGCAAGACGCAGACCATTAATTAACTAATTGGCCTTTGTGTTTCACACCAAGCAGCTCTTTTGTGTATGCTGAGCCCCGTACATGATACCCCCAGCCACAAACGTTTTAACGTTCTAATATACGTCAGGTGTAGTTAAAAGTGACGCATGAAGGTCAACGACACCCACAAAGGAGAGTAATCTTGGAAGGGAACCTGACCCCAGGTCTCAGGAGGGGGGGGAGGGGAGGACTCTGTGCCGGACACTTGGGCTGTGGACCAGGCAGACAGGGTCCCGGCTCTCCGGGGCTCACGGTCTGGTGAAGGGGCAAATGACAAATGATAGAAAGACCATTTTCTGTTGTGCTGAGCACAGGTCACGTGACAGAGAATCCAGGCGGGGGGCTCTTTACATAGAAGGGTCAGGGAAGGCCTTGCTGATCAGGGGACGTTTGACCTGAGGTGTGCGTGGGTGAACAGTGAGCCAGGCAGGGATCTAGAGTGCATGCTGGGCAGAGGGGGCAGCAGTGCAAAGGGTGGAAGCAAGCTTGGGATGTTCAAGGAACAGAAAGGAGACCAGTGTGGTCAGAGCCGCGGGAGAGAGGACCTCGGAGAAGGAGGCGGAGGCAAGTTTGTAAAGGGTCTTGGGAGCCGCAGGAAGGAGCCTGGGTTTTATAAAGTCGGTGGGAAGACACTGGAGGGTTTCCAGCAGGGGAGTGGCGTGATGCAATACCCATTTTTAGAAATACCCTGGTTTCTTTGTGCAGAATGTAGGACAGTAGTTCTGGACCAGGGACGATTTTGTCCCCCAGGGGACATTCAGCAATATCTGGAGACATTTTTGTTGCAGTTTGAGGGGTGATGGTGACAACTGGTGTCTAGTGGGTGGAGCCCAGGGATGCTGCTGGACATCTTACAATGCACAAGACAGCGCTCTTCCCCAAACAAAATGTCAGTAGCGTGAGGCCGGGCAAACCCTGATGTAGGGAGCAAGAGCGGTCTGGTAGGAGATGATCATGTGGCTCACACTAAGCGGGCAGAGGGCGAGCTAGAGACAAGACAGCAGATAGGGAGGTGTTGTGGAAGCAGAGCTGCCCTGACAGATGGCTGTGGAAGGTGAGGGAAAAGAATGGGAGAATCAAGACGGACTTGCAAGTTTGGACCTGAGCAGTTTGGTGCACGGTACTGCCATGTCCTGGGATGATGCCCATAAAATGCCCACGTGGAGCCGCTGAGCCCCAGTGGTATAAAATGAAGGGTCATCGGTTCACACATGGCACTTAAAGCCATGGGATTGTCACCTGCCAGTCTCTTTGTTTTATGCCACGTGAATGAATGTAAAATGTCCCTCAAAGAGTACCACCTGGCTAAACACCTTTTCTCCTCTCCCCCCACCCCCCCTCCCCCACACAGGGACCTGCCTAAATTTCCCTTGAACATAGTCTTCTGGTGGCCGCCAACAAGGGAGAAAGTTTGCACTAAAATGGTAGACGAATCTTGGCTTTCACTAGGGAAAGGCCTTAAGCATCCATGTCTTGGGCTTTGTTTTTTTCTGTGGGGTGGCTGGGTAGCAGCTCCTGGTTCTAGTCCCAGGTCCTCGTGGGATGGTGGAAAAACTTCTGAACTCAGCAGTGGCTCTCACCTGGGGCACTTTTGCCCCGCAGGGGACGCTTGGCAGTCTGGAGATATTTTTGTCATGGCTGTGGGGGGTGGAGGCTACTGGCATCTGGCGGGTGGAGCCCGGGGATGCCGCTGAACGTCCTCCGATGCGCAGGGCGGCCCCCCACCCCACCCTGGACAACAAAGGATTACTCAGCCCAAAATATCAGTAGTACCAAGGTTGAAAATTCTAAAGATTCTAGCAGCTTTAAAAGGTTAGAGCATGGTCCACAGGGGCGGGGCGGGGAACCCCCCACCTCCTAGCTCCATTTGCTGGGAGGGATATTTATGGGACATTTATGGGATATTTACCGCCAGAGGAAAGGCGGGCAGTCTCATCTAGAGGGTGTAAGTGAGCTTGATTCTGCGGGACCTCATGGTGAGGGGGAGTACATGCTCCAGCCAGGCACTGCACTAAATCATTACCCACGCAACTTCATTTAATTATGGGGCAGCGCCCTGGGCTGCCCCGTGCAACAGGGGCTAAGGCCAGGGGGTTGTTATAAAACCCCAGAGGCTACCGGAAGCCTTCTGACTCATAAAACTTCTGCTGTAAACTAATAATTAGGTTTTGGAATTTAGTCTCTGGTGAGCTTACTAATTCTTTTTAACATGACAGACCATGTGCATTATATCCAAACACTCTCTTAATCAGTGTTGTTGTTGTTGTTTTTAATGAACAAAGTAGTTACTTTTTTTTAACAGTGTTTCTTATTAATGCTTTTATTACAAAGGTGATAATGTGTTAAATGTAACATGAAATAATTGCAAAATGTGTAAAGGAAAATTTAATAATTTGTCATCATTCCTTTCCATCTTGTAGAAATCATTAATGTCAGCAACCTGGTGCATACCCTTCCAGACCTCTCTGCATCCCCTGCTTCTGTTCCCCTTTCTCGTCGCACCTTGAAGACTGGTTCGAAGGTTACTGTGGAAAATCCAAAGGCTTGCTTTCTAGAAGACGGTTGGTTCTTTTGAAAGGATGTGGGCTTCTGGTGGCTTCTTTCTGTTTGTCACACTCGTTCCAGAAGAAGGTTTGTCCCCAGTGTCATTTATCCTTGTTTCAAAGTTGAAATCCAGAGAGGCATACACAGAGCAAGAAAGTATCAAAAAAAAAGGAGTCATGAAGTAAAAGAATGTCACGAGACATTTGTCACATATACGGCTTGACAGATCCGATTCCACAGCTTTGGAATGACCCCGTGTGTTAAAGAAGTTTCCATCTGTGACGTGGCATCTAAGGCTGAGCCCAGCATGTGGACAAGAGAGCAAAGTGCAACGCATCCCCTGCGGAGAAAGCCTTTAATGGCTCCATCCGCTAATCCCTTAGATTTATCGAGCTGGGTAATAGCCGTGACTTGCCTTCAGTTCTTGCCAACCAGGTTAGTTTGGAACTAAAGATGTGTACAAGTCAGCACCTGTCATCCTCATAATTCATCTATTTATATAAAAGCCGAGAGCAGCTTTCAAAATTCAGCATATGTGTATTGCTGTCAGCTGTGTTGAAAACACTTGAGAGGAAAGAGTGCCTTTCATAGAATACTCTTTCCCAGATCACACAAGCCACGGGAGGAAGCCGCGAGGCTCCCAGCTCAAGCCCTCATGTAGATCCCCCCGGGGTTCCTGGCACTCTCAGGGTGGCTGGCCCAAACGCCTGCCCTGGAGACTGGACCCAGCTTCTAGGGACCTCCTCATGCTGCAGCCTGGAGAAGGAGTTCACTGCTTAAAAACATTTTTGACAGGGTTGGGGTGCCTGGGTGGCTCAGTCGGTTAGGCATCGACTCTTGATTTCGGCTTGGGTGGTCTGAGGGTTGTGCGATCGAGCCCCGTGTCCGCTGTACGCTGGGTGTGGACCCTGCTTAAGATTCTCTCTCTCCCTCTCTAAAAAATACCATCACAGTTGATCTTCACGGTATAGATGGAAAAACTAAAGCCCACAGAAGCCAAAAATAGTTTGGCCAGGAGCAGAGGTTCTGTCGGGTGCTGCTCACTGCCTCCCAGAACGGTTTCTTTTGAGAGCCAAGTAAAGGCGAGCATGGTGTCCCTACGTTTAACTTACAGGGGGCACCGTGGACAACACCAAAAACAGAAAGAGAAGAGAGGCAGCAGTAACACTTACATGGAGTTCTACAGAGCACCCTCATCACCGGGAGATGCCGAAAACATCTCATTATGGTTTCAAAGCTGTTCTTAGGTACACACACGTCATCATGTCTTCTTGATAAATGGGCCCTTTATCATTATGGGATGACCATCCTCCCCCCACCCCCGGCAATATTCTCTGCTCTGGAATCTATTTTATTTGATGTTGACCCAGCTGCCCAGCTTTCTCTTGAACATCGTTTGGAAGGTGCATCTTTTCCACGCCCTCACTTTCCACCCATTTGCCACTTGGTATTTAAGGCGGACTTGCTGTATTGTGTGTGTAGTTGGATCTTGGGTTTT
The DNA here is from genome assembly GCF_003265705.2 of Callorhinus ursinus. Lineage (NCBI taxonomy): Eukaryota > Metazoa > Chordata > Mammalia > Carnivora > Otariidae > Callorhinus > Callorhinus ursinus. The sequence goes on along the minus strand of NW_027397105.1, from coordinate 600,047 downwards.
TCTAACGTAATCATTTCTGCCTCTTAATCGAGTTGTTTAGACAGTTTGCATTTTCTGTAATGACTGACAGGGTTGGGTCGAAATCTACCATCTACCATCCTTTGTTGGCTCACTTACTCTCTTTGCCGTTGAGTACGTTTTAAAGAAATGTAAGTGACAACTCCGGAGGGTTCTTCATATTTACCCCCAACATCCTCAGGGTTGGCGGGTGGCGCACCCCATTCCTTTGTGCAGACGCGGATCCCCATCTGCTCGCACTTCCTTCCTTCTCCCCAGAGCCCTTCCTCCGTGGTTCCCTCCAGTGCTGGTTTGCTGGTGACGAATTCTTTCCGTTTTTTTACCTTCAATAAAGTTTGAGTTTGTCCTCATGTTTGAAATGTATTTTTTTTTCTGCGCAAAGAATTCTTTTCTTTTTCTCTCAGTATTTTAAGAGTGTTATTTCACTGCCTCTGATTTGCATTTTCTCCAGCAGGAAAGCTGCTCAGCCCTGATCTTTGCCCCTCTGCACAAACATTTCCTCCTGTATTTATCATTCGTTTTAGGCCACTGGATTATGACCTGCCTGGTGAACTGTCTTCCTGTTTCTCATCCTTGGGGTTCATTGCATGTTTGGGATCTGTGATTTTATCGTTTTCACCAAGCCTGGACTTTTTTTTTTTTTTTTTGACTCTTATTCCTTGAAATATTTTTTCCGTTTAAAAATGTCCCAGTGAATTGATATGAACAAAAAATAATCCAATTCCAGGGCGCCCTGGGTGGCTCAGTCGGTGAAGCATCTGCCTTCAGCTCAGGTCATGATCCCAGGGTCCTGGGATCGAGTCCTGAATCGGGCTCCCTGCTCAGCGCGGCGTCTGCTTCTCCTTGTGCCCCTCCCTGCCCTCCACGCTTGTGCTCTCTCTCTCTCTCTCTCTCTCTCTCTGTGAAATAAATAAATAAAATCTTAAAAGAAATAATCCGATTCCATCACCAGTTGGCCTTGGATGTGGCCCAATGTCTGAACGGGGTATGGTACACACTGGCTGAAGTTTGGGACACGAGGGAGCTCATTTAGCACACTAAGTGAATGTTTTCTGAACTCCAGAAGAAAAGCTGAGGCTGTGACATCAGTTTCGAGGATTATAATCAGCATTTTTCTAACGAAATAAATACAGAAAAATGTAGAACACACCAGAGTGCTGACACATAGAACAGGTAAGAAACGCCGTATGAAACTTTCGTGTGCTGTCACAGCGTAAAACATATTCAGACTGGGAGTCACCGTGGGGATGGCTGGAGGGGGGTGGGTGTCTGAGGTCTCCTCCTGCTAGGGCGCCCCTAGGAGTCCACGGCCCGCTGTAAGTCTGTGCCATGACAGACAGTGGACAGCAGAGGTCAGACAGTCCCCGCACAGCAGCTAAGGCTGATCCACAGCTGCGGAGCCGCAGGTGGCCTCAGGCCAGGCCTGATGTCACAGTGGCTCACTGAAAATCCAGCTGGCTTGCCTTGGGCTGACCCCTTCCTGAGGGACCGAGACCTCCCCGGCATAGGTCCTCCAGCAGGACGCCCTCCGGGGGCCGTGGCGCAGCACCACACTGGACTCTAGCCTTGGGACTTCAGAACCCCCTGGTCTAGTTGCTCTCAGATGTAGGTTGGGGCCCTCGCCACGTTCATCTCGGAAAATCAAAGCATCTTCTTGGGCCCCGCCCACACTGGTTTAGGGCGGATTCCCATGTTTCTTATTGCCTTCCAGAAGAAGCTGGGATACCTATGGGGCTGGACACAGGGGGCAGGTCAGGACATGGGGGCAGGGAGAGGTTAAGTGACTTCCCCGGCGTGCTGGCTAGGAAGGAGCCGAGCTGGGATTCGGAGCCTGGCCGGCTGCAGAGCGTGTGCCCTCGGCCGCCGGACTCCGCAGGTACCAGAGGAAGAGGCGGCGACGGCCCCACGGGTCGTGTGTATTTTGCTGGATAGTGCGGGTGCCGTATGTCCAGGAGAAGCCCCCGGGGCCGTCGGGAGGGCAGAAGCGCTGCTTCCTTCTGCTGCTAGAAGGGCTGTCTGTCCTGGCCAGAGGAAGCCCAAGAGCAGAGCTGGAAGCTGAGGGTGAAGCCCAAGAGCAGAGCTGGAAGCTGAGGGTGAAGCCCAAGAGCAGAGCTGGAAGCTGAGGGTGAAAAGCTACCAGGTGCGTGCGGGCTTGAAAGAAGGAAGCACTTGTAAAGTTTGTTATAAGATCAACAGACGAAGAAAGCCGGCTCCATTGAAATCCCAACACCGAGCCACCACGTCTGCATCAGATTGCCAAGGAAGACCTGCCTCACGGTTGGGCCAGCCCGCGATGGGCTAGGCTGCCTGCCTGGCCTCCTCACGGTGGGGAGCGCCTCCTTGCAAAGCGCGGACCCACGGACCGACGAGGCTGGACCGGCCCTGGGGAAGAGACTCCTGCTGGCCAGGAGGGCCCGGGGCTTGAGGATGAGAAGACGCGGCGCGTGTCGGCCCGCTCCCTCTCCCCCCGCTCCCTCCCCTAGGTCCACAAAGATGCCCCGTCTCTCTGGGGGCATCTGCCCATCCCAGCTCCCTGCTGAACTGCCCAGGCCTGAGGTCCTCGCTGCCGGCAGCCTGGCCGCTCCGTGCTCCCCAGAGCTCTCCCTGCTGCCCCCCTGCCAGACCCAGAGGCTGCCCACAGCCCAGCCTCCCTGACCAGTCCATGGCATCTGACACCCAGGGCCATGCGCCCCCCAGACATTCCTCTTCTGGTCCCCTCCGACCGTGTCCTGTGCCACCCCAGCCCCAGATGTCAGGTCCCCAGAACTCCTTCCTCATTGTGCTCTCTACCCCACGCCCTGCGGCCCCGCCACACCCTGGAGGAACCCTATGAGGGGACGGGCACAGGGCTCGGTAGAACCAGGGAGCCTTCTCGGCCCCGTGTTTGTGCGGGTGGCGCACCAGGTATGGCCTGCCCCTCCCTTGTCGTCGTCGGACCCAGCAGGCTCTGCTGGACGAGGCTGCGGCCTGGCGCCTCAGGTGTGCGGGGCCCGGGTCCAGCCCTGAGACCTTGCACCGGAGGCCGGAGCCTGGCTGAGCCTAGGGAGATGCTGTAGCCCCCGAGCCAGGAGCCAGCACCACGACTGGGGGGGCGGCCCCCACCACCCCTGCGCCGCGTCCCCGCCCCCGGCCCCACCTCGGGCTCCCACCTCGTTGGCCTCCAGGCTCACTCCTGCCCGGGCACCTGGGCACCTTCCACAGACCCCGCCTGGGGCCGTCCTCCCCAGAGTTTTCAGTGATCTGCCTCTTGCCATCATTCAGGCGTCAAAGTGGATATTGCTCTTACGGACTAAACCCCCCTTGCCCCCCACCTCCGACATCCTTATCCCCTAACCCTTATTATGTATTTGTCCGCGGCCCTTAGCACAGTGGGACTGATTTTGTTCGTTGCTTGCGCGTTGTCTGTGTGTCTGTGCTCCGCGCTGGGAGAGCGAGAACCCTGACTTGTTCGTCGCGCCTTTCCCCAGACACCCATAGCGGTGCTAACACAGAGCGGGCACGCAGCCGTGTCTGCGATGTGAATGAGCGAATGCGCGAATGAATGAATCGTCAGGATGGATTTCAGGACCCTGCGCTCCGTGTCAGCCCGCACAGGATGGGCTGGTGCTGAGCAGGGGCGTCTGCCAGCTCCCGCGGGGGAGGCTGGGCCAGGCCTCAGCGGCCCCTGGCTCTCTGACGCTCCTTCTCCCACGTGACACACCGCCTGTCCCCAAGGCCCTGCTGCATTTCCACCGCCCCAGGAGCCCTGCCCAGGCCGCCCCGCCCCCGAGCCCGCCTCCTGGGTGTTCCCACGCCCCACGGCTGCCACCTCCCCTGACAGACCCCTGCGGCTGCCCCCATGTCTCCCGTGAGACGGAATGCACATCAAGGGCAGAGAACACCATAAAGCCCCTTTGTGTCCTGTGAGCAGGCATGGACCGAACGAACAAGGTTCGGTTTGTCCGGACATCGGCTCTGTCACCCTGTGTTCTTGGCCCCCGGAAGGCAGGGCATGAGCGGGGCAGGCGTGAGGGGAGCAGCTTCTCCAGAGCATGGGCACAGTAGGGAAGGGCACACAGACTCGGAATAAAGACAGAACTGTTGGAGGATACGGGTTCATTCATGCCCCTCCGGCTCCCCACGGGGTCCCCACGCGGCGCCAGGACCCAGGGAAGACAGGGCTGCAGGATTCAGTGCCCACTGTGGGGGGTGGGCCACGAGGGGGGCCCCCCGTCCTTCCTCCCCTCGCGTTCAGTCCGTGATGAATTGCCTCCGCCCTGTAACGCTCCAGCCGCGAGTCCAGACTTGCAGCAGATGGCTGCACTTGGAAACTGCAAGACACTGCAGAGCCTTCAAAATCACTTTATCCCCTTTCTTAACCCAGGACCCAGCTCCACTGTGTCTGCTCCGGTTTGGCTTCCAGAGGTGTGATGTTGGAATGACTCGGCGGGCATCACCCGGCCTCTCTGGGGCCCCCAGCGTGGGCTGGCCAGGTGGGCAGGCGCTTCCCCACCAGGCTGAGGTCTGCGGCTTAGGCTCCTTGGTTAGAGCGCTCCAGACAGGGAGCGGCAGGGCAGATCCCCCGGGAAGACTGTCTGTATGGCCAGCAGGGCGTCTGGGACCAGGGTTCACGGGCAAGGGTGGGGCCATGCAAACATCCCGGCAGCTGCTTTAGGTAATTATTAATTTTCATATGGAGATAGTTTTATTTTCTACTTGTTTGCACATATTGCAAGGATCCCTAAATGGGATTATACAGTCTTCACAGTCCCTGTGGAAAAAAAAAAAAATATATATATATATATATCCATGGCAGGCACACCGTAGCACTTTGGACGTAAGGGGTCACACGGCACCCATCATCTTTTACGCACAAATCTGTCACGTCTCCATTGAGTTCTTGACTTCCGATGCATTCCCAGCGGTGGAATTACTGCGAAAAAAGGGACAAACATTTTAACAGCTCTGGAGCCGTATTGCTCAGTTTCTTCCCTAAAAGGTTGTGCTAATTGACGGGACCCCTGGCAATGTGTTTAAGGGTGAGACATTATCATTTCCTCAGCATGTGCTAATTTAGGAGGTGCAAACGGCTCGCCAGGCTGCTCTCCCATGCACTTCCCCGTTACAGTGGGGTATCCGCGGCTGGCCTGCTCTCTGTCACCCACTCCTGGCAGGGACTTCTTCCGTGTGCCAGGCACTGGGTCTGTCTCTCCCGCTGCACCAGCTGGCCTTTCAGCTTCCGAATCCTCTCTGTCTGCAGTGCCCAACAGGGCAGGCACATGGCTGGTTCACGGAAGTCCTGCACACACCAGCCCTGCTACCGGCTAGACCCGGACACTGGCCCTGGCCTCTGCAGACTCCCTCCCCATCTCATCTCTGCAGGTGGCCTCATCTGCTCTGACCTCCCGAGAAGTGGCTGGGAGTGACCCGGCTGCCCCTCAGGGACCCTCGCCACGGCTCGCCAGATGGGCCCGCGTGTCCTGGCAGCTGGGGATGTGTGGTCTAACGGAGCCAGTGAGTGGGGTCCCCAGAGCCCAGAGGTGTGGACAGCAGAGGGGCCCCCAGCTGGTCTTCCTGCTCCAGTGAGCCCCTTGCCTAAAGCAGTAGGAGAACTCAGCTCTCAGGCAGAGAGCCCGCTTGGCCCCGGCTGGACCGGGGGTCACTGGTGCTCCGTATGCGGGGGGTGGGGGGGGGGCGGGACGGAGCAGGGCTGGTGGCTGCCCCACTTGCACGGTCACTGACGGTCTTGGGGAGATTTCAGAAAGACAGGTGATCTCCACGGACACATTTGGTGAAGCCCCACGGTGGGCAAATCTCTGATTCCGGGCACTGGACCCGTCGCTGCTGGTCGCCAGGGCAAGGAGCCTTGGGAGCCCCGGTCCCTGGGGTCACCTCGCAGACCCCATGGATGGCCCTTTAAGAGCCAGATGACAACGCAGACGGCAAGTCCTACCCTCTAATTGTACGTAATACTTTTAACGCCCGGTCTTTTAAGGTTATTATTAAACTTGATACAAAATATTGGAAACTACAGGAAGCAATAGAACTGAAATTCAATCCTACAGATTCGCCAGTGATCACCGCTATTATATGTCCACACACACTCTCCCTCCTCCTCATGACCACCGACAGCCGCGCGGGAGCTGAGCCCACGCATCCGGCAGCTGCCCGGGCTCGCACGCCGCCTGGCAGGGGTGGGGCCGGGCGCTGAGCCCACGCCTGCTCCGACCACGCGAGCGGCTGTGGGCTGTGGGCCGTGGGCAGTAGGGAACAGCAGGGGTCTGGGGAGGCCTCCCTCACTGAGCAAGGGCCGTTTTTATGTGCTACACGTCAGGCCAAGCCGGCGCCAACTGCCCAAGACCCCACTTCCAATCTAGCAAATAAGAGAGAGGACAGTATGGATTACGTTATATTTAAAACAAGCCCACACAATGCCTGTAATTTTTCATTCTGACTCCGTGATTATAGCCCGGGACCGGCTGGATCATAGTCATCCGCACACCGACCTGCCGTTGGGACACATCGAATTAAAGGCTTTGCTGCTCCTCAGGCTTCTATTTTGAACGCCAAGCCCTGGCAGGTAACGGGCCTTTCACGGGGCCAGTCTTGCTGCAGCTTCTTCCAGGCAGCCTGCACGAAGGCCAGGTCAGCACCGGCTTTGGGGAAGACCCCCAATGCTCGTGAGCCACTGGGCCCGAGCCAGGGCCCTGGAGAGCTGAGCGGGGCACTGCCGCCCTCGGTCAAGCTGATCCTCTGCCCTCTCGAAGGTTCCTGAAAGCTGCTATACCTCCAGCCCTGACCGGGGTCCCAGGGTCAGAGAGGACCGTGGTCACAGACAGGCTGGCATCGCCTAGAGGGGCCCCATTCAGAAAAGAGGAGAAAAAACGCAAAGGAGCGCTAAGGAACCAGGTTTACACACACAACCCCTGGGACTCCCAGGGGGCTGCACCCTCCCCGTCCCGGGACCCACCCGGGGAGCACCACGTGTCAGCCCCACAAAGACACCTCCGATGGAGCAAGAGTGGGAGCGGGGCCCTGCTCGCAGACCTGCAGCTGCATCCCCCCTCCCTCCGCGTGGCCCCCCAACCGTCTGCGTCCCGGTCGCTCTGCAGGAGACAGAATAGCTCCCGTTGGTCAACTGAAGGACTGGCCCTGCGCGTGCACACCTTGTCCGCTCGCATCTCCTGGCCAGGTAGGAGCAACGAGTTATCATAAGAAGGCAGACACAAGGCAGGGGAGCCCAGAGAGACACGTGAGGCTCCGGTGTGAAGGAGTGGGCACTGGAAGCCGGTTGTCCGAGCGCCCCCACCCCCAGCTGACCACACCGCTCATCCACAGGCAGCTGGCCTGAAACCACCCCTCCCCCTCCTGGCTGCCACTCGGGGGTCCCATGGCCAGGGCAGCTCGCAGGCACATGGGCCTAAGCCCAATGCCGCACCTGTCCTCCACACACCTGTCCTGCAGCACACAGCTCGCCTCGCCTCCGCCAAGCCCCAGGACAAGCCAGCCGATGCGTGGACGGCTCTCTTCTCCCGCCCTGGACCCGTCTTGCACACACTCCTATTTTAACGTCAGCCCTTCTCATGGTTCACGTGACTGACCTGCCAGAATTCTCAGGGCAGGGTCTGCTTCTGTCTCTTTATCACTGGTTTGACATCTGGCACATAGCAGGTGCTTACTGTTTGTGGAAGGAAGGGAGGAAGGAAGGAAGGGAGAGGAAGGAAGGAAGGAGGGAGGGAAGGAAGGGAGGAAGGAAGAGAGAGAGGGAAGGAGGAAGGGAGGGAGGGAGGAAGGAAGGGAGGAAGGAAGGAAGAGAGAGGAAGGAAGGAAGGAAGGAAGAGAGAGGGAGGAAGGAAGAGAGAGGAAGGAAGGAAGGAAGGAAGGAAGGGAGAGAGAGGAAGGAAGGAAGGAAGGAAGGAAGAGAGAGGAAGGAAGGGAGGAAGAGAGAGGAAGGAAGGAAGGAAGGGAGAGAAAGGAAGGAAGGAAGGAAGGGAGAGAGGGAAGGAGGGAGGGAGGAAAGGAGGGAGGGAGGAAGGAAGGAAGGGGAAGGAAGGAAGGAAGGAAGGAAGGAAGGAAGGAAGAGAGGAAGGAAGGAAGGAAGGAAGGAAGGAAGGAAGGAAGAGGAAGGAAGGAAGGGGAAGGAAGAGGAAGGAAGGAAGGAAGGAAGG
>NW_027397105.1:539660-591782 GCF_003265705.2 Callorhinus ursinus | reverse complement strand
AGGAAGGAAGGAAGGAAGGAAGGAAGGAAGGAAGGAAGGAAGGAGAAGGAAGGCAGGCAGGCAGGGAGAGAAAGAGAGAAGGAGAATCCGCGAAGTTACTCATCCTTCCAGACTGCTGATTCACGCAGACCCAGTGAACAGGGCCCCTCCCTCCCAGTCTGCGGGAGGGCTGTTTCCTTGGGCCCAGCCTGGAGGACGGCGACAGAGCCTGATTCCTCCCTGTGACCCCGTCTCTGAGGCATGGAGCAGGGGCCAGTCACTGTGGACCTGAATTGTTCCTTGCTTCGGAGAGACCCAGACTGAGGGCAGCACAACCTGAGCCAGCCAGCGGCCCGGTCACCAGGCTGAAACCACCACGGGCTGGCAGGCCACGGAGCGTTGCTAAGAATGGGCGCACTGAAATAAATCCTAACTTTAAAAAAGAAACACACCCTAAAGGTGTTCTATTTATATGAAAATCAGCTCTGTTTTTAGGTAGCTACCCTCCTGCCTCACCTCCCAAAGGTGGGCCCTGCCCTCCCACAGGTCCCCTGCACACCCCACCCCATAATCAGGGCTCTACCTGCCCTTTCCCATCCTCTCCCCTGATTGCTCCCTGGGGTTTCCCTGGATTGTAGGGTGTGAGCTTCCGGACGCCCCAGAGGCCTGTCTCCTGCCTGGCCCCAGACTCTCTCCCTGCCTTCCTCCCTCCCTTGCTCCCCCACCTGCCCTTCTAATCCCTTCTACTCCAGAGTTCTCAAAGAGCAGGCCAGAGTCTGGGCCAGGGTCCTGGGGGTGGGGGTGGGGGAGGGGCAGACCAGAGTCTGGGCCAGGGTCCTGGGGGTGGGGGTGGGGAGGGAGTCTATCTGTGACTCAGTGGCCCCTTACCTGAGCCACAGCAGAGCAGTGTGGGGGGCTGCGTGCACAGGAGCCAGGTCTCTGTTAGGCCAGCAGGACCTCCTCCCCGCTTTCAGACAACTCCAGTCCACACGGGGCAGTGAAGAGTGGGCCTTTGGAGTCAGAACCATGTCTGGGTTGGCTCCTCTGGGGACCCCCAGCCCCCTCCCCCTCCTCAGCCTCTCTCAGCCTCAGAACCCCCACTGGCCAGACGGAGACCCCGTGTGTGTGAGGGTCACACCAGGCAGCAGGCAGAGCACAGGGGTCCACTGCACTCAGGATGCGGGGTTGCGTATGCTCCCCGAGGCCCCTGGCCGTCCAGCCCTTCCACGAGCCCTCATCCCTGCACCAGCGCCTCGGCCCAGAGCGTCACGGGGGCCGAGGGTGCTCCCTGCCCCCCATGGGAGGCCTGATGGGCCCAGGGTCCCAGGGCTCCCCCCCGATCCGGGTAGCTTCCCCCGCCGCAAGCCGGGTTCTAGGAAGGGCCCGGTGGGCACTGGGCCTCCCTCCCAGCGCAGACTCGGGGCTGTGGCCAGCACCCCCCTCGCCACAGCGGTACTTCCCCGAGAGCCAGGCCCCACCGCAGGGACAGTAAGCTGAGAAGCCCTGTAGCTATAAATGTCAAGTGGCCAACCGCGGACGCCGCAGAGCCCGCCGTGGGCAGGAGGCTCCAGCCCCTGGAAGCTGGCCTCCCAGCTCTCCGTCTGCCAAGGCCGCTGGGACCCTGGAGGGAAGTCCCAGGCCCAGGGGAAGGCCCGGCTGGGGGCAGAACAGACAGGACACAGCGCAGCACTGGGTGGGCCCCTGTCAGGCCTCCCACCCCCCACCCCGGAGCATCAACTTGTCATCTTTTCAGAGCTTTGTGCTTCTGTGGGTCTTATCCCTGCCTGGGGTGGCCCCAGGTCACAGCCTCAGACCTATCTGGAGCTGCCTTGGGCATGGTCAGGGTGACCTCAGCTGGGCCTGGGGCCCGTGTGGTCCTGACTGGGTCCTCCCAGGAATAGCCAAGCAGGAGGTCCAATGATGACCCAAAACTCTCAGAACTGTGGAAAGGTCCTTGTGCCCCTCACAGGCCAGGGTCCACCCTGGGAGCAGGGGCCACCGCCCCGCTGTGGCCGTGCCTGGCCTCCCATCCACTCCCACCCTGCAGGCCTGGGCAGGTGTGCAGCACCCGGTGGGGGACAGGGTCCAGGGGAAACAGAGAAAGGGAAGGTGGAGCTCTCCTCTAACACCCCTACCCTACTGGACGGTCTGGTCTGTCCCTAGCACCAGCCCCTCTGCCAGTAGGCTAGGGAACTGGCCGAGAAAGCAGAGGTCACTCCTGGGCCTGTCCTGCCCGGCAGGGAGTCAGAGATGAGTCCCTGGGTCTCCGGAGGGGCCCCGTGCCGGCACCTGAGCAACCTCTCTTCCCTGTCCCTTGGCTGGAGGCCCTCAGGGAGGACATGGAGATGCACAGCTGGGAGGCTCTCTCTCAGCCACGTCCTCCACCCCCAGACTTGAGGGAGAGCAGGGGACAGAGGCAGCTTGGGGCTCCCAGACACAGCAAAGTCACTGGGGCCTGGCCCCGAGCCCTGGGAGGGGGTGGTGCAGCTGCCCAAGGGCACTGACCAGGAAATAAAAACCAGGCTGGACAGATGTTTACTGCAAAAAACACTCAGTGTTTCTTATTTACAGTGGACTTCACACCACACAGGAGGGCACAGAAGGACGCTCTAATGCGCGGAAAAATGCCATCTTGTGTAGAAAGAATCGTAGTCATTTCTCGTCTAATCTCGTCTATAACTCTACTCTGATCTATTCATTTATCCATGGTTTTAAGATTTTATTTATTTATCTGACACAGAGAGAGAGCACAAGCAGGGGGAGCGGCAGAGGGAGAAGGAGAAGCAGACTCCCTGCAGAGCAGGGACCCCGATGCGGGACTCAACCCCAGGACACCGGGATCAAGACCTGAACTGAAGGTTCAGCGCCCCTCATTTATCCAATTTAAAAGCAAAACTAACTATTGAATGAAAAAAAACCCGAGTCAGCCTCCGCTATGTGCCGGATGTGGTCTAGGCACAGGGGACACAGGTCAACAGTCAAAACCCCATTGCCCTCGTGAGGCTTACCCTGCTGAGGGTGGGGCAGAGACAGACGGAAGAGAGAACTTGAGCACAGAATTCTGTCATACGCTGGAAGATGAACAGAGCCCCAGGGAGTGGGGCAGGGGTGTACCCCGCAGGCTCTGGGAGCAGCACGGAGTCCGGCTGAGTCCACAGTTCCAGACACTTGGCACCGCATGGAGCCGTGGTTCATTGTCACGGTGGGGGTGGGGGTGTCGGGTTGCTCTTGGCCTCCGGTGAATAGAAGCCAAGACGCTGCTGAATACCCCACAGGGCACAGAACAGCTCCCTACAGCAAAGAATTGTTCTGGCCCCAAACACCAACAGTGCGGAGGCCAAGAAACCCTGCAGAGGGAGGGAGAGCGGTAGGAGAGATGGCCGGAGAGGTAAACGCTGACCAGGTTGTTTCTGGAACTAGAGAAGCTGATTCGGAAATTCTTATGAAAAGTTTGTGAGAATCGCTAGGGCGGGGGTGGGGGGCAGATTATGAAGGAGAATAGAGAGTAACTAGCTTCTTAGCATACACTATAAATATTCCTATGCCAAATGACTAGTTTCCTTAATATATAAAGAGCTCTTACAAATGAATAAGAAAAAGGCTTTTTAAAAAACTCTTGGAAAAAAGTGGGGAAGAGGGAATTCACCAAAAAAAGAGACACAAACGGGTTGTAAATATGTGAAAAAAATTGATGTTGCTCATTCTATGTAATTTAAGGAAATGGGATGAAAATCATGAGGTAGTATTTTTCAAGTGTCAGATTGGCAAAGATTGAGAAGTTTGATCATACACAGAGTTGCTCAGATGTGCGGGAATAAGGCCTCGTGCACAGTTTTCGGGAATAAATACTGGCCAGGCCTCTTTGGAAAGCACCTGGGGAGCATCTGTCCCAGGCTTAAGTACACACAGCCTTTCATCCAGCCCACCCTTCAGGAAAGTGCTCTCCCCACGTAGGTTCACGCAGATGTAAGGAGGGACACGTTTATTACAGTGTTAGGGAAACACTGGCAGGGACCCGGATGCCCGTCAGTAGGGGCTTGTTTCTGAGCTGGGCTCACGATGGAACACGGCGCAGCTTCCAAGAAGGCTGGGGCTTACTCCCGGCCACGCACCGGAGAGAGACCAAAAACACATGTCCACAAACAGGCTCGTGCAGAGAGCTTAACAGCTTTATTCACGATAGCCCCAAACTGGGACACCCCGAAGGTCAGACAAACCATGGCCTATTCACACCATAGAGCACCACTCCTCAACAATAACAAAGGAATGGAATATCAGAAGTGTTTTGTTCAGCAGATATGTCAGACGGGAACAAGTATGTGCATTAGGTTCCATTTGTATGAAGTTCAAGGAGCGAAAGGGGCCCGTGCCTCGGGGGAGGGACGGGGTACTGGAAAGGGGGGGAGAAGGGAACGGGGAGGGGCTGTTGCTTACAAGGTGCATGCAGGTGTCTAAAACTCTGAACGGTACCCTGAAGATCTGTGGAATTCGCCGAATTTCATGTTACCTCAATTTAAAAACAAAATCAGCTATTAAATGAAAAGATAGTCACAATTAATAGGTCCTGAAATGGAATGATCTCCAAATAAATTAAGGGGGGGGTGGAAACAAGGACAGACGCTACATGGGGATGCTCCCCCGTGTGCTGAAGAGGACGTGCGTCTACAGCCGAAGCTTATATATAGGGCATGTTTCTGGAAGGTCTTGGGAGACACTGTGGGCAGCTCCCTCCTGGGTGGGGGCGGCGGGAGGCCTCGAGGTCTGTGCCGGAGGGACACCTCTCAACCCTGTTTTGCACTATGGGGGTTTCTTGTATGGGTTTGATGTAAACTTCTTAAAGACAAAAACTAGCCAAGCTTTCCCGATGGGATAACAGCATTCTGAGACTGAATTCTGGTATTTCTCGACCCCTGAGGGCCAGAAGCAGGTGCCAACGGCGGCCAGCCAGGGGCAGCCTGCGTCTCCAAGGATGGATGTGGGCGTTCGGACAAGCAGACCAGGGACGCGAGAACCCGAGTCCTGAGTCCAGACATCGAGAGAAATAAAACTGAATATCCGAGTGCAAGGGTTTCAGAGACAAGATTTCCATCGAAGGACGTGGAAACCCTCCCGTGACGTGGAGGAGTGATCTTGGAGGAACTTTATTTGTTTTTATTTTTATAAAAATAAAGCTTCCCTGGCGATTTGGGAGACACAGCTTCTAAGAGGCTGTGGAACCAGAGGGAGGGAGCACGCTGAAGACGGGTTTCAGAGCCAAGAGGAGGGTTGTCATGTGCAGCTTTTAACCAGACGGTCCCGCCTTTGGTCTTTATTTCTACGAGCAAGGACGTGCCCGTCTTCATTCTGAGGACTGGACCTGCTGCTGAGCTCCTGCCCGGCTCGGGGCCCAGAGCAGACCTCCTGCTGTCCGTTGGTGGCTGGCGTGAGAGGCATGATGGGAGGAGGGACCCGCTCACTGGCCCTGCCGAGGAGGGAGCCTCAGATCTTTCCCTAAGCAAGGTCTCAGCCCTGCGGGACAGGGAAACACCCCAGTTCTGGGGTCGTGGATGAGCACCTCTGCAAGGCACGGGGCCCTGGTGGAGTCCTAAGTCGCTGGTGCCCAGTTCAGACAGCAGTCCCGGTCAGGATTGTGTGCTCAGCGAACCTCGGGCCCAGATGTCTGATCCAGGGGCTAAGAAGAGAGGACAGGGCTCTGGGGCAGAACCTCATTACAGAATGTAAGAGGCAAAATGTTGACGGGGAAGAGGTCTGAGAGGACTTCCAGCAAATGGCGAAGACCAGAGGGGGACCGAGTTAACAGACTCCAGGCCAAGCCCGCGGGGGGCGGGGGGCCGGGCTGCAGCAGCCCAGACAGGGGCCCCTTCCTGATGGAAACTGAAGCCCAGAGAGGAGCCTGGAGGGAGGGCAGCCCCTGAAAGGCTCAGAGGACAGACCCTGTTCGTCACCAACCCAACAGCACGCCCACTGTTTTCCTGCCAGAACCCAGACTTTGTGGTGGGTGCAAACCTCCCGGTTTAAGGAAAGGCCGGCCCATTCCCTGAGCCCAGGTGAGTCCTGATTGGTCTCCTGATACACTGACCACACTCGATGCTGGGATTAGCCTTTGTCAACGCCCGAGTGGGGCTGTTACACGCGGAGGGCAGGCTGCCGGCCTCGCGAGAAAGGGGAGGACGCAGCAGGCCCCGTCCCGCCCCTTCCTCCCGCCTGCAGTGCACACGCGTGTGTGCGGCATGCACGAGGCTCGGGTGTGGCCGTGAAGGCACGGCCCCAGCAGCCGTGTCCCTCCGACTCCCTGTCCCGTCGACACTAAACGCCCGCCTGGTTCATGCTGCCGTCACCTGCAGCCAAACCCAGTCCTGATGGGCCCTAAACTCCAGAGCAGCTCCGGCTTCAGGAGAAGTTGTGCAGCATCAGACTGTGGTCAGAGTCCTCAGCCTGGGGGCCACTCTCCAGAAGCCCCCGGCCAGCTTGCTGCCAGCCGCGTGGAGCCGCACACCTCCCCCCCACTGCAGCCTGGTCACCCCGGATGGCCTTGGTGACCTCACTCATGACCCCTGGATGTGCGCCGACCGGCCGCACGGATCGCTCTGTCCTTCCCCACCACACGCACGGTGGCCCGCTCCGGGTCAGCCAGCGTCCTGGAGCTGGAGCAGCAGGCAGCACAGGTCCCTGGGGCCTCCCTGAGTCGTCCACAGCAGGAGTGGCCCGGCTTGCCTTGGAGGGGACGGGCAGCCACCCTCGCGCTCTCTCCAGCTAGACGCCCCACGCTGTCCTCAGCCCGCCTCTGAGGAAGCAGCTCACGTGACACCGTTCCCTGAGCAGGCAGGCCGTGGGGCAGACGTGCTCACCGTTCCCTGCAGACTCCTGGGGGACCACGGCCTTAACGGCTAGATGAGGAGCAGTGGACGCGAAGGTGGAAGGTCCGGTTGGGGCCCTAACTGCCACTAACTTAATACACAACTTTGCACACATGACTGGGCCCCTTGGAGCCTCGGTGTCCTCGGAAACAACTGAGAGTGACAACTCTAGTCTATCTCATGGGGCTGCCGCAAGGACCCAGGGAGGGAGCCGGCCGGAGAGCCAGGGACGGGAGCGGGGCGGCGAGGCCCCTGCCACGGCAGAAAGCTGGAGCCAGCACCCCTCCCTGTGGAAGACACGCGGGGCCGTCAGGAACCATCCCCCCGCAGGAGCTGGAGACACCCCGGCCCTCGAGGGGACGTCCCCATCCTCGAGGGCGTTTCCTTGAGTTCCCAACTTTCTCCTGCCCCGAACGATGCCGTCAACGAACCTAATACGCTCCTGTCCCCACTCCTCTCGCACAGAGAAAAGGAGGGTGGTGGGTGGGGGTGGGTGTCTGTCACATCTCTGTCACAGGGTCCCCGTGGCCGCTCGGCAAGCGTTGCCCCGGCAACTTCAGATGCTCAGGGGCCACCGAGCACGGCTTGTTCTCAGCAACCTTGGCTGCCACCAGGCACGGCTGGAAAGGCCGCTCAGCAAAGGGGCACTCACACCCTGCCGTGACCAGCTCTGACGGGCCCCTGCTCCCGGCTGGTGACAGCCGCGTCCACTCTGAGCCTGCAGGTGGGAGAGGACCCAGATACCCACTGGGGGCCCCAAAGGAGCCATCGCTGCCTGTACTTGGAGTGTGACCCCAGCTGCGTGGGGTGGCCGGAGAAGCCGAGCCGCCCGGGAGAAGCAGGTGTGCTGGAGGGCCCCGGCCAGGGGGTCCAAGCACACGTCGGCCCAGACAACAAAGGGGTGCATGGGAGGACAGCAAAGGGGTCCACTTGTCTGCTAAGATGGAGCAAGGTAAGGAGGGGAGCAGGTTAGCCAGCGGCGTGCTGTGGGCAGTGGCGGCCGGAAGTTCTCAGCCCAAATTCCTCATCCTTCGGGGGTGGCACTGTTCTCCCTGTGGTTCCAGGAGGCTCTGCTCTTAGTGGCAGGAAGCTGCCCAGGACCAGATATTGTGTCCCGGGGTGGGGTTGTCCCTTCAGGTAACAGGAGAGCCCGGAGGCAGCCCGAGGCGAGCTGCAGGAGGCCCACGTTCTCCTGCTTCCCAAGCTGGGATCTGATCCCCACCTCGATGACGCTGGGGCAAAGCGAGTGGACACCAGAGCCCAGCTTGGGGCCAGCTGGCAGCCTGCGTCCTGGTCCCTCTGCAGCCTACCTGTCCCAGAGGGATGGCAGTTCCCCCGGGAAGATCAGACGCCCCAGTGTCTCCGGAGGCTCCCTCCACTTCCGCCCAGCAGTTGCCCGTCCCTGGCTCTGAACCTGGGCCTGGGTGGGTCTCCGCGGGGGTGTGGGCATCACTGGATCACTTTGGGGAGTGAACCCCAAAACTCTGCTGCAAGGTGTGCTGGAAGGCTCAGGGGTCCTCAGGAGGGCGGGGTGGTGTGCGGCTGTCCCTAAGTCTCGATATTCGTCACGTTAGCCCAGTCAGGGAAATGATCCAAGTCAAATATGACCCGTCCCCAGGTGTTGACCGCCAGAAACACACAGAAGACTCCAATTATGTTCATCATGAGTCCTGTTTTCACCTGGGGGAAAAGCAGGGTCAGAGTCAGCACCCCCTGGGTGGGCCGGGCTGTCCGAACAAGGGCGACGGGACACTGGGAGCCCTGGAGACGCCCAGCAGAGACTCTGCAATAACTAAGCCTCTGTTTCTGGCTTCCCCTCCCCTCACAGGTGACGAGACACAGCAGAAGAGAGGGGGTCCTTCTTTGTCCACATTGTTCCCAGGGCGTCACCTGCTCCCAGGCAGTGGTTTCTCTCTCTCTCTCTCTCTCTCTCTCTCTCTCTCTCTCCCCCCCCCCCCCCGCCGCGACTGGTGTTACATTCTTGCTAGTTTGCAAAGCCCATCCTGGCCACATGGGACCCCGCCCTCACCCCTTCCAGGGGCTCGGCAAGGGCTCCCCAGGTGGGAGCTTCCGGAACCCACCTCTCAGCTCTGGGAGACAGAACGGTCTACGAAATTTGAGATCATTTCCAAAAAGAAGCAAAGCTGCATATAAATGCAAAGGAAGGGTACAGGACTGGACACATCATATGACGTCACACGTCAGTAAGAAAGGGGGTGCCCGCCCCTCACGACAGAACGTCACAGCTGATGGAGCAACAGAAGCCTGCGTTACCATGTCAGAAACCTTGAGGTGTCCGTAGGCAAACACGATGGCGTTAGGTGGGGTGGCCACAGGCAACATGAAAGCAAAGGACGCACTCAGTGTGCAGGGGAGCATGACGTACAGCGGGTTGAGGCCGATGGAGCGTGACTGCAGAGAAACACAGAACGGCAAGGTCACAGATGCCCAAGACAAAAGCTCCCGGGACGCGCTTCCTGAAAAGTGTCCCCCTGACGCCCTGGCTGCATTCCCAGCCCCCTGCCCTTTGTCCCACTGACCCTTCTACTGTTTGCCATGGGTCTGGATAACAACCGTGCTGGACTCTGAGGGCTGACCTCAGAGCTCCCTCCCGGGGAGGCCTTTCTGAACCCCCTTGCTCATTCAGCATATATCTCTTGGCCACCAGCTGTGCCAGAGACCACGCTGGGCACTTAGACTGCACTGAACCTGGGGGTGTTCCCGCGGGCCCACCCCCTGCACCTGTCTGCCTGTCCTGCCCCAGACCTAGAGGGCCCACCTCTTCTTGCGTGTGGATGCACCTGTTCTTACACATACTGGGGATCGTTTTGCATATGGAATTTGGTATCCCTCATTTTTTACTCTACAGCCTAAAATTCAGCCACATCTAGCCGCCCCCAGCGCAGAGTAGACATTCACTAAAATGTCCGTTGAATGAATGAATGATATAATTCACAATATGTTCTGACCTCTATCAAAATTCACAATCCATTGTGCAGATGTGCACGCACATGAGGACAGACGCATGCGTGACATTGTATCAGCAAAACACTCAGGAGACAGACTCCTCGATACGCCAACCCCCACAGAAGCAGGGGTCCACTAAAACATACAAACAACAGGGCGGCTCACGGCTGTGTCTGATCTGCTAACACGGGAAGATCCCTGATCGGTGGTTAGAGGAAAACAACATGAAGGTGCGAAACGGAACCATACAGTGATGCCATTTGTCTAAAAAGAATGCGTGTGTGTGTGTGTGTGTGTGTGTGTGTAATACTTCCAGAAAGATATACCTAAGACATTAATAACAGAAGTTGTCCCTCGGCAGGAGGCTGGAGGGTCAGGGTCTGTGCACCCTCTGGGGCTAATGGACATTTTATGTATGATGTTTTGTGTGTATGACGTTTTCAACTTTAAATGCCCTTCAAAACTGTGATTTCCTCCCAATGCCTGATGGTATTCTATCGTATGACTCTATCCCCTCCTGCTATGAAAACATGTTTGTAACAAACAGTTCTGTAATGTAGGCTTGTGAGCACCCCTGATGATCTTCCTAAGATATGCTCCCAGACATGAAATTGCTGAGTCCAAGTGCCAGAGCGGGCCACCCTTCCACGTACCCCTACTTACTCCAGACCCTCCATCACCTCCCTGGCACTGGCTCACCCCTCCTTGCTGCAAATTCTGTCTCCTCAGCTTGAGAAATAATCAGCCACATTTATACATAAATTTTGAGTGCCTGGTTCTTGCTTTGCACTTCAGTGAGCATGGGGGATACAAAGAAGGACCTCGGAAGCGTGCTTGGGCTCCGGCCCCCTGTCTCACTGTCCCTCTAGGGACTCGGGTTATGGTCGCTGGTTGACAGCTTCCTGTGACATGAGGGCTAAGGGTCATCTCCCGGCAGGTCCCTTACCATGGAGGCAAAGATGGGCAGGAACAGCGTGGTGGTGGCCACGTTGCTTGTGCACTCAGTGAACACGGCAACCAGCAGAGACAGGATCAAGGTAATGGCTGCAGGGGGCACAGAGTGCAAGGGCTCCATCTGCTTCCCCATCCATTCGGACAACCCCGAGGCCTGGGAAGCACGGGAGGGCAGTCACCGAGGGCCGGGAGCAACCCTGGTCCTTCTCCAGGGAGCTCAGCCCCTCCTGAGCTTCCGACTCTCTCCACCCTCACCCTGCTGTCTCCTAAGTCTGTTTCCAGCCTGGCCAGTCCACTCACCGAGTTTTGGCCCAGAGTCACACTCAACATGCCCCAGCCTGCATTCATCCTCTCTGGCCCAGAGCCTGCTCCCCGGGGCTCCCCATCCACCTGCCGCTGTACAACCTACGGGGCTGGGTGCCTCCCCGGGGGCCTTGTCCCCCTTACTCCTTATGCCCACTCAGCCACCCGGTCACCCAGAACATCTCACCACCTCTCAGCCCCCTGTAGCGCTTGATGCTCAGGAAAGGAATCTGAGCCAGAAACTGACGGTTTAGAGGGGGAGGGAATCTGAGGAAGGACAGAATGAGTTAGATGAAGGTACCGAGCACTGCCTGGGTCTCCCTCAGCCCTTCCCTGCCTGGGTCTCCACCCCACACTTCAGGGGGTTGCCCCACGTGTAGATCTGACTGAGTCACTCTGGCCTCAACCCTTCAGCGGTTGACCAGTGAACCAAGTCCACACCCCCTATCTTGACTCTCAGTGAAGTGGCTTCTTCGAGCCGCACCAGCCTCATCTTCTGCTGCTCCTGAGCTAGATACTGCACGCTTATTCCTTCGCTCGGGTGTCAAGTCTTCCTGACATGCTTTTCCAGAAATGACCCTCTCTCCAGGCTGCAAAGGCCTCAGAGCAGGAACGTTATCAACCTCCTCTGTCATTTCCAGGCCTGATCAAACATGGACATAATAGGAATGTTCAATGAATGAATACATGAATGAATGAATCAATGAGAGACGATAGATGGATGACTGAATGGAGAGGTGACCAGACGGATGGATTTATTCATCTAAAAGATATTTATGTTCCTGTTATTCACTGGGCTCCATTCTAAATGCTGAAGGAACAGCAGAAACAAGATAGACCAAGTCTGTCTATGACCTTCTACTCCTGGATGGATGGATGAAGGGATGGATGGATGGACAAATGGATGGATGATGGAAGGTCGGATGGATGGATGGATGGATGGATGGACAGGTGGAAGAATGGATGGATGGGTAGATCGATAGATAGATGGATAGATGGATGGATGGATGATAGATAGATGGATGGATGGTTGGAAGGATGGATGGATGATGGAAGGATGGATGATGGAAGGATGGATGGATGGATGGATGGATGGATGGAAGGAAGGATGGATGGAAGGATGGACAGACAGAAGGATGGATGATGGAAGGATGGATGGATGGATGGATGGATGGTTGGAGGATAGTAGCACCAAGTGGGCTCATCTCTCCATCCACCTCATTTCTTCCCTACTGAGAAAGGAGGGAAGTGAGAAAGTTACATTTTGGGGTGTTTTCTCCCAAAAGCTGTTCCTCTCCTTCTGTGCTGCTATATACCTAGATAGAGGAAAATCTTTTTTAGATAGAGAAAAAAGTGTTTAAACGTCAGCTATATGAACGAAGAGTTCAGTGAACAGAACAAGATGGCGTGTGGTAGAAAGAGACGTCCCAGAACAAAATCAAAGCAGAGGTCATTGTCGCCAAACCCCAAAGGAGACCTCACAGCATACTCCACCTCTCTCGGCTAACTTATTCTCCTGGTCACTTACTCACTCATTGCTGTAATCGTTCAAAGAGCACTTTCTCTATTCCAGGTCCATCCGTCCATCTGCTCCTTGGTGACAAGACAGAGTCCCTGTCCTCAAGACACCTGCCGCTGTCTGGAGCAGACAGACACAGAACCAGAGCCCGCAGTGCAGGGGTGTGGGCGGAGGGACAAAGTTCTCTCATGCCCTCTTGTGCAAGAGGAGCCCTGGCAGCCTGCCGCGGGGGCCTTACCTCACATCCTTTGGCCAGCGCAAAGCCGCCCCCCAGCAACAACACGATGCCCCAGGGCACTTTCTCCTGGGTCACCTTCCAGGTCAGCAGTGCAGGGGGATAAAATGGAGTTTTCCTTTCTGAGAAGAAACCATAAAAACACACATACACAACCCAGAGCCCAATCAGGAAGCAAAAGAGATCTAATCAAGGGGAAATGAAGCCCATGAGCACAATGGGCAGCTCTCCTATCCATAAATCAGCTAAAACTCACAATAATCACGACATCTACTGCTGGTAAAGATGTGGTAGAAATGTTACACACTCCTGCCGGCATAGAAATTGGCACAATCTTTTTGAAAAGTGATTCGGCAACACATTTTAAGAGCCATTAAGACGTATATAACTCTGACAATAATATTGCTCCTGGAAATTTATCCTAAAGAAACACCCTCAAAGAAAAAGCTATATACGTGAAAACATACAATAATATATGTTATAATGTATATGGCATAATAACGAAAAATTTAAAACAGCCAGAATGTTCCATAAGAGGAGAACAGAACAGCCCCTCAACGTGATACGATGCTGTTATTGGAGAAAATAAAGTTGGAGGCTGTGTCTTTAACAGGACGTGTGCGCAGCGTAAAGATGCGAAAACCCACACGCCAGAGAACCAGAATTCAAGCTCTGTGTGCGTGTGTGTGTGTGTGCGCGCGCGCGTGTGTGTGTGGATTGCAGCCGTGTATACACATGCATCTTAGCAAAGTCAGGAAGAAAAGTCAAAAATACACTGATGGCATTGCAGGAAATCGGGAACATTCCTCTGTTCCTGTTGTAATATTGATAAGATTTCCAACGTGTAATGAGCACAAGAGAAGAGAGTTTGCACTGAACAGTCCCCGGGGAAGGGCTGACGACCGTCCCGCTGCCTGGACGGAACGCCCCCCGCCCAGACAGTCAGGCCAGGTCTCTCCAACAGGGCGGGCTCCCTCCCTCAGGGCCCAACCCTGATGAGTGTGAGGCCTTACCCTCCTCGGTCTGGCCGCGGAAGTTGAACTGGGGCCTCTGCGAAGGCATGACAAACAGCAAGGTGGCCACGAAGGTGGCCACGGTGGCATCAGACACGTACCTATAGGGGAGAGCACACAGGACGTGCCCAGCCCGGCTTCGGGGCCTCCACTCAACAAACCTACACTGTGTCCACAGGAGCTCTGAGTGCAAGGATGGAATGCCAACAGCCCACATCGGGAGTGCTGTACAGACGAAACCGTGGCTGGGAACCAGGACAGCCGCATCTCGGCCCCGCTCTGCCCCAACGGGGTAACCCTGAGCCGCTCGCTCCCCTCTGGGTCTGTGTGGCTCCGGGGCGAGCATCGTGACGTGTGTTCCCATCAGACTGTCTAGGATCCTGGGTTCCCCGGGGTGTCTGCAAGGGCCCGGCTGCTAACCCCAGCAGGACTTCGTACGCAGCAGGTGTAATATCGGGCATCCCCCCGCCCTCATCGCCTGCGTCGTCTAGGAACCTTGCTTCCTTCTGACCCCAGAACAGCTCAGCCTGGAGGGAAGGAGCGCAGACACCCTCCGCCGGGTCTCTCTGCCTTCAGAGGGCGGAAAGCTGGCAGAGCAGAGGTTTGGAAGCAGGAGCTCCTGGCTCAGCACATCTCTCCCTGTCAGCCCCCCACCGTGCCTGGCCAGCAGGGACACACCTGCGGGCTTGTCGTGAGGACCGGGGAGAAGAGAGTGGGCTGCAGAACTCAGGCAGGACGAAGCAGCCCGCGACTTACTTTGTCTCGCCCTCCTCCCAGGCCAGCGACACCCAGCCGGGCATGAAGCCGGGGTCCCGGGAGAACCACAGGCCGACCAGCAGGAGGAAGCAGAGCAGGACGTTGGCCTCGGCAAACGAGAAGGGCCCCAGCTTCCTGTACTCCTCCTGCAGCACCTGGTAGGCAGCCTTCTCGTGATCCCTGCTCTCCAGCCCACAGCCCCAGGACTTCCTAAAACTAGAGGGTGCAGAGATGAGAGGCCAGTGAGGCAGGCTGGTCGGCTCAGGGCCCGTCGGACGGCCAGATGGAAGCCTGGACGTCGGGCAGCAGGTCGTGGCGAAGGACACACGGTGTAGCCTCGAGCCAGCCTCTCCCCGGTCGTTTCCATCCCCTGCCGGCGCTACTCCGCAGAACGCGGCGGAGGCAGTGTCTGTGCCCAGCGCATGGCCCACGGTACCCGCAGAACCAGAGGGGCAAAGAGTGGGGCAGCCAGGCTGGACGGGGTCTCAGGGCCAAGGAGGCAGAAATCGGCAGAGGTGGGGCCGCCCCTGGTAAGGGGGACATGGCAGGTGCCTGGTCGCCCGGGAACCAGCAGCTCCCATCATCTGGGGGAGGGCCGGGAGAACATCGAGAGCCAGCTCGGGGGCGGGGTGCTTCCTCACCCGGCGGTGGTCCCACCGGGGCCCGGAGCCGAGACGCCAAGCCCCGTGATGGGAGCGGCACAAAGACAAGGACGGGTCTAGGGAGCCGGGGGGCAGCTTGGGGTGGCGGGGGGCGCCGGTGGCGGGTGGCCCTGCCCTTGGGGGCTTCCCGGGGGCCAGCGGCCACGGCCTGCCCAGGGTGTCCAGCAGGAGCTCCCCTGGGGTGCTGGCGTGAGGTTAGGGAGGAGGAGGGGTCCGTGGACAGGTGCCGAGGGGACCTCGGCCACGGGGAGGGGCCGGCCAGGGCCGCGGCACCCAGGACGCAGGTCTGCAGGAGCGTCTGGGCATTCCAGCCCCAGGCAGCCTGAAGGCCAGGAGAATTGTCCCCAGAGAGCCCTCCCTGCTGGGAGTCCCTCCTGGGCCCTGGGGCAGACTTCACGGGAGGGCAGGGGTCCAGAAGAACCCTCATCCCTGATCCAGGGGACAGCGTGGTTAGCAAAGCTGGATGCAAGCCAGACGTGATGTCCTGTTAGTCCTGGGGGGCCAGTGGCCCCTGTGGCTGGATGTGGCCTCAGAGGCCATCCGTGCACCCAGAAGGGTAGTTTTCCTGGATGAGGTTGGAGACAGCTGCCCTGACATTGCTCAGATGAGGCACCCAAGTGAGGGTGACAGAAAGGGCCCCCCCCACAGCTGCTGCAGGTGCTGCTTCTACAAGGCCTGGGGGCAGGGGCCATGGGGCCCGGGGCACGGCAGGCATGGCCTGGGCCCCAGAACATCCACTGCTATTCTCCTCAATCAAGGCTTCCTGGGGGCTGCCCCCCCCCACCATGCTCCACGTGGGGTCGGCAAGGGCCCCTGAGCTGATGAGGCTGGCTGGCTGAACACAGCTGCAGGAGGGCTCCCCCATCAGAAGGCCAGGCAGGATTCCTGACAGTGAGACCCCCAGAGGCTAGCGGTGCCCCAGTGGCCTTGGGGCCAGCCCGGCGCCCCCTGCTCGCAGCTTTAGGGCAGCCCCCCACTTCGTGCTGCGGGGAGGCCACACCTCGTGCCCCCGACACCTGCTGTCCCTGGGCCTCACGGCGGTCAAGGCCAGCAGGCCTTGGTCTCCCCAAGAGGGGACCCTTATGGACTAAACTGCCCCACGCCCCAGGGTGACGGCATCAGGTGAGAGTTTTGCAGCTAATTAGGTCCAGATGAGGTCCTGAGGCTGGAGACCCGAGGGGACTGACGGGCACCGGCGGCCAAGTGTAGGTCTGCACAGGGGCCGAGGGTCTCCTCAGCTGCTCTGACCCACAGCTGCTCCTCCCCCCACCACCGGGGGCCGGGGACAGGGAGGGGTGGTACCAGCTCGGCCCAAGGGAGGCCCCAGTGAGCAGCTCATGGGACACGCAGTGGGGTAGGGAGTCGGGGCCAGTGTCCCTGCGGGGGGGCCGGTCGGAGCTGGCCTTGAGGCTGAGGGGTCGGAAGGCCGGAAGGTAGGGAATGGCCTCCCAGCAAGAAGGACAGCAGGTGGGGAGTTTGTGAGTGGCCGGGGGAAATGGCCGGGGCCAGGCAGGGAGAGTGCGCCGCCGGCCAGCCGGCCCCGCTGCGTCTGGGCGTTTTGCAGGGGTGCAGGGGGCGGGGTGCGGGGTGTGCGTGATGAGAGCGCGCTCACCTGAACCTCAGGTACACACACTGGAGCCACAGCCAAGCCAGCAGCAGCATCACCAGCATGTTGGGGAAGGCGAACCCAAACCAAGAGGCGAAGTTCACCAGGTCCTTGCTGGCGGGAAACAACCTGAATGAAGGGAGAGACGCTGGGCCCACCTCCACGGCCGGGGCTTGGAAGAGCAGCTGGGCCCCTGGCCACACGCAAAACAGGCCCGAGGAGCAGCTGGCTGCCCTGCCTGCAGGTCCAGACCCCACTGGGGGCCCTGCAAAAGTCAGCGCCCGTCCCTCAAACGTAACACACCTTTGTGCCCACGGAAGCTGGGCCCGAGCTTCAGGGCTCCTGGACGCCTCACTCCCCGGGGAAAGTGAGTCTCCAGAGCTCCCTGGAGGCAGGCGGGACAGGGTGGGGGGACCTTCCCTGGGGCTGGCCGAGGGTCCTCCTGCTGCAGGCCCCACTCTCCAGCCCCAGGCCCGGCTCCCTCGACCCGCGGGTCCCCCTGCTGCCCTGGCGGACGTCAGGGAGAACCGCAGTCTATCATTACAGAAAGTCCTCTCAAGTGTCTGTGGGCTGGGCTCCTGCCCACCTCCCAGCGGCCCTGCCTGCCTGGTCCAGGGATCCATCTGCACGGGAACCCTCGGGCCACCTGCCCGGGACCCTGCAAGGGCAGCCGTCCGCTGACACTCAGGGCCCCACGGGGTGGGACCGGCCCCACCTGCACACGCTCTGTGTCCCTCTGTGGCCAAGGTGGGAAGGTGCAGACCGGTCCAACACCTGTGGTCCACCTGGGGCCCCCCAAGGGCACGTAGAGGCAACAAGTAATCTGACCCCTGGCCCTTCGCTGACGCCGTAGGGCACCGCTGTCCACAGCCAAGGTCAGCAAACCGGTGGTGAGGGGGACTTCTATTTTCTGCAAGTTGTGACCCAGGACCAGCATCATTTGCCACAACTTTAGCTCGGTGCTCAGTGCACAGTCTCACTCGGAGCGAGCGCCGGGGAAGAAGGGCAGGACTCGCCCCAGAGCAGAAAGCCAGCAGGCCTGTGAGGTCCTGGGCAGGTGCGGGGCTGCAGCAGGAAGGAAAGGTGGGGGTGCCCCAGCCCCGGCTCTCCTCACGTGCCCGCGACTCACTCATGCATCTGGCCCAGAAGCACCACGTTGGGTCCCGTCCCTGTCAGCGTGGCGGTGCCCCCGATGCTGGCTGCGTAACACACGCACAGAGTCATGGCCTTGCACATGCTCCTCCTGTCCTGGTCAGCTGGCCGCCCCTCGGGGGGGCCTTCAAAGGTCGCTTGGCTCCCTGTGGGGGGCACGCCGTGGGCTGAGCCGGTGCGGGCCTCCAGCTCCAGCTCCGGACCCTGCCCTGGCCTGAGGATGGGACGGGCCAGCCTGCCAGGTACGTGGTCCCCAGCCCGCTGCTCCCCTGAAGCCGGATCCCGGCTGGCTGAGCGCAGCCCTGGGGACGGGGCGTGAAGGGGCGGAGAATAAAGCAGGCACTCTCTGAGCTCCCTGGGCTCGGGGCCTCGTCGGGAACTCCAACACCTGTGGGAGTGGAGGGGGGAGGGGCGCCCCGTGGGTGCTCGAAAGATGCCCAGAGGAATAATCGATGACGGCACCGGTTTCTGCAGTGGGCAGCAACCACACGTGGGATCTTGCCGTGAGCTCTGCCGCAGGATCTAACTTTTATGCAACGGCCACGTTCCTAAAACTTAAACCCCAAGCAGCATTTTCTGTTTCCCCTGTTTGAGGGAGGGCTCCAGGTGGCAGAGAGGAGAGCGGCCCCCGCAGCCCCCCGGGCCCCTGGGCAAGGGCTCACCAGGCAGCTCGCCGGCCTTGCCCTTGTCTGCCAGCTCCAGGCCCCCCGGGCTGGCCTCGGTGGCTGTGCCGGTGGCTTCCATCTGCTGCAGCATGGCCTCCACGATGGGCACCATCATGGCCGTGGTGGCAGTGTTGCTGATCCACATGGACAGGAAGGCAGTGACGCCCATAAAGCCCAGCATCAGCCTGCAGAGGAGGGACGGGGAGGAAAGCCAGAGAATGCCCCAGGGAGCCACAGGGGCTGGGTCCCCCTGCAGGGGTGCCACGGGCCCCGGCCGGCTCAAGACTGGATCGTGGCGGGGGAGGGAGCACAACGTGGGGCCTCCCCCCCCACCTCGCCCCTACAAGCATTACTGATGTCCCTGGCTGGCTCCTGGGCACCGAGAGGCCTGAGACCCAGTCACGGCTGTAAGGAGCTCCCACCTTGCAAGGGCGAGCCGTGGAAAGGGCCCGGGGAAGCGGGACTTCCCTCCGGGCTGACCCCACCTCTCTCTACGCACGCATGTTGCCACCTCCACGCGGCAGGGGACCAGGTCCAGAAACCGATCAGGAAACGTGCTCCCCTCACTTGTAACACCCCGTGGCCCCCCAGTGTCCACCTCTGTCCCCCACGAGAGACGACCGCCTCGTGGCCTTCAGAACCTGTCCCATGACATCCCTTCCCTGTGGCTTCCCTCCCTGCCCACAGCAGCTAGGGCTGAGCACACCGCCTCCACCCTCGCTCGGACGCGCGTCCCCCGCCGGATTTGGAGGAACTGTTTCCACGTCTGCTCCCTCCTTCTACCGTGAGCTGGGGAAGGGTCTGATTCTGCTCCGTGGTCTCCATGACCGTCTGGGCCAGATGCCTGCCCGAGGTCACCGATCGGCCCGAGGAAGGGGTCCAGGGCTGCGCACCGCACCAAGGTTCAAGCTGCTGTCCGTGTCGGCAGACCTCACGGACCCGTAAGATCAAAGGCTGGCACCCAGGCCAGGAGCAGGGCCAGAGTTTGCATGAATGAATGACATGGTGCTTCATGGTCCCATGGGGACTCAACTAAAAGGCCCCCCCAGCCCCCAGGACGGCTCAAGCTGAGCTCACAGCGGGAGCCGAAGTGTGTGTGACCTTCCTGGATTTGGGAGCCGAACCTGAGCGGCACCCCAGAACGAGGCCCACCCACTGGCAGAGAAGAGCCGTCAAGGATCCCGAGGCGGAGAACACTGCCACCCCTGAAGTCTTGAGTCTCTAGAACACGCAGTGGCCCTTCATTCAGCCCTGTAAACCCTCCGTGGCTCGAGGCCACGGAGCGTAACAGGTCAGGGAGTCACAAGCCCTCTGCACGGTCCCTGGCACACGGACGTCCCAGGAGGGCTCTGCCATGAAGTAACCAAATGGGGCCTCCCAGGGCCCGGCTGGGGACACGCCATCCCTGAGAGACCACACTGCCCCTGAAGAAAGGAGCAGCCCAAGTCCCCAGTGCAAGGGGCGAGGCTCAGACTGGCCGGTCTTGTCCCATGTGCCCATCGGCAAATTATTCAGCCCTTCCTCAGCTCTAGAACATGGTGGCAGGGACAAGTACCCCTGCCCCCCATCCAGGTAAACCGCTCTGTCCGCCAGGGGTCCTGCAGGTGCTCTCGACACCCAGGGGTCCAGCTCACATCTACTCCATGGGCTGGCTGGAAGTGGCCTGTGGTGGGCAGAGGAGGTCCTGCAGAGCCGTGAGAAGCTGAGGGATGGAGTGATGTGGGGAAAGGCAAGGTAGGGGCTTCTTTGCAGAGAGGGGGAGGAATACATGGGGCAGCTTTAGAGGGATGACCTTTCTGTTTCTCCTGAGCTGGATTGTTAGACAACCCTTTCCTGCATTCTGCACAAAACCCCTAGGGGTTTCAGGCAGGGCTTGATCCAGCCTCCGCCCACCTTGTTTCCTGGGGAACCTGCAGCCCCACCTCCAGGAAGTCTTCTGAACGTGCAGGGGCTTTTGCTGCCAAGTCTCCCCGGGCATTCAAAGAGCCCTTACCCACTGCTGCTCACACGCCCCTCCGGTCACCCAGCTGAGACTGTCACATGCCCATCCAGGGGGCCACCTGCCTGCCAAGCCCAGGAAAGCCGGTGGCCATCACTGGCCTGTGGGTGATCTGGTCTGAGCCCCCCCCGCTCCTGTCCCCGGGGCCAGAGAGAGAAGGCATGCTCACTGTGCAGGCTTGGCCCCCACCCAGAGGAGCGTGCGCAGGGCTATCCTCTTGTGCAGATTCCAGCGCTCCACGGCCACCGCCATGATGAGGCCACCCAGAAACAGCATGTTTGTGTCCTTCATGTACTGGACACACACCTGGGGGACAGCATGGGGCCTGTCAGGGTGGCCCTGGGGCCCCCGGTCCCCAAGATGGGCGCACCGACCGGATGCTGACTCCAAGGGCCACTTGGAGTGGGGAGGGGAGGTCACGCGGTCGACGTCCGTGCCAGACGCACGGGGTCCCCCGCGGCCCAGGCAGCTCTGAGAGGGGCTTGGAGGGTGCGCCGTGGCGGAGATGCCAGAATCTGCCCGGGGCTGCTCACCTGCTTGGAGTCCAGAATCTTTAAGAGCGGGAAGAGCAAGGCGGGCATGAGGGAGGTGACGGCGAGAGGGATGACCTCGGTACACCAGTAGACAGCCATGAGGGTGATGACATAGGCGCACCTGACGAACTGCAGAGACAGCCTGAGACCTCCGCGGGCTGGCGCCCCCCTTCCCACCACAGGTGCCGGGGGGGCGGCCGGCTCGGGGGGGCCAGAGCAGGGCGCTGGCATCAGAGTAGGAGGGGAGGGTGTGGAAGAGCAGGTGGGGAGGAGATTATTACAGACCCCCCCCACTTCTGACGGTTCCACCTGGCCATCCTCCTACCCTACAGTGTGTGGAAGCCGTTATGCACGCGGTAGGAGCCATGCTTAGAATTCTGAGTTTGAATCTTCCCCTGGGCTCTCCACGCAGTGTCCTCGTGGTGCTGGGTGGCTGCGCGCTCTCCGGGCCAACAGCACCCACACAGCCCTTCTGTTTGTTGCCCTCCGCCAGGACTCCCCCGGTGTGGAGGCTTGTGCGCCCCTGCAGGCTGATGTGCCTGAGCGTCCCGGCCACCAAATCAGCCACCAACACTACAGCTCCTACCTCTGACTCTCCAGCACCTCCCCCTTGCACCTTCACCGCGCCCACGCGCCTCCCACCTGGAGCCTCCCAATCTGACCTCCCCACACCCAGCACCGCGTGGCTCCCTCTTTCAATCTGCAAATCTGTTCAGGTCATTCCCTTGTTCCAAAGGCTTCTTTAGGACAAACCCAACTGCCTCAGCATGATTTGGGAGACCCTCTGCGAGGAGCAGGCCGTGCAGACCAGTCCAGCCCCCCTCCCTGCCCACTAGCACCCGAGTCCCCACACTGCACTGGCAGTGCCCGAGGCTGGGCTCTGGGTCACCCGCACTTTGGCGCAGGCTGCCCCAGGCCTGGAGGGAGCGCTGGCCGCCTGGGTCCGCGTTTCTCCTCGGGCGCCTCCCCCCTGCCCGCCACAGCCTGGCTCTGTGCCCCCAGCAGTTCCCACCCTGGGGGCTGCCCCTGTCTGGCCCCTACCCAGCACACACACCCAACAGTGAGCAGCCAGGGAGAACCCATGTTAGTGGATTCACTGTCCTCGGCGCGCAGCATGGGCCTGACCCTCGGGAGACACTGCCCGAGCGCTTATGAGGGGAGTGGGCCGGCAGAGCTGAGCTGTCACCCCAACGGCAAGTGCACGTGTGCACCATCGCTCTCCTGTCTCCCACCAGAGCACCTACTGCGTGCACAGAACATTGCACGAGGACCCGGAAATTCTTCATCTGCATTGTGCTCTCAGTCACAAAAGAGAAGCTGTCCTTCGGCCTCCCAGGAGCGCCCCAGGGCACCTGCCTAGTGTCCGAAGCTGACATTTTGGCACTGATGTTCTGTGGCGGGGAGCCAGCCGGAGCAGTGCTGGGCACCGCCTCCATGGACCCTGCCCCACGAGACGCCAGGAGAACCCTCTCCAGCTGCAACCGTACAAAGTGTCTCCAGACTTTGCTCAGGGTTTGCAGGGGTCAATGCTGTTTGGAGCCACGG
Organism: Callorhinus ursinus; assembly: GCF_003265705.2. Lineage (NCBI taxonomy): Eukaryota > Metazoa > Chordata > Mammalia > Carnivora > Otariidae > Callorhinus > Callorhinus ursinus. Next base: position 569,037 of record NW_027397105.1, on the reverse strand, counting down.
GATTCCAGGCAGCACCGCGGTGCGGCTGGAAGCCCAGGCTTTGTCACCAGACACACCTGATCCCTGTCCACTGTCTGCCATTGTCTGGCCGTCAGCGTCCCACATGTCTCTGGACCTTGGTGCTGGACTGGGGGGTGGGGGAAAGTAGGAATGAGCCCCTCCGGGGCAGCCAATAAGGGGGTGCATCATAGAGAATTTAAAAACAAGGTCGCCTGGGTGGCTCAGTCGTTAAGCGTCTGCCTTCGGCTCAGGTTGTGATCCCAGGGTCCTGGGATCGAGTCCCACATCGAGCTCCTGGTTCAGCGGGAAGCCTGATTCTCCCTGTCCCTCGCCTACTCCCCCTGCTTGTGCTCTCTCTCCCAAATAAATAAAATCTTTAAAAAAAAAAGAAAACACAACAACCAGCAACACAGTCCACAAATCCTCCTCTTTCTCATCATTGTGCCGGAGCATTTCTCAACAACGTCACTGATAAAATACTTCCCCTGCTCCCAGCCCCAGCCCCCTCCTGCCTTGTTCCCTCAAGAGTACCCACTAACGTACTGTGTACAGAAAGTGCTTGGTGGCCTTTATCATCTAAACTCAGAAACAGTGGCATGTGTCGTCAATTTTCAAGGCACGGTTCCAGGAGGTGCCACGCGTAATCAGGTGGGGATGTGTCTGGAAGAGCACTTAATGCCGAGAGGGAGGTGGACAGTGGATTGACAGGGCAGCACCCAGCACCGAGTGGGGCTCAACAGCTATGCGTTCAATGCACAACTGACTAAAACCGTAGCTCGTTATTTGTGTAATTATTAACAAGCAAAGGTGTCCAGGACATGGTGCTTCGGGAAAATGTGGGTGAGGGAGCATGTCTGTGTGTAGGTGTGAGTTACGGCATTTGAGGGTGTTTTCATTTTTACTCCATACTTTGCAGACCTTGAAAACAATAGTTTTTAAATAATTTTAATAAACAGTACCATGAATGTATTGTCTATCTTATTAAAGAGCAATCTTTTAAAGAAAGGACCCAGAGAAAAGGCGGCAAAAGTGAAGCAGAGATGAAGCTGGCAGGGAACAAGGTGGAACAAGACAGAGAGCCGCTGGGGGCCCCGCACCAGCGGAGGGGGCCGCAGTCGAGCCACTGCCCCACTCAGACAGGGCCGCCCACGCTGCCAAGAGCTCGCCGGCTTCCCGGGAGCCCTGCCCATGCTGGGTACCTCTGGGTTTCCTTGCACAACGGGGCGGCCCGCCGTGGGGGCGGGGGTGGGAGCTCCTTCTCGGTGACCAAAACAAGAGGCACAAAGCCAAGAACACAAGAACACAGGGGTCCAGGCGCCTGATCCACCCAGAGGGAAAGCACCTGCAGGCCACCGTTAGAAGGACTCTCCCACCTGTCTCTCCTTCCCTGGCCTGATCCTCACTTCCAGGGCAGGTTACTGACCCGCACACGCACCGGAGTTGAGGGTCCCAGCTCAGGACCCACCTGCGTGCACACACGGGTATGTAGAAGGGTGTGTGTGTCAGGGTGGGAGTGGGGTCTCTGTCACGCTCCCCCTGAGCAGGAAGGTCATCATTATTCCAGGGAAAATCACTCCCTGCCAGGAGAACTAAGACCAGTTCTCCTGCCTGGCTCCCTCCCTTTCTGCAGAGGAGATAAGGCTGCTCACAGTTGGGGCGGCACCGGGGAAGGGGGCGCCCACAGCTAGATCTGCTGTCCTTGGCCCCACCAGGATTATGCTCAGCCCACCCACGGGTCCTCCCAGCCTCCCCCCCCCTGCCAAATCCTAGGAACTGGCATTATTGCTTTGGGCACCCTAAGTCATAAAGCATGGGAACACACCCGCTTGCCCATTGTACAGATGAGAATGGCAAGGCCCAGAAAGCACAGGATGGTGGCTAACGTCACAAAGACAAGTGAATGGTGGAAGTACCGTTCTCATGCAGGTGGGCTTCCTGACTCCCCCTCTCCCAGGACTGCCCGCAGAGCATCCCCTCAAGAGCTCCTCTGTTTCCCAAACCTGCCTGGGGGTGGGGGATGGGGTGGGAGGGTGGTGCCGGAGGTTTCCTGTCTGGACTCAGAGAGAAGGCGCTGAAAGGGGGAAGGAGGAAGGAACAGCCAGCAGCCACAAAAGGCTTCAAAGGGCTCGGGCCTCTGCCAAATGGGCTCCCACAGCCCAGCGCAGCCCAGCGCAGCCAGCCCGGGGCCTGGACTCCCGGCCCCGCCCCCGCCCTGCGGCCAAGGCCATTCATCCTCGGCCTCCCTCCCGGGAGCGCTGGGCAGCAGGGCGAGGGACGCGGCTTCCCCTGCAGCCCTGGGTTGTGCCACCCAAGGCGCGAGCCTGGGAACTCGGCTGCCTCCTGCCCAGCCGTTGCAGGCTGCGGGTGGGCGGAGAAGGCCAACTCGGATCCGCCTTTCAGCCAGGAGAGGATTTGGACTCAGCTGGGCCTTCCAGGGCTTGGGAGCGGGGAAGAAATGTGGATCACATATGGGGAAACTGAGGCTCAAGAGGGGGCCAGGGAGTGGAAAAGACAGCACTCGGGATCTACTTAGGTGGTGATCTTTTTGTGTGGGTCCTCGATTGACCTCGGAAGCCACACACGGCTGGGAAGTCCCTGCTTGCTGAAGAGAGAGCCAGGACCAGAGGGAGGGAAAGACAGGCACCCAGGCTCCCTGTGGGCACTGGTGACATTTGGGGGTGAAGGGGAGGCATGAGGTGGTTCAGTCTGAGGAGATTCTGAGCCAGGGGCTGAGCCTATGGATGGGCTGTGTGGCCAAGATCTGTGCTAACTTCTAGGTTCCAGTGCTCACCGGGTTAGGTTCTTGCGCCCCGGGATCTGTGAACCCCAAGGTCCGAGCGCCCCCGGGTCTCCGTGCCCCTTGAAATGCTTTGTCGGCACCTCCCATCTGGCACCCGGGGCTCCCGAGGGCGCGCCCAGCTCAGCGCTCCAGCTCGGGGCCCCCGGGTTGGTGCCCACTGCTGGCGCACGGCGCCCGGGGTCCGCGGAGATGCAACTGACCTTGGCGGGCATCAGAATGACGAGCGGCAGCAGCAGCAGCGGGGTGATGAACAAGATCGCGAAGGACTTGAACTTGGAGACGTAGCTCAGCGCCGAGGCCATAGCGCGGGAGGGACACCCACGGGAGAGGCGAGTGAGGGGCAGGCAGAGGCTCCGCCGGCTTAAGAAGGGGCTGCAGTCCGCGCGGACTGGGGGGCAGTGCCAACTCCGCCCCCCACCGTGGGGCCTCCCCGCGGTCACGGGGCGGGGCGCGCCTGCCCCCAACTCCGCCACCCGGCGGCGGCGGGAGGGGCCTGCGGACTCCAGCGCCTCGGACCCGCGCTCCAGGAGCGCCCTGAGCCCCGGCACCTCCTGACTCTCCAAGCCCTTCCTGCGCCGCCCCGGACAGAGGCGCGCCCGGGGCTGCGGACCAGAGAGGGGCGTCGGCCGATCTTTGTGCGGGCTCTGGCGAGCGCCCCCGTCCGCAGCCGCACCTGCCGGGATCCCATTCGAAAGTCTCCGCCGGCCCCTGGGTCGCTCAGAACTATCTCCCCAGCCCCTCTCCCCTTTTCCCCTTGTTACTCCCAGCCCTACCTCCCGCATCCCGGACGGGTCTCTGGCAGAGCCGATGATTGCGCCCCCGCGCCCTCCGTTCCGCAGGCCCTGCGCCCGCTGGCCGCCCCGGGCTTCCCAGCCGCGTCGGTGCGCGGCTCTGGGCACAGGACCCCTTGCCCCCGTCCCGCCCCTTGCCCTGTCCGCCCCGCGCATCCCGCGCGCTCTCCAGCCATCTCAGAGGGGGCCAGGCCTTGGTCCTCGGCAGACTGAGCGCTTTTCGCCCTCCAGCGGACACCAGCGGCCCGCCACGCCCGCCGACCCAGGCTGCTATTGCCATTTCTCAGAGGGAAACCGGAGTCCACAGAGGAAGGGACTTGACCAAGGCTGCGCTGGGAGCGTTCATTCATTCGGCGAGCCGCCCGCGTACAGGTACTGGGCTCCTATTCTGTGCCAGCCCCCGTCTGGGGCACTGGAGACCCAGGGATGCAGACAACCTTCTCTGTCACTTTCTTCTTCTTCCCTCCCTTCCCTCCGCCTGCCCCGTCTGTCTCATTCCGCAGTTCTCCGTTGGGGAGTCTCACCCAGCTTGTGACTGAACCCCAGACTGCTCCTCAGAGGTCACCGTCCCCGTGCGGGAGCCCCAGCTCTCCGCTTTTCCAACCTCTCCTGGCCTGGATGTGTCCGGGACCCAAAACAACACCTCCTACGTCAGATGCATGACTTTTCCTGTGACCTCCTCCCCCCCATGCCAACCCCCCTGCAAGTGTCCCCCAGGCCCCTCCTACCAGTATATGTCCCCCTGGGTTTCCTTCTTCCCATGTGTGTGCACGCAGAGCCTAGACCAAGTAGTTTCAACAGTAGAGAGATTTTTCCTTCACTAATTATGTTAAACACATGAGAAGTTTGAGGATAATATCTAGTAAAGGAATAAAATTATTTCTCATTTTTTATTCATGAATTTTATTTAGTTATTCTCAGGAGCTGAACATAAAGTTTTGATTTTTTTAAAAAAGATTTTATTTATTTGAGAGTGAGAACACCAGCACGGCGGGGGGTGGGGGGCAGGGAGCGGCAGAGGGAGACGGAGAAGCAGACTCCCCGGTAAGCAAAGAGCCCAACTCAGGACTCGATCCCAGGACTCGATCCCAGGACTCTGGGATCATGACCTGAGCCAAAGGCAGACACTTAACCGACTGAGCCAACCAGCCGCCCCTAAAGGTTCAATTTTCAAATGCAAATGTATTTACCAAAAAGAATGCTCCATTTTTTTTTTCAAATTCCCACTTACGAAGAACTTTCACTTTTGGCCTGTTACATTGCATGGTAACAAATGAAGTAATGAAAAAGAGTGTATCAATTTATATCTTCTATTAATAACTTATCAATAAATGGATTGATTATATTAGGTGTCAAACATTGTATCACAATGTGGCTTCTTTGAGTATCCATCATCAGGATGTGTTCTGTTTTTTTCCCCTGGGTTTTTTTTTAAATAATTTCCTCAAAATAAGAATTCAAACATTAGAATATATTTCTTGAACATAAAAATAAATAGTTCCCTAACTAAAAACATGTTGTTACTGAGATACACAAAATTAAAATTATTTTGGAATATTTAGTCATAATGATATGTTGTCCATAATTGTGTAAAGCAACTTTTATCCCCGTTTGAATAATTTTAATCTTAGGGGTGCCTGGGCGGCTCAGGCGTTAAGCGTCTGCCTTCGGCTCAGGTCATGGTCCCAGGGTCCTGGGATCGAGCCCCGCATCGGGCTCCCTGCTCAGCGGGGAGCCTGCTTCTCCCTCTCCCACTCCCGCTGCTTGTGTTCCCTCTCTCGCTGTGTCTCTCTCTGTCAAATAAATAAATAAAATCTTAAAAAAAAAGAATTTTAATCTTAAAACTGAGGTGGTAAAAGTCTACTTATGGTATTACATTTTTTTCATTAGGTGGGTTTCATCAATTTGATCTCAGTTTCACTTTGCAGTTGTTACTTTCTGATCAGAATTAACTGGTATTGCATGCAGTTAAAATTTCTGAAAATTACCAACCTATGGGTGGATTTCTAAGAAACTGAAATGGGGATGTTGATGAAATAGAGATGAGAATTCTCTTAGATATACTAAGGTGGCAGATGCAATTTCTCATAAAAGCATACTCCGGAAATTATACAAATATAGTAACAGTTTTTTCGATCCCACAGAATCCAGGTACAACCATATCAGAACTTAAAGCAGAACACTGGTGCCATGCTGAGCCTCCATGCCACCTGTTGAGCAAAGTTAATTTACAAAACCGTCTACTGAGCAAAAGTGATTTGCAAAACAGCCTCTGAAAGTACACCTGTTAATTTTTTATGAGAAAAGGTGACAGTGTTAATAAGAATGTGAAGCAAGCTTAGTATTTTCACAGGGTCATCACAGGGAGCTCTGGAAAACTCATACAAATCAGCATCGCTCGGTGCGAAGACTAGAATGCTCTTACAAATATTCATAGCAGATACACCGCTGATGCTAAGTTCATTTTTTCAACCGAATCTGCCTCCCCGTCAGGCACTGCTATGCTCTGCACGGGGAGCGAAGAGGCAGAAATCATCGATCAACAAATTCTGTCAAAAGTGGCGTATAGGGGCGCCTGGGTGGCTCAGTCGTTAAGCGTCTGCCTTCGGCTCAGGTCGTGATCCCGGGGTCCTGGGATCGAGCCCCACATCGGGCTCCCTGCTCCGCGGGAGGCCTGCTTCTCCCTCTCCCGCTCCCCCTGCTGGTGTTCTTCCACTACCTTCCCCACGAGGACCAACGAGGGTCACGAACAATGCCTCCTCTTACACCCCGACTTGGAGGGTGAAGTTTGGCCTGAACTACTCACTGGCTTTTGGCGTCATAACCCGGCGTGTCTACCTGGACAACCAGCTCTGACTTGGGGACCGTCCTATCTTGTCTTACGGAACTGAGTGCAGCGGTGGACACATGGCAGAGACCATTAAAATACCCCCCATTTAATGCCTGATGTACTTTGTGATCTAACATTTTGTAGAAGAGCCGCTCCTGAACACACAGAATGGACATTAACTTATTTGGATATAAATAGGCCAGAAATTGGGTATTTACTCTACTTCCAACTTAAGCTGTTTGATCCCTATCGGCCGATTAGAAAAGGAGCAGTAGATGCATGGACTCTATGTCCAGCTTTAAAAGAACAGGGGCGCCTGGGGAGGTGTATGGAGGACACGTGAGAAACGTAGCACATAACACACAGCCCTGTTCTTGGTGGTATACACGTAGCTTCTACCTCACACCACAGATTTTTACCCCGAGAGTATGGGAGCCTCTGCTAAGAAAACCTCTCCTGGTCAGAGCGGAGCCTACAGCAGGAACCTGTGGCTTGAAATTTAATATGCAGGGCTTTTGAGATGGGTCCAGACCCCCACAGCCTGCTCCGTTTTCTCCACCTTTGTTCATGCCGTTTACCACCTGGGCCAGAAGCAGATTCCCTAACAGAAAGCAACCCCTCTCAGCTCCTGTCGGACTGGGGGTGGGCGGGGGAGTCTCATCGGAGGACCGAGGGCATCCACTTCTTCACAACTCCAAATCGATCAAATATTAAAGTTTAAAATTTTTGAAACCAGACAGTCCCCATTTAACACACATCCAGGGGTGGCCCTGTCGTTGGTGGGCACTCAGATGGTGACAATTAGCAACGTATTACAAAACAGCAAGGCATTTCACACAGAAGCCAATGGAGCAACGGAAATCTGACACGAAGCCGTCGGAGAAAACACGAAATACTAAAAAAATGACTTAAAAGGTGTGTCTCTAACTGTAGACTCTCAGTTGTCACGGTCAAGAGTGGCTGAGATGCAGAAATGTCTCCGAACAGCTGCAGTCTCAGTGCCGGCTGTCCGAGGTGACACGCCATCCCCGCAGAAGTCGAGGAGGTAGGGTCCCTGCTCATGGCTGTGACCCCTTGGGCAGCTGGGAGGCTGCACGGGCAGCCGAAAGGTAAACACCTTCCTAAGCATGTTTTGATGGAATAGAACCAAAATGCCTTTCTTGCCGCTGGACCTTTGGCCGTCCCTGTGGTTCAGCTGCCTCTGCCCACAGCCTCGGTGACCCCTCAACCGGCTGCATGAACCACGGGCCACTGGCCTGGGATAGCGTCCACTCTAAGCCAGACCTCACCCTAACCCACTGGAGTCGGGAGAAACACGACGTGTCAAAGCAGAACAGGTCTGACCGTGCGAGGGAAGGGGTGTTATCCTCAGGCAGCAGGAACTATCAATAACCGAAAATGTGTTTGTCGCAACGAGCCTCCCCAGACAGATCTGGTATATGTGAATCGTTAAGACACATAAAGGAACATTGGGAAGATGAGACGAATAGAGTCAAAATAACTTTGCAGGAATTGAAAGGAAGACAGAGACAGAAATCGTGGCCGCCTTGAACGCTCGTGTCAGGGCGGCTGGACGCAGGCTCACCAGTGCCGAGCCAGCCAGTGCCCCCGAGCTTCCTTATGGCGATCCTTGCTTCCAAGTGTCAAGGAAGTCGAACGGAGTGGCTTACAAAGGGCAGGTTTTCGTGGCTTGGCAACTGGATGCGGTGCCGTGTCAACGAGTTCTCTGTTACGCTTGTGTTGATGATACTGGAATATGGTCGTTTAAACTGGCCGTTGAAAGAATGCGTGTCAAATAAAAATACTCCACAGATACGACGGTATGTGACTGAGATCGTAAGTGACGTAGACTTACAGGCTGGACTGATATTTCTGTCAACTGAGAGCTATCCCGGGCATTCGGCCCTTGGTGGGAATGAGCGTGGGAGGGATTTGGAAGCACAGGGTGGATGCTGTGTGTTGGTTTGCTGTGATTTCAACCCCACTCGTTTATGACAAGGACAACGAACGCTGGCTTTAGATTAAAGAGGTCCTGAAATAAGAATGCAAGGGCTGCCGAGGGCGTGAGGCTCCCGGGTCCCCTCCCACACACGGCCGGTGGGATGGAGAAGAGCAGAGGCTCTGAGAAAGAGTTTGGTTGTCTCATAAAGTTGTACATTTCCTGTAAAACCCAGCATCACGGGCCTGCAGATCTGTCCTAGAGAAATGCAAACATATTCACACCCCAGCCTGATTGTAAGCATCCACAGCCCTTTGATGAACAGCAGCCCCAAGCTCGGAACGACCCACCTGTCCTTCCACAGGTGAGTGGGTGAACAGCCTGCCGTCCCCTGTCCATCCCAACAGCGGAAAACCGCTCAGCAGTCACAAAGAACAGAGCTGGATGGATCTCAAGGGAATCACGCTGAGTGAAAAAATAAAACCACACCTGTCTCAAAAGGCTACGTAGAGTATTGCTCCATTTACTTAACACTCTACAAATAAAAACGTTAAGAGGGAGGCAGAACGGACCAGTGGTTGCGGGGAACTGGGTTGGGGGAGGGGTGGCTCTAAAAGGCGACTGAACATTCTCTACCCTGATCGTGATGGACACACGAATGTACACATCGTGCGTGTGAAAATCATCACATCCAAATACGACCTGCACTGAGCTGGTGCTCTTCTGCCCGTGTTGAATTCCCCATCCTAAAACGCTCCCGGCCGAGCGGGTCGCCGCCACAGGGCCCGTCTGGAGGATGGCACACTGGGGAAGCCTCCGGACTATTTTTGCAAGTCCTTATGAATCAAACGATTTCAAAATTTAAAAATCCTTTTAAAATTGCAGTGAATAAAAAACATACTTGAGGTGGGTGCATCCAATCCCTCCGAGTTCATAATTTACGGCTGATATTGTAACAGAGAAATGGCATGGCCGGTGAGATCGGGGCATGCCTGGGGAAGCAGCTGGTGAGTAGGTTTTCTTAGACTTTGGATATTTCCATTTGAGTCTGTTTGCACATATCTGGGCACGGTACGAAACATTTCTAGGGGTAGGGCTTCTCCAGTGACTGGTCACAAGAACAGGTATTACTTGTTTCCACATATTAACTTAGGAACATTGTTTTATTTGCAAACACACTTTGGTTGCTGAAAAGCCAGGGCCTGGTTTGCTCAGAATATTGGGTGTGGCCCTTGGAAGGGAGTATTGGTCAGCTTCCCCCAGGTTAGGTTTTGCAACAACAAATCCTGAGTCGAGGGCTGCAGGTGGGCTGGCTGGCTGAGTCTGCGGCTCTGCTCCCAGCTGTGGGCAGCTCCACACCCTCCTCGTTCTGGACCGTGGGTCCACGTCGCGTGCTCTCCCGTTCCGAGACCCAGGCCGAGGGAGCAGACACCCCCGGGGACGTGTTGCTCTCGTGGCAGAGGGCAGGACGAAGAGGGCTGGGGGGCCTGCAGCAGGGGCAGCCCACCTCACACCTCCCCCACCCAGGGAGCCAGAGCAAGGCTCAGCCAGGTCCAAAGTCAGGGGGCGGGGATGTACTCCGCCTAGAGGGGAGGTCGGCCAAGGGGGAGGAAATTAATCATAATACTTGTGAACACGTAATCCGGCCTACCACACATGACAAATATTATCAAGTGCAGGGGGTTACCCTTACACTTTTTAAAAGTGTACTGTGTGGAAACAGGATCAACTTCCAAGAGTCGCTTGAGCTCAGTTAAAAGAGTTCCGTGAACTCAGAAGGGAGAGGTTTGCTGGAGGGAGGCAAGGAAACACAGCTGTTCAAAGGAAACATGAGGTCAGAAGTAAGTGTGGATTGGATGATTAATTTGACAGTAAGGACTGACTTTGCCGATTATGTTATATGGATGATGCTTCCCGCAAGCTCACTGGGTTCGCTTTGCAGCACCAACGTTTTGACACCAGCGCGGTGAGAGCCCACGATCCCAGGAAATCACTGTCTATCCCGTCAGATGGATTGAAATCTACAATATTGTCCTTTTCCCAAATCTTTATGAGTATAGGAAGTCTCGGGAGATGCCTCGATGTGAAGGTGATATTTAACTATAGTTGAAAATCCTAATAGAGCCTTTTGGGAGGCTTCTCCAAATTGCACAAGAAAATGACTCTTAAGACGAAGCCAGGTAATTTCCAGTTCTTCTTGGACAAGAACCCAACCAAAGTGTCAACAGATCCAGCACCACAAACAATTTTCCGAGATTGATCATTCCCTGTTTTGTGATGCACTTGGTGTGACTTGGGGAAAGTTCACAGAAGTCAGAGACGCTGCTTTCAGGAATGTTCTAGTCGCATCTGTCCATTGACACCAGCAAAGCTGCTCAGAGCTCACGTCTATTACAGAGAAGATGAGTACAATTGATGCTGAATCCCGACTCATCCAAATAAAAAGTGGCCTTCATCCGTGGACTCACTCAACACAAAAGAAACCCCATCAACCTTACTGTGCTGACATTCCCATCAAATCCCACTTCTTATATACAACAATTATTTATCAAAATCTTCATGACGTTTCTGTGGCTTTGGTCAAATGTACACTAATAATTGTTGTTGTCATGACCCAAAGCAGAAGAGAGTTTGTAACATTCACAAGCCTTCCTGTCATAAGAAACTTGTAAACGTGAATATTTCATTTTATGCACATAGTTTTTGTTGCAGAAAAAATACAGTTGGGAGAACCATAGAAGACTCCAAATGAAAAGTACCTTAAGAGAGTTTTCAGGAGCTACATGGAGTGGAAATCGAAGACAAACAAGAAAAAATATCCACATAAAATTTTGGTTTATCAAGGAAGAGTTTATTGGAGTATTTCTGAAGTAGATCATAGCAAGTATTAAATTACTATGATATTTAGAGCTCAGTGGCTACATCTTGAAAAGCGAACGTGAAGCAGCAGTTTTATTTTTAAATGATATTTATGATAACTGGACATGACTTTCTTTGCGACTGTAAATGGGAAGCATATGACATGGTTAATATCCCTCAACTTACAGGTACAGCAAATTCATATGATTCAAGCTAATATTTAAACTTACAATACAGGATTTTAGATGCCAATGTTAAAAATGTGGAAGGAGAAACATACTTTTTCTGAAACTATCTTAGGGACTATGAGCCAGGAAGTCCACAGACCACTGCCCTAGAGAAAAAGCTTCTCTTGCCCTTATGTACAAGGAGATACATATTTTTTTAAGTTATAGTAATAGTGTTTGCAAGAGCAGAAAAATCAAAACATCCAATCACAGGAGAATGAATGAATAAATTGCGGTATTTTCTCTTTCTTCGTTTTTTAGATGAGGGAAGGGACAGAGGGAGAGAAAGAAGCTCAAGCAGACCCCTCACTGAGCTCGGAGCCCGAGTCGGGGCTCGATCTCACAACCCTGAGATCATGACCTGAGCCGAAACCGAGAGTCAGATGCTCAACCGACTGAGACCCCCCGGGCGCCCCCAAATTGGGATATTTTCATGACAAATTTTTATGCAGTAATAAAAAAAAGAAGGGATTAGAAGTATACACATACATATGAACGAAGCTTACAGATATCTGGTGAGAGCTTACACTATTTGGTGAAATCCGTAAGTTACAGAAGAATTCCGATCGCATGATAGAGTCCATTACATTTAAATATCACATTGTGGTTTGCTTTGGGATCCAGACAGAAGTGGTAAAACTATACAGAATATAGGGATAAGTAAACATCAAATTGAGTCTAGTTCCAGCCTGGTGGGAAGGCGGCCAGTGTTCAGAGAGGGGCCTCCTCTGTGTCTAAAATGTTTTATTATTTCATTGGGTATGGATACAGAGATATTTATCATATTATCCTTTGCCCCTGTTCACAAATTTTAAATGTTGCAAAAATAAATGTTTATCCCATTTTTAAAGGGGCCTGCATACACCTTTACACTAGAAAAGCCTGAGCGAGGCTCCAGGTATAAGGTAAAGGAAACAATATTTCAGACAAAGTAAGAATCCGCTATGGTCTCACCTACTGAAAGTTACCCCCCGCAGCCCCCCAGATGCCGGCGCTGCCTTGGTCGGGGCGGAGAGCGGCACGGGGAGGAAAAGCCCGGCTGTGTGTTTTTAAGTAAGGCAAGCTTTGTTTTGTTTTTATCACTGTGTACATCACTGATGTTTGGATTAAAACGTGAACTTTGATCCCTCTTCCAAATTGTTGCTGGGTCCAAAGTTTTGTGTCATGAAATAGTAACGTTGCCTTGACCGGCGGGCAAGCCTGAAACCACAGATCCGGCTGGGCTTCCCCTTTCCTCTAATTAGTCAGTTCCCTTCTTGCTGAATGGCATATGATTGTTTTCCTGAGTCTTCTTCTCTTTCAGGTACGGCCGTCAACGGGAAAGATGGGGGGGTACCTTTCACTGGGAAATGTGAACCTGCTTAGGGCACATTGCGTCTCATGGCCAAAGATGCCATGGAGAGTTCTTTCTATAAAGAAATCTGTTCAGGACCCCAGGTAAGACATGTGTAGTGGACGGAGGGGCTGAGGGGTGTGGGATATTTGGACACTGCCCAGGACAGTGTCCTCGGTACCACCACTGTCTCTGCAAAGAGCCCGCTTTTCTCCAGTTTCCTAGAGGGACTGCTACACTCCTGCTTCCTGGGAACACAGAACTACCCCCGGTCGTCTCCACTCGCCGCCCACAGCCTCTCCTCCCACTCTTAAATCCACGCCAATGCCGTTCCCGTTGCCATCACTACGCTGAGACAGTGACCAGTGGTCCCATGTCGATGGTTCCGGTGGCCGGCCCTCTGCCCTGGGCTCGACGAGCTCCTGGTAGCACCTGACATTACCGAGCTCTGTCCTACAGACTGCACGCCCCACCTCCGGGGCACCCCACTCTCTGGCCTTGCTGTTTCTCTCACCTCCCTGGTGGCTTGTCCTTGGGCTCTGCTGCTAGTTCTTGGGAAGCTCCGACCATTCAGGAGCCCCAGGGCTGAGCTCCTTCCCCAGTCCACCCAACTCCTCCTGAGCTCCAGGTTCGCACCTCCAGCGGCCCAGTTGGTGGGAATTCCTAACGGGCATCCCACCCATGAAATGTCCAGATAACTCCGGAATTCCCTCCCCAGCACAAACTGCTCTTCTGGGTGTTCCCACCTGAGTGCATGGAGTCCCGTGGGCTCCACCTTCTAAATGTAGCCGGAGCGTCTCCCTGTCGTCACCTGCAGGGGAACGACCCGTCCCAGCCCCCAGCCCTGGATGTGCACCCGGGCTCCCTCCCTCTCTCCTCCCTCTCCCGCGTGCATCCTCAGCACGGCCCCTAGAGAACGTAAGCCAGCTCACTTCTCTGATGAAAATCCCTCAACTTTCCCCCTCACTCACCGTGAAGTCAATGCCGGGAAATGCTCACGGTGTCCCGTGACCTGGCGTCCCAGCTCCTCTGTTCTCTCCATGACCCCACTCTGCCTCACCCACAGCTCCAGCGGCTCCCCTTCCTGTTCCTCCAACAGAACGCACCTGCTCCCACCTCAGGATCTTTGCAAATGCTGCTCCTTCATCCTGGAAAACTTCCCCTGCGCGTAGATCCGGAGGAGCGGCTCCTTCACGTCCTCCAGACCCGGGATCCATGCCACCAGGCGAGAGGACCTTTCCCCTCCACCCCACATCAAATAGCATCCCCAGGCACCACTAACAACCCCCTTCTGTGCTTTGTTTACTTTCGCAACTCTTCCCACCACCAGACAGGGTATGGCTTTACCTTGGATGGGTTCGCCCTCCCTCCCCGACTAGAACGCAACTGCGGTACCCACCATTGCCTCGCACATCGTAGGTGCTCAACAAACCTTGGCTGAACGAATGAAGGAGGGAGGGAGAGGGAAAAGCCAGCGTGACTTCCAGCTTTCCGGCATGGGTGACTGGTGGGTGGCAGTGTCATCCGCTGAGATGGGGGTTCACGGGGAGGGGGGTGGACCTCTCCCAGTTGAGGTAACTGCCACTCTGACCTCTGACACCACAGATGGTCAAAAGTGGGAAGAAGAGGTGAGCCCAATCTTGTACACATCGCTCCTGAAAACAGAGGAGGTTGACCTAACTTCAACGCCAAGTCCAGACAAGGGCGGTTCCTAAAACGAAAAGTATACGCCGGGCGCGCAGGTGAACTTAATGCCAAATCCAGTCCAGCAAAGCACCGAAAATGTCTTTGTGCAGCACCCACCCTTAATTAGCAGTTTGGCCGCACAAAGAATTCCGTGCTGAAAACCACTTTCCCTCAGAAAGGCAAAAGAATTTTCTCCTCTGTCTTTTAATTTCCAGTGTTTTCATCAAAAAGTCTAAATGCATTCTTGCTCTTGATTATTTTTAGGAAAACTGCTGTATATTTCCTCTCTGGAAACCAACAGGAGCTCTTCTTGAGCCCGGTGCTCTGAAATCTCACATCAAATGCCTTCTGGTCAGTATTCTGTGTGTGTGTGTGTGTGTGTGTGTGTGTGTGTGTGTTGAGCATTTGGAAGCTTGGCAAACTGATGTCCTTTCATTCTAGAAATTTTTGTTAAATTATTTCTTTGAAGGACGCCTGGGTGGCTCAGTTAAGTGTCTGCCGTCAGGTCAGGTCCTGATCTCAGGGTCCTGGGATCGAGTCCTGCGGTCAGGCTCCCTGCTCAGCAGGAAATCTGCTTTTCCCTCTGCCTCTGCCCCTCCCTCTGCTCATGCTCTGTCCCTCTCAAATAAATAAAATCTTTTTTAAAAAATAAGAAAAAAAAGCCATGAAAGGGAATAATAAACTCCAAATCCAGAAGAATGGTTATATACAGTTACATATGAGGAGCAAGGAGACAGGAGACTTCAGTTGCTTCTAATGTTTTCTTTCTAAAGTTGAGTAGTGACTGAACAGATTTTTTCTTTGTTTGATATTTTAAAATATTCACAATTTTCACATTTTACATGAAATAAGTGAGGAGATTAGTTCAAAAATAACTTAGTTTATAGAAAGTTCAAAATTTTTTTAAGTAGGCTCTATGACATCGGGCTCAAACTCACCACCCTGAGATCAAGACTTGTACATCCCCCCAAAACCATAACATACCTGGGAATAAACCTAACCAAAAAGGTAAATGATCTGTACTCTACAAACTACAGAACACCTATGAAAGAAATTAAGGAAGACACAAAATGGAAAAATATTCCATGCTCATGGATTGGAAGAACAAATACTGTTAAAATGTCTATGCTGCCCAGAACAATCTACACATTCAATGCAATCCCTACCAAAATAACACCAGCATTTTTCACAGAGCTGGAACAAATAATCCTAAAATTAGTATGGAACTACAAAAGGCCCTGAATAGTCAGAGGAATGTTGAAAAAGAAAAGCAAAGCTGGTGGCATCACAATTCCGGACTTCCAGTTCTATTACAAAGCTGTCATCATCAAGACAGTATGGTACTGGCACAAAAACAGACACATAGATCAATGGAACAGAGAGCCCAGAAATGGACCCTTAACGTTATGGTCAACTAATCTTCAACAAAGCAGGAAAGAATGTCCAATGGGAAAAAGACAGTCTCTTCAACAAATGGTGTTGGGAAAATTGGACAGCCACATGCAGAAGAATGAAACTGGACCATTTCCTTACACCACACACAAAAATATGGATGAAAGACCTAAATGTGAAATAGGAGTCCATCAAAATCCTTGAGGCAAACACAGGCAGCAACCTCTTTGACCTCAGCTGCAGCAACTTCTTCCTAGACACATCTCCAAAAGCAAGGGAAGCAAGGGCAAAAATGAACTATTGCGACTTCATCAAGATAAAAAGATTTTGCACAGCAAAGGAAACAGTCGACAAAACCAAAAGACAACCAACAGAATGGGAGAAGATATTTGCAAATGACGTATCAGATAAAGGGCTGGTATCCAGAATCTATAAATAACTTATCAGGGGCACCTGGGTGGCTCAGATGGTTAAGCGTCTGCCTTTGGCTCAGGTCATGATCCCAGGGTCCTGGGATCAAGCCCCACATCAGGCTCCTGGCTCAGCGAGGAGCCTGCTTCTCCCTCTTCCTCTCCCTCCCTCTCTCTCTCTCTCTGTATCTCTGCATCTCAGATGAATAAATAAAATCTTAAAAAAAAAAAAAGAACTTATCAAACTCCACACCCAAAGAATAATCCAATCAAGAAATGGGCAGAAGACATGAACAGACATTTCTGCAAAGAAGACACCCAAATGGCCAATAGACACATGAAAAAATGTACAACATCACTCAGCATCAGGGAAATACGGATCAAAACCACAGTGAGATACCACCTCACACCAGTCAGAATGGCTAAAATCAATAAGACAGGAAACAACAAGTGTTGGTGAGGAGGTAGAGAAAGGGGAACCCTTTTATATTATTGGTGGGAATGCAAGCTGGTGCCGCCACTCTGGAAAACAGTGTGGATGTTCCTCAAAAAGGTAAAAATAGAGATACACTATGACCCAGCAATTGCACTAATGGGTATTTACCCCAAAGATACAAATGTAGGGATCCGAAGGGGTACGTGCACCCCGATGTTTATAGCAGCAGTGTCCACAATAGCCAAACTGTGGAAAGAGCCAAGATGTCCATGGACAGATGAATGGATAAAGAAGAGGTGGTGTGTGTATATATAATATATATTATATAAATATATATAATGGACTACTACTCAGCCATGAAATCTTGCCATTTGCAATGATGTGGATGGAACTAGAGGGTATTATGCTAAGCAAAATAAGTCAATCAGAGAAAGACAAGTATCATAGGATCTCACACATATGTGGAAGTTAAGAAACAAAACAGAGGATCATAGTGGAGGAGAGGAAAAATAAGACAAGATGAAACCAGAGAGGGAGACAAACCATAAGAGACTCTTAATCACAGGAAACAAACTGAGGGTTACAGAAGGGGAGTGGATGGGGGATGGGGTAACTAGTGACCGGCATGAAGGAGGCACGTGATGCAATGGGCACTGGGCGTTCTACGCAACTGATGAATCACTGACCTACCTCTGAAACCAATAATACATTATATGTTAATTAATTGAATTTAAATGAATTTTTTAAGATTTATTTATTTATTTATTTGACAGAGAGAGACACAGCGAGAGAGGGAACACAAGCAGGGGGAGTGGGAGAGGGAGAAGCAGGCTTCCCGCTGAGCAGGGAGCCCGATGCGGGACTCGATCCCAGGACCCTGGGACCATGACCTGAGCCGAAGGCAGACGCTTAACGACTGAGTCACCCGGGCGCCGCAAAATAAATTTTTTAAAAGAGTCACGTGTACCACCAACTGAGGCAGCCAGGAGCCCCTAGAAAGACCAAATTTTATTGAAAATTGAAAGGTAACCTGAAAGGTCAAGTCTCTGTTTAGAAAAGTTAGTAAAATACTTTTCCCGTCACTGCCCCAACGTCCCTGCAGGCGTCCCCAGTATGAAGGAGGACAGTTCATTCTCCTAATGACATTTCTACTCTGGGCATTCCTGGGCATCCTCGAGGCTGCGTGCCGTCCCTGCTGCTCTCCCAGGCCCCCTCACACCACCACGGAGGGCCGAGAGGCCGCCAGGAAGGAACTAGAACAACACACTCAGCAGCACAAAGCAGATTATTTCAACACAAGTCAATGCCCCCACGAGCCTCTGCCCATTCCCCAGCGGCACATAGAACAGCCATTCCGGCCCTTGTCCTCCAGTCCATCCCTCTGTATTTCTATATAAAATGACTAAACTTCTACTTTGTGACTGCCTAATTCCAGGCACTATTTGCTGACTTTCTATCATAAAAGATGAGTGTTCAGCCCAACACCAAACCTGCCATGTTGTGCCCACCCATTTCTGCTCTCCTTCCCCGTATCTTGTCAATATAGTACATCAGCATTTTGGTTAAATCAGTATTCAAATTATCAGGAGAATGGAATGTTTCCAAACAAGCTAAGAAAAATACTGTGTAGAAGAAGTGGGATGAACCACTTGGATTTCTGGTCCAATATGGAGACTTGAACACAGGCATTTAATTCTGTGCCTTCTTCAAATCCTATTAAAATGATAGAAATAAGATAAAAAAAAATGTGAACCCGCAAGTACCCATAGGGGAGGAGAAGAGAAAACAAAGCAGTTTTGAATGACAGAGGAAGCATAGCTGACTTGACTTGAAACAAACATGCTTGCGTGTGGGGCCCAGACGGGAATGTGCGCTCACCCTCTAAGTTTTTACTGAGAGCCTGATACGCCCCAAGCAAACACCAGTCACTGCGGACGTAAGAGGGAACAGGCAGACAAAAATACCGTCCTTCGTGGGGCTAGAGTCTGCTTGATGAACGATAGATAAAAAATAAAGCAAATATATAGAATAATGAGGAGGAAAGCCTGGACAGACGTAAAAGAGGAAATATCGCAGAATGAAGTAGAAATGTTCTGTGGGGTGGCCTGGAAAGACCTCACTGCGTGAAGTGAAGGAGCTGCCCATGCAAATTCCAGGGGTGGGAGGCTTCCAGGCGGAGTGAATGGCCTCCTGTCATGGGAGCGTGAGTAAATAGTTCACCGAACAGTAAGGAGGTCAGTGCGGCTGGAGCGGTGTGAGGGATTGGGGCAGCGGCAGGCTGTGAACAAGAAACACAGCTCTTTGGCGAGGACACGAAGAGCAAGGGACCCTCGTGCACTGTTGGTGAGGATGCAGACTGGTGTAGCCGCTGCAGACAACAGTATGGAGGGTTCTCAAAAAATTAAAAATAGAACTGCCTTATGAACCAGCAATCCCACTACTGCATTATCTACATCAGCCAAGATATGGAGGTGACCCAAGTGTCCCTGGGTAGATGAACAGGTAAAGAAGATGAGGTGGTGTATATACCCAAGGGGACATTACTCAGCCATAAAAAGGAATGGGACCCTGCCATTTGCAACAACCTGGATGCATCTTGAGGGTATGATGCTAAGTGAAGTAAGTCAATCAGGGAAAGACAAACACCGTAGGATTTCACTCATATGTGGAATCAAATAAACAAACAAAGAGCAGAATCAGACTTGTAGATACAGCGAACAAGCTGGTGGTTGCCAGAGGGGAGGAGGGGAGGGGGAGGCCCAGACTTGCCGTCACAGGATGGAAGGCGCAGCGTAGGGTTACAGTCCCGGGTATCGCGATGGCGTCATGCGGTGGCAGGTGGCAGCCACGCGGGGGGTGGGGGGGCGAGGTACAACCCAGACGCGTCGAATCCCTGCGTTGTACACCTGACGCGAACTGTGTGTCAACTATACTTCGATAAAAATGAGCAAAAAACACTAATAAATAAATGAAATTATTAATTTAAAAAAGGAACAAGACAGTGGCTGTGGAGACCTCAGGACAGAAGCAAGGGCATCCCCACTTCCAATACGGCCAAGTGACGACGGGACGGTCGTTCTTAAATGTATTACCTACAGATTCTGGGAAAAAGAAAAAATAATACCTTTTTTTTGAAAACCACCTGAAGGCACTGCAGGGAAAGCAACAATAGTACCACCCACATTCAGGCGAAGCCCGACATCGGTTAGCACCCGGGAGAAGGGAACCAGGGGGATTTCCATTCTCAAAGCGTTCAGGACGGGCGGGCCGCCTGAAGCCGGGAGGAATTCCAGGTTTTCTGGCCCAGGGGGCCAGAGAATAACCACTCCAGCTGGAAAGTGACGGGGGAATCTGCGAGAGGAGGGTGTGAGAGAGAAGGAGCCTTAAGTTCTGCAAATAAACTCTGCCCCAAATCCCCGGATGACCCTGAACTGCAGACAGGAGGCGCATTTAAACAGCCACACATGAAAATCTGCACTGGGATTTGAGATTCGAAGTCTGCATTTGCATCCAGTCAGTTAATTACCTGACAACAACAACAACAACAAAGTGGTGCTTTTCAGACAATATCACAGAATCCAGAATCTCTAAACACAATTGTCACAGTGTCCAAGATTCGATCCCAAGTTGCTCCTCAACAAAGAAGCCGGCAGGTGGGACCCACTCTCAAAAGAAAGCATATCTGTAGAGTCCAACCCCAAGAAGACCCAAAGGTAATCAGTAGAGGTTTTGAAAACAGTTATTGTAGACATGCTTAATGGCAACGTAAAGGAAAAAATGTCTGTAAAGGATAAGCAGATAGGGAATCTCAGAAGATAAATAAAAACTATTTAAAAAAATAAGTGAAAATTCTAAAAATTGAGAAATACAATCTCTGAAATTAAAAATTAACAGCAGACAGGAGGTGCCGAGGGAAGACATTGAACTCGAAGCTAGAGCAATAGAAATCATCCCATCTGAGGGGCGCCTGGGCGGCTCAGTCAGTTCAGCATCTGACTCTTGATTTCAGCTCAGTTCATGATCTCAGGGTTGTGGGATCGAGCCCCGCATTGGGGTCCACGCTTATCCGGGACTCTGCTGGAGATTCTCTCTCTCCCTTCCCACTCGCTCTCTTTCTCTCTCTCTTTCTCTCTCAAATAAATAAATAAATCCTTCAAAGAAGAATTGAGTCAAAGTGAAGGCACTTTCAGATAAAAGAAAACTGAAGGAATTCATCGCCACAAGACCTGCACTACAAAATAAATAAAATGCTTTAGGTTGAAAGGAATGGCCAACGACTCTTCTTTTTCCTCTTGATGCCTTTAGAATTCGTATGGCCATCAAAAGCAAAATTTACGACGTTGTCGGGTGGAGCTATGGATTGGACTGTTTCCTCCCGAATTCATCGGTTGAAGCCCTAGCCCGTGCTGAGACAGTATTCGGAGAAGGGACTCTTAGGAGATAATGAGGTCATACGGGTAGGGTCTTAATCCAATAGGTTTGTGGCCTTATAAGAAGAGGAAGAGAGAGCTCTCTCCCACACGCACACACCCAGAAAAGGACACCTGAGCCCCCAGCAGGAGGCGGGAAGAGCGCCCTCACCCCGACGCCATTGAGCTGGCACGTCCACCCTCCCCAGCCCTGAGAAACAAATTTCCGTCCCGCCCATTTTGGTAGTTCGCCAGGGCGGCGCACGTACACGGGGACAGGTAGGGTTTGATGCCCTGACGAGTCGGGGACGCAGGACGGGAGGTCAGGGACAGCAAACAGTCCTACAGGGCTGCTCGGCCCTGCCCTTTACGTGAGGTGATACAATGTCAGCCCTAATTAGTCCAAGGAAAATCAAAAATGTGTATTATAACTGTGTTAGTTTCCTGTGGGTGCTGTAACGAGTCACCGGAGAATTCATCGTTGAAAACAACATAACATTGGTTCTCTTCGGTTCTGGAAGTCAGAAGTGTGAGCGGGGCTGCACCCCCGGGGGCTCTGGGGGCCCATGTCCCTGCCTCATCCTGTCGCCAGGGCTGCTCCCAGCTCCAGCAGCGGCGCCTCCCGAATCTCCCTCCTTGGTCACCGCGTGTGACCAAGGACACACCTGTCTCATCAAATCTCTTAAGAACACCTGTGATTATCCGTAGCCGCCCCCCCCCCAGGACCCAGGACCATCTCCCATCCCCACGCCCTTAACTATCACATCTGCAAAGTTCTCACAACTGTGTGAGCCTCCGTCTCCTCCGCCGGCACAGACTACCTGCCACGGGGCGGTGTTTTCCAGCCGGTGTGGATCTGCCCGAGTGCCCTGCCCTATTCCCCTCCCATACACCCCACCTCCCCCCAGCGTGCCCGCGGGCACGCACGCACGCACACACCTGAGCGGGTCAGTCCGACCTGACCGCCCCCGCTGACCCGGGTCACGCCCCTCTCACCTCCGCGGTGAAATCATATCTCGGTATTTACAAAATTCAAGCGCATTCCTTTCCTTCAGGCTTCACTTCTGTAGCCTGTGGGCTCTCTGAGAGCAGAGACTTGATTTTATTTGAGAGTATCGTCCCTGAACCAGGTGCTTATAGGCCATTTGCCTATAATAAATTAATAAATAAAATAAAGTGGAAAATACAGTGGCCTGTCCTCTGTCTACTGTATCTTGAAAAGCAAACTGGGATCGGGGAATAATTCACCCCCGACTGGGCCCTCTGCTCTGTAACATCATATCCCGCCAACTCGGCCTGGTGCCCACCTTATCTTTTTCCCGACATTTGGCGCGGGCACAGTAAGTGCACCCTATTTCAGATAGTTAAGAGATGCTCAGAGCATGAATTTTTTCTCTTTCACCCCCAGACAAGTGACAAGTGACAAAGATTTGATGTGCGTGGTCATTTGTCCTCTGTCCCCTGACCCAGCCTTTGGCAGCTGCTAGGGTGGCCATTCTATGATTGAGACCAAGGGCCCCCGAGCACTGACCCTGAGACGCCCCCTCCGGGGCTCCGGGAAAATGTCCGTGTGGAGACAAGGAGGGGAGCTGTGATTGCTGATCCGGCCAGGGAGGCAGGCGAGCAGGTGCTTAAAGAGTGTACGAAAACGGACCTCAGACAGAAGGACGGGAGGGGGAGGCTCGGGGGCCACGGTCAGACGGGACGCCTGGAGCCGCTGCCTCTCACCCGGGAGCTTAATGACACACTTCCCCTCCTTCGCACGCCAGCCAAGCAGGAGCCAGCAGGGCATCCCCTGACTTTGCCGCCCAGCCGGGCCTGGAGACTGCCCCAAACACAAACACAGATATTCCGGGCCTTGAAGTTCCCCCAGAGACTACTCATCTGATGCAATTGCATGTGGTCTGATCGACAAACTCCCACCCAAACGCACGGCCCTTGGAGAGACAGCAATCTCAATGATCATGTCTCCCGGAACTCAGGTCCACCCTGACCACAGGATCCTTCCCAAGGCACCACCGAGAAGTGTGCACAACGGCACCATGTAATTTCTGTCTGGGAAGTGAAATACCTTTGCCATGAGTTCATCGTCCTGAGCAAAGCGATCCCTTGAGGGAACGACGCCCAGCTAAGTTGGTTCTTGAAGCCGACCGCTGAAACCCTCTCCCAGGGGTGTCTCCTCCCGTCTCCCGTGACCTTGGACACCTTTCACACACGGTCTCTCATTTTCAAAACCATGCATCCATGTTGTGTTGTCTTTCCTGTTTGCAGACCAGCCCAGAGTTGGCGCTCGGCCCTTTCCCTCCTCCCGGTGAAAGGTAAGGCTCCGAGGACTGGCTCCCGTGACAGCCCAGAACCCCTCCGGCGGGACAGCGGCCACGGGTAGCCACAGTGGCCTGGAGAGGAGTTCTGAGCTCACACGGGGCATTTCTCGTCGGGGGTTTTATGGGATGGGGCTGGGGAGGGTTGGGGACCAGCCAAGGGCGGCTGGCTGAACGATGCGATCATGCCCACAGCTCTGTCTCCTGTCGTGGTGGGAATGGGGACAGGCTCCGGGGCCCCCGAACGCGCCCGCTTCCCACACTGTAAAAACAGCGACGGCTCGGGAGCCGGCGCAGTGGCCAAAAAGAAACTTGGCTTTGTCCATAATATTCCAACTTTTTTTAAAATGAAAGCGTTTGTGCTTTAGTGATAGAATTATCAGTTTTGTTTAAAATCAAAGGCCATGCTGCCGGGTTCTGGGAGGGGCTCCTAACTTTTGCTCTAGTTACCTCGGACGCGGACCCTGCAGGTCGGTTCAGGACGGCCAACGCCTGACCAGCCGCCACCACCAGGCGGCTCCAGGGCCTCCTGGGCACCGCACGCGGGTCCCTCTGGCGGAAGGGACTGGTCGGCAGCCCAACAGAAGAGGCGGTGAGTCTCCGGTCACTTACTCGGGCAGACAAGCAGCTAACCACACGCAGGGACAAGGGACGTTGGTCCTCTACTAGCCCTAACATAGGAGTCGTTCCAGAAGGGACGGGATGGGGTGGGGTTGGGACAGTCGGCAAAGAGGGAACATCCTGGAAGAAAATGGGGATGTAGACGAGCAAGCTCGTGGTCATTTCCAGGTCAGCCCTCCCCCACTGGCCCTTGCCCTCCAGAGGCCTCCCCACGCCCCCCCTTTTCCTTCCTGGCCGTCCGTCTGTCCCGGGGGTCCTGGCAGGAGACCTGAGACCGTGGGAAAGCTCAGCTTCTTCATCACTGCCGGTCTTCACAGTGGCCTGGAGACAGACAGGAGCGAGCAGCCCCGACCGAAGTGGAAAGAACCAGGAGGCCAACGCGGGTCTGTCCTGGCCCGGAGCCCCTGCCCCGTGTCCAATAAGGCGGGTCGTGGCTTGCTGAGGCACCTAGGTCCCGGAGTCCCATCAACCTCGTTTGAACACCAGCTCTGACAGTCACGGTGCAACCTCGGGCAAACTGCACAAGCTCTCTGTGCCTCTCTCTGTGCCTCGGTTTCTGTAGCTGCAAAATGGGGCTTTAACCCGTACAGCCGAGCAGCTGGGAAAGGCGCTGTGCACGCCGGGGCCGTGGGAGACATGTCGGTGTTCGTGGCTGGTTCGGGGCCCGAACTGAAGAGTCTGGCAGGAGGCTGGAGTCCCATCCACCCTCCTCAGAGCGGCCGCTCCCGGCCCCTCTGCAGACTTCCAGGACCCTCCAGCTCGCTCTCTCATGGTAGGTAACGCCACCGAGGCCCAGCGATCAGAAGAGTCTTGGTCCTGATCCTGAGCTGTTGTTGGCATGCCCCCCAGCAGACCAGGGTTTATAGCCTTTTCCCTCAATATTCTACCTTTTTATACCTTAAATTATTTTCTAGTTATCATAAGAATTGGCACGAGAGGTACTTAACCATTGTGTGTCAGTGACAACATGGAGTTCTTTATAAATGGTTCATCTTCGTTAGGAACAACAGGCGGCTATTTTATTCCTGTTTCACAGATGAGGAAACTAGGCAGCGTGGACCGGGAGCCCCCCGGGGGACACAACGAGAGAGTGGCCGAATCCAGCGTGAAATCCACGTGGACATAGTTCCAAAGCTTATGCCCGTCAGCTCCACACTGGATGTCTCATTCAAAAAACAAAAAAAACAAACGTTCATTATTTTTGTTTTTCAAAATATAAAAAAGTCCTAGATTTTGTTGCAGTCAGCTGATAGAACACCATACAAAGAAATAGAAGCTAATCCTCCCCCACCGCCGCCCGCGGGCCCTGACACACCGACACCAGCAACCTGGTAGGCGTCCTCTTACAACCCAGCCCTTGCTGACACAACCCTGAACAAGTTTACATGGGGCGCAAATTGTTTCTTATTCCCCACACAGTATCTTACTGTGCGCATTACTCTGCCATCCGCCCTTTCACTTGATATGTGATGCACATTCCTTACAAAAGAGTAGACCTAAATCGTTTTTTCTACCTTCTGTAAGGTGTCTCCAAAGGCACACGAACACATCATTTCACAAAGATGGACGAACTTCATTCTTGGTGGGGGGATTGGTGCCATGCACCCTTGCCATCCACAATTTGTCACTTCTTTCCATACTTTTGTCCACCCTTATATAATGAGGTTGTCAGATTTAGCAAATAAGAAATGCATTACTTGGGACAAAAACAGTTAACAAAATAATTGCATGGGATATACTTATACTAAAAAAAAAAATCTTTCTCTGAAGGTGAAATTTAACCAGGCATGCCCTATTTCACCTGACAGCCCTGTTATATAAACACAAACATACACATTGGGAGTCTGATGATACACATTTCTTGGTACCTTAATGTTCTGATCCAAAATACCCAGGGACATGTCTCCAAGCCAAATGATGTGGCTCTTTAACAGGGCATATGGCATGGGTGTCCTCTAATCTGCCCCCCTCCCCATGAAGACAGGCCTCTAACACCATCCCAAGCCCCCAGAAGGCCCCCCCATGCCTCATCGATGCCACCTCTGGCTTGTGCTCTGGGAACTGGGGACAGCGATATGCAGAGACCGCCCAGGAACTGTCTCCTCCACTCTCAACACACCAAACTTTTCTGTACCCACTTCTTTAGGAGAGATGCTGGTGGCTAGCGTCCCCGAAAGGAAAGCATGTGGGAAACTTCAGCTAACGTGGAACCGACCGTTACTACCGATAGAAAAGACGTCTCTTTACACGGGTCTTCCTGCAGACTCTCTGTGGCGGTCTTTACTCGTGAGAAGAGATGGGATTTCTTCTTTAGGTTTCTTCCTTTTAGAAGAAAAGGTTGGGTTTTAACTGTTTTCCTTCTTTTGAACAGAGATGTAGGTATGCCAGAAAGCTACAGACAAACCAGGAGAAGAAAGGGCTCCAGCTCTTCGGCCGGAGAATCCCAGGCGTCGGGCATCTGGATCAAACATCTGGGCCCCACAGTCCGGACACCCTGGGAGACCCAGGCTTGTCCCTGGGGAATAAAAATGCCCGCCCTGAAGGCTGTCCACCTTTCTTTAGATTCCTCACTGGTCTTTCCCAGTTAGAGATGGCGGCTGGTGGGACAGACGCGAGGCAGTGTCCAGGGAAAGGGGCAGAAACAGAGAGGGGGACAGAGGGAGGCTGTGCAGCACCGCAGGCCCACAGGGAGCCCTGGAGCTGTTGGGGAGAGGCCCGCCCCCCAGAAGCAGCCTCCCCACAGGACAACTGTGCACCCCCTTTCTGCCTGGCCTTTGGGGAGCCCCATTAGGGCTGCCGGGGAGGGGGAGCCAAGGAGAGTGGGTGTGTTAGATGCACCCCACCCTCTGGACGCAGGGAAGGTGGGGCAGTTCTCAAGCCCTGTCCTCAGGTAGGTCAGGTCGGCCGAGGCTTTCCTGTGGGACCGCATCTGAGTTGGGGAAAGTGGAAGCTGGGGCAGAGCAAAGCGTCCTTTCCCACAGGCCCGGGGCTGCGCCAGGACCGAGCGGGCCTGAGCCTGTGCCCCAAACTCCTCACAACCTCTTCCCTGAGAGGAGAGGGAAGGGCGGGGGCAAGGTGGTCCCCAGCCCCACCGGAGCGAGTGGACCCCTGGCCCCAGCCCAGGCCCCTACCCCTGCCCCACCCCCCACTCTCTGACCTCAGACCCTCGGCCCTCTGGGATCCTGGACCCAGATCCCCGCTCCAGCCCCCCAGACCCCCAGCCGCAGCCTTGGCCCCCGCCCCCTTCACCATCTCCTGGCTCCCTGGACCCCAGACCCCAGTCGCCTCCCCTGCCCCACGGACTCCAGGCCCCTGGCCCCCCATCATACACTACCCCCTGCTCCCCCCGGTGCTCAAACCTATCTCCCCGGTTCCCGGAATTGCAACCCTGCCCCCCCCCCCCCCCCCCCCGGCCCCCTCCCCCCCGCCCCCCCCCCCCCCCCCCCCCCCCCCGCCCCGTCATCTGTACCCTCACTCCCTCTGGTGCCCGAACCTACCCCTCCCCATCCCCAGCGACCCCCCCCACGGACCCCCGGATCCTAGACACCCGGACCCGGGACTCCAGTCACCCCTCACCCCAACCACCCAGCGCCCTGCCATGCCCCAACCTCCCCTCCCATCTCGAGACACCCGGAACCAGGTCCCCCAACACCTCGGCTCCTCCGCCCTCCGCCCCGGCCCGCAAGCCTTCCGGGACACTCCGCGCCGGGCCGGTCCTGCCCTCTCCATGCACGGTCGCCGGCTCTGACGACCCCAGGTTTGGGCCCCGGCGCCCTGCGCCCCGAGGGGGCGGTGGTAGGAGCGGAGGCCCGCGGACGGCAGCGCGTCACAAAGGCGGCCGCCCTTGGCGCTCATCCCCCGCGAGGGCGCGCGTCCCGGCGGGCGCAGAGTCGGCGACCGAGCGCGGGCGGCGCGGGCGGAGCAGGCGGGCGGCTCGCGGTCCCCGCAGCCCAAACGGGGCGCAGCGAGCGGGGTGCGGCGAGCGGGTAACCGGCCCCTCCGCTATTCCTGGAAGCAAGCGTCCCCGGGCACCTCTGGGCCGAGGGTGGTGGGACTTCCTTAGCTTTCTTTCCCGGGTTGGCAGCTCTGGGGCAGGTGGACAGCCCTCGGCCTGAGAGTCCTTGGGGTGGGTTCGAATCCCACTTCTGCACTCAGTAGGGCGTTTGGGGGGAGCCTTCCTCAGCTTCCTCTGTTTCCCCATTTGTAAACCGGGCGTGCCCACCCCTCCCATACAGGCATCCTGCAGAATGCCTTGGCATCAACTTACTGCTGGCAGCGAACCCTGGTACAGATTCTGCTATGTGCCAGGCGCTGTTCTGGCACCTTCCACGTATGGGGCTCATTTAACCATCCCAACACTGAGAGGGGCAGCATTTTCGTCCCTGGTTTGCAGATGTGGGGTGTGAGGCACAAGGAAAATTAACTTGCCTAAGGTCATCCATAGTGGCCGACAGAACCAGGGTCCAACCTGCTAAGCTCCCGGGCCTCTGGCTGGCCTGGAGGGTTAGGTGGGGAGGGGGACATCGCCAGTAAGGACCTGGACTTGTGGACCGCTTGCCACTGCTTTCCCAGCCTACCAAATACGTTCTTCAGACACCACCCTGTGGCTTAGCGTGTCCAGTGATTCCTCTGAGCAGTGACTGCCGGGCAAAGGCTTCTGCTGAGCTTGGGAACTGGTTTGGCTCTTCTTGAGCACCTTGCCCCGAGCGAAGCGCCGAGGGGCCCCTAGCTGCCGGCAGCTTCTATGGATGAAGCAACACCCTACCCCTTCCTTCCGTGTGAAAGGGCCGCTCCAAAGAAGAGTGTCTCAAGGGTGACACAGGCTGGGACGAAGATTACCCTGAGGGACAGATGCAGGCGTGAGGGGAAGGCGAAGGCGGCAGGGCGGGCAGTGGCTCTGGGACCCCTGTGGACGCCGTGACCTGGACGGGGGCAGGCCACCGCCACAGTCCCCTGGGACGTCTGTCTGGATCTGGAGATGGGAGAGGCTGCTGCAGGCCTGGAGGGAAAGTGTGGGATGCGGACGGCAAGGCACCAGCGAAGACCCCGAAGAACCCCCCCACACACAGGAGCTGGGGGGCGCTCGTGGCCGCTGTGGCGGTGGTGGGAGCTGGGGGCGTCTGGGAATCCGTGACAGGGAGAGCAGCCAGGAGAGAGGCGGGCATGGAGGGCAACATGACGATGCTCACCAGCATCAAGCACACATCTGGCAAAGCACAGGCACAGACCCACATCGACACCTCAGAACAGGTCGGTGCGTGCGACAAGGACAGCGGGTGGACGGGGCCAGCAGTGCGGACAGCAGTGAGGACAGCAGTGCGGA